>NW_024739403.1:8863093-8972983 GCF_018991925.1 Homarus americanus
GCCTCCAGTAAATTTTATTAAGGCTGCTGAAGATTTCAAAATAAAAAAATAAAAAAATTACAAAACTGGGCCGGATTGTGTCAACTGAAAAAACAAGCGCAGGATAGAATATGAAATTAGAAACTGAAAAGAGATTTCAGTATTACAGAGGGTGACTTGATGAACAAGAACCAGGACAACCATTTAATAAATTACAAAGCGAATAGCGTTAGAGTTGTAGGGAAATTTGCAGGAGGAGCAGTAGGGCATGCTAGTGGGTGGTAAATTAAATTTTAATGAAAATGGACAAATAAAGATGATGGGAGGAAGTGAGGCTTAAAAAAAATAATAAATAAATTAAAAAAAATCAATGGGTACAATAACGATGATCTAGAAAGGAATACGAGGATAGATGATGAAATAAGGCATAAGTGTAGAAATGGTGAAAGACAAATAAATGAACAATCTAATCACCATTAATGGCAAGGCATCTTCATCTCAACCTATATTGAAAACTACTCAGCGTGCCTGAGTTAATTTAGAAGAAGCTTGATATGATATAGTGGAAATAAAGATCAAACTACCAATTCTGTATCAGAAATGAGACAGCTGTGGCAAATGAATAATGATAACGATTGATCAGCTTCCAGCAGAATTTGAATGCAACAAATGGAAAAATGGGGTATTATGTTTTACTAAACATGTAATTCTATATAATTGCATTATTATGTCAAAAAGACCTTCCTGGAGAGTTAGAGTACACTCAGAAGGAACAATTATTGTTATAGGACTTTTTAGCACAAATGAATGTGGTTAAGTTCTGGGAACTTAAACAGGCTTTTGAGAAATATCTTTATGAATCTATTCTGTGGTTTATTGGTTACACAATTATGTACTGTAAGCACTGATAAGATTTGAGAGGACAGGGTTAAGAGCACTTCTGCTCAATTGTTGTGGGTGCCACAAGAATCTGTCTGCCCAGGAAAGGCATATTTTGTATTTCCGGGAGTGTTATACCCTCTTAAGCTTTCCTCAATCAGGAAGTATCACCTCGAGAGGAGAGCTGTTAACCATCCGATAGTCAGTGTTTAAGAAGACTGATGTCAGTGGTAGAAGATTTGGGTATGAGAGGATGCTACTTAGGCAAGATTTGTTGTATGACTGGCTCGTTTCGAGTGTTGTTAGATATGGCGCTTACTTTTGACAAGGAAGTGGGTGAGTCAAAACAATTAATTTACAATTGTTATGCCTGAATATATAGTGCGTATATATTGGGTTTAATTTTATATAACATTGGGGAAATTTTATAATTTAGTGCTATTGCAATAATTAGCTTAATAAGTCATGCCTGTAAAGCGACAAACAATTTGGTATAGAAGAAAAATTTAGAAGAGACAGTTAGCCATCTGAATATCAAAATGGGATTTTAGAAAGGGAAAAGTAAAGAATTTATATTTGGTATGAGAAGTTTGAATGAAAGGGCTTATGAAGGTCGAAAGGAGTTTGTATATCTATTATGTTTATTTTGAGCAAAATACAATAAACTTATAGGGCTGGAAAAAATAGTCATTAATGAAGGAGAAGACAGCATTCTAAAAGAGATCTTTATCACAACCATTTTTCTTGTTTCTATACTGTTCTCCCAACTCTCTATCAACTATTCCGTTGAACTCTTGACGATCTTCACTTGCCATGAGTCGTTGCTATCCACACACCTCAACACCGAGATCCTGTACCTAGGGATTTCATCACATCACAGAGAGTGGCTTATTTCACAAGTGATGACCCAGGTGGAGTTGGAGAGGCACTTTTTTCTTACTTGATTATCTGAACAAATAATTAAACACCCTGCAGTTCTTTCTGATCGACACGATCAATCCACATTGTTTATTATTGATCTTTGTTTTACCTCTCACCCCCAATTATTCATACCAATTTGTTCTTAGGTTCTTCTTCTGATCACAATCTTATTCTATTAAATCAAATCAAGACCCAGACCATTTCAATTCCCCCTCAAAATGCCAACGGTGCACTATATAGGAGGGCAAACAGGCAATCTTTGCGCAGAATCTCTTCTCCGACTCTCCTTGGGATGAATATTGTTTTCCACCCGACGCATCGGTATGCTGAGATATTGCTTACAACAGGGAAGGCGATTGCATACACAGCCTATCTTCTGTACCAAAACTTTCAATTTTGCTAATCATGGTTTGACGTTCTGTCTTCTTGCATGTAGTAGATAGGAAGGATGCACTGCTTGCGAAACTATCTCCTCCTATTACCTACTAATTCATTCACTTCTAGAATCGTTGGGGTACAAGCGAGGGTCCAGCGGATTTTATAAAAAGAAGACCGCTGTCCTGAATAACTTTTTAGTAAATCCTTCTGGCATCTCTAACCAAAACATCTGTAGTAACTTCTGCATTCTCTTTTCTTTTAATTCTTCCGACCTGATAACTTATAGCCAACTTCCTCGTGATAAGCCAATCTCCTTGGCACCTTAGACGATTCCAACTCTATCCTCCTCCCCTGCTCCTCCACTGAATCCTATGTGCATCTTTTATAATCCTCACCCGTTGGTTTCTAAAAGCTGTATCCGTGTTGATGTGAGTAAGGCGCATGGACCCGATGGAACACCCTTCGTGTTCTGAGGAGTGCTGAAATTTAGTCCCCGGTGTTGTTCGCCTTTTTCGCCTTTTGCCTTCAAAACCCAAATTTTTCCTTCTTTCTGGACGCATACCTGGTTCAGCTCATCTCAAGAAGGGTGTCATTTAATCCCTCTCTAACTATCGCCCCATTGCCCTAACTTCATCCCTCTCTAAGTTTTTTGAAACCATTTTAAACTCTCTCAGTTTCTCTGTCACCTGAACGCTTTTTCTCTTGTCGGATCACCAGATTGGTGGAAAACCTTTCGTAAGTGGCTCAATATCTCCTGCAGCATTTTTTGACAGTATGGCACAAGTCTGTTATCTAAATTTCCTCTAGATCAATCTTCCCCGCTCTTTCACCAATAGTGGTGTTCCGCTGGCGTTCTGCTCCTTTCACCCACTTCTTCTTTATCCACATTGCTTACTTCAATCACGACCAATTCGCTTCCATTCTATGCTGACGATTCTACTCTTCACCTTTTTCAAGGTAAACCAGGCCTGTTTCTAGAGCTGATATCAGTTCATCTATCAGTGGGTTCAGGCAGCATCTCCGAAGGGTGGTAGAACTTTGGTTAAATTAATAGTAATAAAACCAGATACCAATTACACTTTCCAAATTAGATGGTCTCCCCACACCAATCACATTTCAGGACGCAATCATTCTGACTGCTCTAAATCGATATGCTAGGTCTCTTCCATTTCTTCTAATATGTCATGGAAATATTATCATCTGGCCAAATATTACAAAGCTGCCTCCTCAGCTGGGAATGCTGTGTACAGATACCGTAGTTATTTAATTCCTGAGCAGTTGTCGTTTATATGGACTGGGTCCATCCCAACTTGGAGCCGCTCTCATATTTGGGGTGGCTCACCTTTCTGCCCAACTGTAAGATAGGTGAATCAAAGCAGCATTTCGTCTTATTGACTCTCCTCCTTAGTTGATAATCTTTCTTTCCTTTCTTTCGCCGCAATGTTGCTTCACTTTTCTTTTTATTTCCAAAGTCTCTGTTTATCCCTGAGTCCAGACTGTGAACCCGAAGTGCAGATTATTGATACATTATTCTGTCCATAAATGCTTTCGGATTCAAAGAGTCTAACTCGTATTCATGGATCGCGACAGACTTTTTTGGGTGACTGTACTTTAATGGCACTGTTCGTTGATTTTGGCATCCTGTGTACCGCCACAATGCCGTGGACTCGTAACACTTGTCTTGCCCTTGCCAGCTCCACAGTTTCTTTTTTGTGGGTTGTCAGTCACACTCAGAATAACCCGTTATAGTACATCCTTTTTTTCACACAGCCAAACTGTGAATGCTTGCCCTTCTTCTGTGTTCCCCATACTCTTATAATCTATCTCACTTTTAAAAGCATGCATTTCCGGCATCTGTGGTGTAGATTAATATTTATTTTTTTCTGCCTCATTTTAATTAATTTTCAAATGTTTTTGGTCCCCCAGGTCTGCTTTTGGGTCGAGATGACCCAAAGCCTGGGTGCTATCTCTGCACAGAAGAGAGAAAAAAGGCTGCCAGTGTTGGTTATGAAGAACAAGAATCATTATAGCAGTGAGTCTGGCACAGTTTATTGGCCTGTGCATGGCAGCTCCTGTCGAGAGTTACTACAACTCTCTATCACCCATGAATCTATCCAGCCTCTTTTTGAAACTTTCCAGCGTTGCAGCACTTACTACAAAGTTGCTAAGCTTGTTCCACTCGTCTACCACCCTATTTCTGAACCAGTTCCTTCCTATCTCCCTCCTAAACCTAAACTTATCTAACTTAAATCCGTTGCTCCGAGTCCTATCCTGCTCGGATATTATAAGAACTTTATCTATATCCCCTTTATTAATTCCTTTCACCTACTTAAATACTTCTATCATATCTCTCCGCATTCTTCGTCTTTCTAGGGAATGCAAGTTTAGTTTCTTTAACCTATCCTGATATGGAAGATTTCTAAGTCCCGGAATCATTTGCGTCATTCTTCGCTGCACCGACTCTAGTGAATTGATATCCAGAACTGAACCGCATAATCGAGGTGCGGCCTGACTAGCGCAAGATATAGTTGCAATAAGACCTCTGCACTCTTATTACTTACACTTCTAGATATAAAACCCAATACTCTGTTTGCCTTATTTCGAACATTAACGCACTGTTTTCTAGGCCGTAGGTCCGGGCTTACAAGTACCCCTAGGTCTCATTGACAAGTCGACTTCTCTAGGTTGATGTTGTTAAGGCTGTATACATTGACAGTATTTGTTCTTCCAATATTAAGTATGCTGCACTTGCTGGTGTTGAATTTCATTTGCCATTTTTCAGACCACCCCAGCAGTATATTTAGATCCTCCTGTAATGCATTTGCATCCTGCCCTGAGTTAATCTGCCGCCCTATTTTGGTGTCATCCGCAAACTTGCTTATGTCACTGCTGATCCCAATATCTAGATCGTTTAACACCATCTACGCTGACCCTCTGCGTTCTATCGGTGAGCCATGATTTTATCCATTTTAAAACTTTCCCCTCTATACCATGAGCCTTAATTTTTCTCAGAAGCCTCTGATGCAGTACTCTATCAAATGCTTTGCTAAAGTCTAAGTAAATAACATTGTAATTTTCGTCATTATCTACTACCTCGAAGACTTTCCCAAAAAACGTCAGCAGATTTGTTAGACAAGATTTTCCCTTTGTAAACCCATGTTGAGAGTCGTAGATTAATTTGCTTTTCTCTAAATGCGATCGGATGCTATCTGCTATAATTGATTCAAGAAATTTCCCCACTACTGACGTCAAACTGATCGGCCGGTAATTTGACGCTGATGCTCTGTCTCCCTTTTTGAATATGGGTACTACATTTGCCTGTTTCCACAAGTCTGGCACAACTCCGGGTGTAACAAGGATTTGTTCTGTCTCCAAAATTATATAATATATATTCAAATATTTTAATGAGAGAAGTAATAAATGACAATGAAGTAAAAAAAGTTAATGGTATATGCTGTGCAGATGAACTGGTCATGTCAGCGATAGTGAAGAGCGTTACAAAAACATTAGTGGAAAAGGTGAAGAATATAGGTTAAGAGTTAACTGAAATGGGGGGGAGATTTAAAGTAGAAAGTATAGGTAGATATTATAGTAGAAGGATTGTAAAGAGAGGAAGTTTGGTAGAGTGGCCGGTTAGTTATTTACTGTAAATACGTTCTTAGGGGAAATCTTTCTAAACACCAATTCTACTATAAGTACAGCTATTTAGTATTCACTCAATGACACAGACACATTAATAGAACATTATATCGAAGTTACTAGAACATTATATTTACGTTACTAGGCAGTGACTCTCGGACACAAACATAAAATGAATACACTTCCCACCGTAAGTAACTAACCCTATGGACAGCTCTGACAATGACTCACGTGTGACCTGAGGGACAGTGTACGTCAAACGCCCCCTAAGACAAAAACCCCTAAGACAAAAGCCCCCTAGGCCTAAAGCCCCCTAGGGCAAAAGCCCCCAAGGACAAAAGTCCCCCAGGAGAAATTATAAGAATTTTTAAAATAACTATTTTAATTTTTTACAGTTTATGAGCACTTCTCTAACCTAACCTAACCTAACTTAACTTAACTTAACCTAACCTAACCTTCGGGAATTCTGCTTTAGTTATAAAGAAGTAAACAAGGAATGTTTATTAAATGTGCAATGACGTATGTTTTATCTACTGGGGTAATTACTCCCCTGACATTCAGTGACTTCACTGGGCCCTAGGGTCACCTCAGTAGATATAGAACGAACATGAAGGTAAAATATGTTCTACATCAAAATTGAAAGAGTTATAATATTCTAATTACTTAAATTGTAATAATTTCATATTTAAATCTATACATTTCTAATATTTCCAATGACCCTCTTTTTAACATAAAAACAGGGGGCTTCTGTCACATTTTGCACTTTTACTGAGGGGCTTTTGTCCTAGGGGCTTTTGTCCGAGGGGGCTTTTGTCCTAGGGGGCTTTAGTCCGGGCCCCCCTCGGGGAGGCCCAGCGGGTGCTGCTGGACTATGTCTCCTATGGGAGACTCTGCTAGCTAGAAAGCTTCTATGCCAGGAGAAAAAATACATATACAGTAAGAAATGATAGTATAAGCTTAACTGAGCTAAAGATCCTGCATATCTAGCATAGTATCTGAGAAAAAAACTTGCCATTTCACATTCCAAAAACAACAGGTGATACATGGCCTTGACAGCCCATGTCAAAATAATGATTAGCCCAATTAGTAATATGGCTACAACATTGCATTAGGTAGTACAAAACATTGATGAAAAAAAACTTTCTCTGCAGTAAATGTTATCAGATGTCAGAGAATTAAATACTTCAAGAACACAGAAATTTACCTTTTTTCACATGTTAGGGTGTTCTCTCTTTTTATTATACATAAACAACAGCAATACAGTAGTGTGGCCAAGCATGGCTCACATTCTCCACCAACTGGTATCAGGGATACTGGCAGTACATCAGCGGTGGTGGGTTGGTTGACTCTTCTGATGTCAGCACAGCACGTCTTATGTCTTCTCTATTCACATTGCATTATTTTTTCTTTCTTCAATGCCGCACCTTGTAGGTCGTGTCTCCACACCTTCTGACTTCTTTTCACTTGCTCCTGGTTTCTATCATATTCCAGATGATTTTTCGAGCCTCATCTGCGTTTCTTCTGTACATCATCATTTCTCAACATATTCCAGATGATTTTTTCTGCTCCATCTGAGTTTCTTTTGTACAGCATCATTTTATTACTCCTCTTATTTGCCTAAAGTAGAAAAATATAAAATCTCCTTAATCCTAGACCAAGGGAGGACTTGAAAGAAGTAAAGTGGTGTGTGGTGGGTGAGGTGAAGTGCTGCATTCATCACCCTGCTTCTCCTCTGCTCGTATGTGCTATGGTTGGAGTCAATGCTTGGTCCATCGTCACCTCTTAGTAATTGCTGTTGTGTCGTAAGGCGCCGTCATCCTGGCCGTGAGCTGGTTATCTCCAATATCCGGCTGGCCATGGGTCAGTACTGTGTGTGACATTTGACAGAGAAAGACAATCCCAAAGGGATGATGGATTAGTTGGAAGTGCATCCGTAAAAAAAATACTTACTTCATACGTTACGCCATTGTTTGGCAACCATGGTTTCCGTCACGACAATGTTCTCAAGGCTGGTTCGGGGAGTGAAGCTCTGCTCACTACGCTGAATATTATTTATCACCACGCGTCAAAGAGTACATTACAAATCATACAAGCATAAAAATACACTGAGTGAAGCTCTGCAATTATCTCAATATTAAGTTACACTAACCATCAATTTCAAAGCATAGCTTATAGGACAAAACAGTTCCTTCCTATCTCCCTCCTAAACCTAAACTTATCCAACTTAAATCCGTTACTACGAGTCTTATCCGTCTCGAATATAGATAAAGTTCTTATAATAATAAGAACTTTTTCTATATCTCCTTTATTGATTCCTTTCACCCACTTAAATCATGCCAAGATCAGATGATGATCAACTTATCAAGGTGTACACTGTACACAATTTCACAAATAATTAATTTGCATTCTCATATAACCTATCGGCCTTATTCATTATTCATGTAAATATGCAATACCAACCACATACACATTATACCAGTGCATTTTTATATAACTTATTCTTGGTCTTAGTCATTATACCAGTGCATTTTTATATAACTTATAGTTGGTCTTAGTCATGTAAATAAACAGAAAATTCTAAACTTAAATGAAAAGTAAGTTTTTAGACAATTTTGTTTGGCGCACACCTTGGATGACATCCTGGTTATGAACTTATGCAGTACTTAGCATAACCAAATATATTGACACCAAAAAATCCTAATTAAATTAACAAATAAATGAGAAATGAAATTATACATTAGTTTACAATTACATTCTATGATTCTTTCAACATACACTGACAGTCTTCACCTTCCATAACAATAAGCGATAACGTACGCTGCTGTCGCTGACACTGTAAGACTGCTTAGACTGTCTGTAACGTGACAACGTCGTAAGTAAACTGAACTCAGAACTGCGGAATTACACAATGCTGCTCAGCTGCTGCAGCGCGGCGTCACAAATCATGTCTTGTCAAGTTTACATGTACTAACACGTAGTCAGCCAAGCGTGCCTGACTGGCTGTTGAAGACACGCTTCGCTGCCTCACACGCTTACAACAGACAGGAACAAACATGTATAAATTTTGTTAGCGGACTTAAATTTAGCGGAAGCTAATTGGTCGGCTAATGGTTTCCAAAGTTAGAGAAAACGCTAATCCACTCACGAGAAAGTTAGCTTCGCTAATTAGCGGTTAGCGGATTAGCGGAACCGTGCCCACCACTGGTTACAAGACTAGAGAGGTTATCGGCAAACTATTGTTCTTGTGCTTGAGATTGAATTTGGAATATGTGGCTCAGTTTTGGTCACCGTACTACAGAATGGATATCGAATCCTTAGAAAGCATTCAAAGGATGATGATAAGACTAGTCCCAGTGTTACGTTCTAAAATTAAGAAGGATGAAAAAATGTGCCCAACAGTCCAAGGTAGTACCTGGGACACTTAAATAATTGGAATCTTTATTTCCTCTGATTTATTCTTAGTATCGCCAAGTGCCACTGTATATTTTGACCTCCAGGGCTTTAAAGAAATACCCTATTTCTGGGCTGTCACCAAGAAGGACTAGAAAAGTAAACGAATTTAAACAATTTACTGATAAATATTAAAACATACAAAGTAATACAAAAGTAAAAAAGCTCACACTGTTTATTACAATAAACAATATTACGTTAGTACATAAACACTTAATATATATACTAAAATGATATTACCTTGTCCCATATCCACATACGTGTCTGAATGATGAACAACACCCACGGTAGAAAAGATACTGAATATATTTTCTCCTTATCAATACTCAGCCTTCTTTTGTTATAGGGGAATGAAGTCCTAACAGTCTGTCCCACTAAGGACACGCACAACAGGGGAACACCATGCAGGAATTCACAGCGAAGTCCAAGAGAGGAGCAGCCAACCTCGGTGAGCAGTAGCTAGTGGTCAACTGTCCTTACGGTACAGTTCGGGCTTCCCATCACACTTTGGAAGTGTCAACAGGGAGAATCCGGACAGAGTTGATCCAGGGTTGTTCGTGGTCTCTGATTCGAGAATTGGACAGAGAGGCAAATGACTCCTTGGGTCTTAACACCCCTTCCCTCCAAGACCTCCATAGTCTCGATGAAGGAGGACTCGGACCGTTCTGTATCTGGATTCTCTGGTGGATACCTGGAGAGGGCGTCTGCTCTGATGTTGTCTACTCCTTTTAAATGGCGAATGTCGAAGTGGTAGTGCTGGATCTGCAGCATCCATCTCAATATGGGTTGGTTGGAGTTCTGCATACGGGTGATGAACGTTACAGGGTTGTGGTCTGTGTAGACGATGATGGGATGAGGGTGTTGATGGAGATTGCAGTACAATTTATGAAGACCCATGACTAAAGCGAGGTCCTCTCTCTCAGTGGTGGTGTACCCTTTTTGATGTTTCTTCAATTTGACAGACTAGTAAAGCACCCCACTAGTAGGGTTCTTCTGAAGAAGGACTGCTCCAACATCAACTCCATTCACGTCTACTTGGAGGATGACTAGTTGAGAATGGCCTAGAGTTTTGAGAACAGGATGAGATAACAGCAGTAGTTTGAGACAGCTGAAAGCTGTATCATATTCAGGAGTCCACTTAAATTAAATTTTAGGGATAGACAAGTCAGTAAGGGAGCAGTAATGGAGGAGATGTTACTGCAGAATCACCGGTAGAAGCCAGCCATTCCTTAAAAGTGCATGAAGGCTTTCCTCATAATACATGTTGGGAAGGACAGAATGGCTTCCCAAGTACACCACTGTGGCATTCCCAAATGTGGACTTGGTAAGGTTGATGGTGAAGCACCTCCTGCAATTTACCAAACAAGGCCTGAATTCGAATAAGATGTTCCTGCCAGCTTTCTCATATAATTACAAGGTCGTCTAAGAATGCATAGGTGCCAGTAAGGTCTTGAATGGTAGCAGGACCATTAACCATTACAAAAGGCATAACTGTACTGTATATTGCTTGTTTTACAGGAGTGATGCTGTAAACAGGCTGTCGTATAGGTGTTACATTCTCAGAAGTTAGTTTTACATCATGAAGGAGGATATTACAAAAACCTCTTGTTGAGAATGTGATGTATTAAGCAAGTAATCATATAAGTTACTCAATATTTCACTGTTCTTGAGGTTTCCCCGAGGGGAAGAAAACTCGTCTAGGAAGTCAAGTTCCGTGTCCCCACATACGTCATTATCATGGGAGACGGACGGATAAACATTTGATATTAGAGTACAGCCATGTGTTGCAGATTGAATACCCGCCGAGTCCTCCTCTAGTTGCCTCTCAACATAAGGTTTAATGAGGTTCACATGAACAAATTAAGAATCGTTACGTCGATCAAGGGTACACGCTATATAATTATGTTCAGTGAGTTTTTGAGAGATCAAGTAAGAGCCAGTGAATTTACTTCTCAGTGCATCTCCAGTGATAGGTAAAGAAAATGAGAACTTTGTCTCCAGGAGAAAATGAGCGGGTTGGAAAATGAACGTTACCTTTGGCACTTTGTAATGTTATCGTGCGCGAACTTTCTCATTTGAGGCCGCTTTTGTTTGAGGTCATCAATATAATGTGCCACTGAGCGCTTAGGGTGAGAAGTATCTGCAAACCATTGATCATTAAGGAGTTTTAAATAGCCTTTGATTTGATGTCTGTAAAGTAGCTCAAATGGAGAATATCCTAGTGATTCCTGGAAACATTCAGCGTTATTCTCAAAACAGAATTTCTTGATCATTGTCTTTAAAGTTAGATGGAAGCGTTCAAGGCAGCCCTGGGATTGCGGGTGGTAAGTCGATGGCAATTGTACGATTCCTAACTCGTCTTGGACCTTTTTGAATAGGTCACGAGTGAAATTACTTCCCCGATCTGACTGTATCTCTTTAGGAATTCCAAAAGAAGTGAATCGGTGTAATAGACATTTGACATTATTCTTAGTAGTAATATTCTTTACAGGGATATCGCGTAGCAGCACACATAACTGTTAACAGATATTGATTGCCTTTTTGAGTCTTAGGCTTCGAACCACAGGAATGGGTTTTAATTGAGCTGGCCTAATGACTTGGTTGGGTTTATCCACCAACTGAAATATAAGGCAAGATTTTACAAAGGAAGTGACGTCGTTCCTTAGTCCAGATCAATAGTAACGTTGACGTTATTTCTTAAATGTTTTGAGAATAGACTTGACTTCTTTAAATTGAGGTGTCTCAGACCACCTATCTACGTTCTTTAACTCTGGAGGTCTGTACATTCTCATCAAGACTCCATTATTTAAATAAAAACAGGAGGTTTTGGCAAAGGGTTTACCTTCTACTGCAATAAGTCTACATTTGGCCAGAGTGATCATCTTCTTGAACTTCGATCAATTTGTCTGGAGTAAAGTTTATCTTTAAGTTCAACTGAAGGGAGAACGTTAGTATTGTAAGGTTTCTGAGATCTTGTAACTGCACATACAGGAAAGAGATGCAGTTTCTCTTGATCTAAGTTCAGTGGGCTTTATGACAATGGTTTTTCAATAGCAGTTTAATTTGGAATCACTAAACTTCCCATTAAAACATTTCCCAAAACCAAACTTACACCCTGAATAGGAAGCTATTTCTCTCTGATACCCACCTTTTCTTCGCCCTTGACAGTATCACAATCCAAGAATATTTTGGCTAGGTTTAATAAAGGTTGAGTAAACAAGTCTAGCAAAATCACTTTCTCTCTTTCACCCACTCTCAATTCACGGAGAGCTTTCTTTGAATAAGATGCTCTGAGCAGCCCCGAGTCTCTAAGAAATTATTGTAATAGGAAAAGAGGTACTGTTCTTGGCATGAGAAATTTTACCCCACATTTTAAAATCAATAAAATGGTCTTTAAAGATACGAGTGTGTTTACATTGGTCACAGGTTTAAGGTTATTTAATGTTTCTCAAGATTTAGCCAGGGAAGAATTAGTCGGGTTCTTGCTTTGACCTGCGACTTTACATTTAAGATCACGACACTTCTCTTTGGTGTGACCAGGTCTTTTACAATAGAAACTTAATAAAAAGGGGTTCTGACCTCCAATATTCGATTTACCACCAGCGGAACCAGGGTTTTCACTAAAGGAGAACTTTACATTGGATGGCTTAATTCTATCTCTATTCGCAAATGATCTCTGTAATAGAGCGAAGGAATCGGCTAATTGGGCGGCGTTTATGAGCTCTGATTCTCCTTTTTCCTCTACGTACATCAAGATATTAAAAGGTAGCTTCCGTTTCTATTCTTCCAGTACAATTAGTTTAATCAATTTCGAGAACATGGTGGTTTAGTGTCGCTTCGCATTTCTTAAACATTCTAAGTTTGATATTAGCGAACTCTACGTATGTACTGGCAAGAGGTTTGGTGTATGATCTAAATCGCTCTCTGTCCATTTAGAGTTATCGAGTAAGCGTCAAGGATATTCTTCTTGATAAATTCATCATCATTTTCCCTATCCAAGTCTGAAAATGTGAGGGCAGCTTTTCCAACAAGCTTATCCTGGAGAAGCCAAGTCAAATCTTCTTTGGTCCATTTTAAATGTTCTACAATTTTCTCAAATATTCGGTAGGCACCATCAGGATCGTCTTCATTAGAAGTGGGAACTAATGAAATATTCTTGGCCAAGTTGAAGGAACTACGTTTATCATCTAATTTGACATTTTGATTTTCTACTTCAATTTTTCACGCTCTAATTGTATTTCCGTGCGTTAAAGTTCGATCTGAAGTTGTATGCCTTTAACTTTAAGAGCGAGTTGACTTTTGAGTTCGTGTTTTTTTTGTCGGTGCAATTGTTCAAGTTGAAAATGTCTATCTACTTTTTCCCGAAGTTCGGCTCTCAACTTTTCTCTCTCAAATTCAAGTCTTTCAGCGGACCATGAAGTGGGTGATCTTACGCTAATCATACTTGTTACGTCATCTTTACCATCAAATTAAAATGAGTAACTCGTGGGAATTAAAACATCAATAGCAGTTTCTTCAAGAATTCCTATAAACAGTCAACTCCTAAACAATGGTATTTTTAAGTACTTCTTTATTCACTGAACTGATGAATGCAGTGTTAAGAACTTTGACAACATATATATCCAATAATCGTTTTTTGATTACCTGAATATTAAGTTTGTCAACAAAGGGGTTTTCACAAAATTCCTTCACTTGAAATTGAAATTGTACGGAAGCCATTTTGAAATTAACACTAATGATGTTTATGCCAAAAAAATAAAGGGAAGGCGTTACCACTTACCAGCTACGAAGGAGAGGTATTAAAATTTACAGGGACAATTTAAAGTTGAAGTCAGTACTTATACATGATAACTTGGACTAAAATAAACGATAAATATTTTAAAAACTCTGGAGTGAGTAACAATTCAGTCAGGTTATGACAAATATATTCCAGACAATTTCAGAAATGTAAGTAAATTACTGGAAGAGCAAAGGGGGAATGTTGATAGAGAGGCCAACCTTCAGCGTTGTGTTTATCTTGGTATGCCTGACCAAAGTTACAACAGGAGAACAATTCGAAGGAATATAAGTAGAAATGAGAAATGAGAAATGAGTTGCAGCATAAAATGAAAATCCGATTGAGTCCCAAATCTTGCTTACAAACACGATGGTGGTGATTTTTAAGGTCTATGTTAATTTTGTGTTCTAAGTAGTGTTATGCCATAACTTATCAACTTGAATTACATTAAAGGTTAATATACTAATGAGGGCACATGTGGCACAAAAAAAAATGACAACTCAGCACCCCTTAGTCATGGGTTCAATCCCAACAGTTCAAGAGTGAAGGTTTGGAATTATAAGAATTACAAAAGATTTAAATAAAATTTAATAACACAAGTCTACCATAATATGTGTGCAGGTTCCATAAGATAAATTAACTCAAGAGAATAAAGAATAAACATGATACTTAATAGACAACTACTATTGGCACAGTGTATAAACAATGAACCACCTTACAACAAAATAATTGATTGCACTTTACACACCCTGAGTAATAATAGACCAGCACTGAATATAATACTCAACTAAACCCGATTTGAAAAGGTATCCACCGCTGACAAACTCAAACGTCCTTTCGCCTCCAAGGCCAGCCAATGACTGATAAACCTCCATTTTTCAAGGGAATACAAACCTCACACTAATATTAAACAACTCCCACATTTAAGCTGCAAAAATACCTACATACATACAGAAAAAATTTAATGTATCAAGTACCAGCCCTGCTCACACATAATACAAAAATATTCTATTTACATGGGTTGAAGGTAACATGCCTATAAATATTTCACTATGCACAATGCAACGCACCACTGTACATATAATGGATGCCCCTCGTGTAACGAGGATGGCCGGCCTGAAGGCTACCTAGGCGTGAATTTGTATAAGGTGTAGAAGCTGTCGGCAACACAACAACCACACCTCAAGTTAACGAGCTGCATGACCCGGTGTCAAGGAATAGTCCGAGAAGACCGGACAACTCGCCAACAGCACTGGCTAACCATTATCCCGAAATATGATCTGCAAATCGATTAACATCCAGGTTCCCAATTACTGCTGGGCAGACAGAGGCAAATGGAGAAAAATAAACTTGCACATAGTTTCACCCTGCCCTGGGATCGAACCCGGGTCCACTCGCTTGCGAAGCGAGCTTGGTGACCATTACACCACGGGTCGCCACAGGTACATACACCATGCATATCCCTCCCCCTTAAAATAAAACCAGTACGGTGTTACATTGGCAGCACACAGTTATCAGATCTGCCTAATATGGCCTAGACAGGGTATCAGCAATAATGTTTTTCTTACCCTCGATATGTCTAATTTCAATATATATGGTTGAAGAGCCAAACACCATCGCGTTAAACGTTGGTTTTTGTTCTCCATGCAGGTAACAAATTGCAAGGGGTTGTGGTCGCTATATACAATGATTTTCTGGTTGCTGTTTCCAAGGTATACATCAAATTTACCTAGTGCCATTAATAATGCAGCTGTTTTTTTTCTCAATGGTAGAGTAATTTCTTTGATGAGGCTTAAATTTAGTAGACATGTAAGATAAGTGGTGCAAAACATCATTATTATCCTCTTGCAATAAAACTGCCCAAGCTGCTACATCACTCGCATCGACTTGTACAACAAATGGCTTGTCAAAGTTTGGTCCCTTAATACTGGTTTAGACATCAAAATTGCCTTCATTTTCTCAAATGCCTCTTGACAACTTTCCGTCCACGCAAAATCCCTTTCAGGGCTAACTAAATCAATTAATGGTCCAGCAACATCAGAAAAGTTAGAGCAGAATCTGCTATAATACCCAGGCATACCTAAAAAGCGTTGGACTGCCTTATGGTTTGTGGGAATGGGTGAGCTATCACAACGGCCTCAACTTTAGCCTGGACTGGGGCCACTGTCCCATAACCAATCTCATGTCCCCAAAATACTAGTTTGGCATGGCCAAACTCACTCTTAACGAGGTTAACAGTGAGCTGAGCACTATTAATACGACTGAACAGACAACGAAGTGACTCAAAAAGTTCACTCCATGTGGAAGAGAACACAATTACGTCGTCAAGATATGCTCTGACACCATCCAAACCATTAATGACAACTGACATCAAACTGGCATAACGGTATACTGATACAAGCCTTAAAGAGTAATAAATGCCGATATGCCCGCTCTGACAAGGGTTACCTGATGATACCTCTTAAGCAAGTCAATCTTAGTAGTGTACTTTGTATCACCCACTGCATCAAATATATCATTAATACGGGGGAGGGTACGGGGGAGGGGAAGATTAACTGCCTTTGTGAGGGAGTTCACTTTTCCATAATCAGTACACATTCTCATAGTACCATCTGACTTTGGGACCAGAGCACAAGGGGATACCCACTCACTGTCACTAGGTTCAGCCAAGTTATTGTCAATCAAGAACTGCACCTCGTCATTCAGAATGCCGATTTTCTGGGGAGACATGCGGTAGGGTGCTTGTTTCACTGGGGCTGCGTTGTTCACCAACACAACATCATGGGTCACCACCTGGCGAGGCTGCGGCACATCACCAAAGATAGGCTGGAACGCCTGTAGGAGACACCTTACATCGTTCCTCTGGTCCTGTAGTAGATGGCACAATTTAGAAGAAAGATCACATAACACATCAGAATTGTTCAGTTTGATATCAACTTTCAATTCCCCAAAGTCATGTTAAAGTAACTCAACCGCCTCCACTTCACCACGTGTCATAGTATTGCACACCACCTTACCAAGTCTAACACAATAAGGTTTCAACAGATTCACATGTACTCGTCCTTTAGTCTTCCTTCATCCAGGCGTTCCTATTGCATAGTTAACATCTCCCACTTTACTCAAAACTTAAAGGGACCCCTGATACTTAGCTTGTAGGGGAAACTTCCCTACGGGCAAGAACAAGAGCACCTTATCTGCAACATTAAATTTTCTATCTTCTGCAGTTTCATCAAACTGACTTTTCATTTTCTCTTCGGCTTCCTTCATATTACGCCTTGCAAATTCCTGTACATGGTTCAACCTTTCTTTCAGATTAACAACATACTCATTTACAGTACTTGATTCATATTCTTCTACCCAATTCTCATGCAGTAGTTTCAAGGGACCACGGATATCCCGACCAAATATCAGTTCACTTGGTGAGAATCTCAATCTAGGCTGTTTCGTACATCTGATAGCATACAATAGTTATGGAATTCCTACATCCCAATCGTTACCTAATTCAACACAGTACTTGGTCATCATACTCTTGAGAGTTTAGGGGAATCTCTCAAGAGCACCTTGGCTCTCAGGGTGGCAAAATGAAGCTAAATACGGTTTGATGCCTAGCGTACACATAACCTCCTTAAATACTATTGAGGTGAAGTTGGATCCTTGGTCTGACTGAACAATGCGGGGGAGTCCAAACTGTGTAAAGATCTTATTAAGGGCAGGAATTATAATACGGGCTGTATTTCGTCGCACAGGTAAAGCTTCCGGATATCTAGTGGAAGCACACATTACAGTTAAAAGATATTCATTACCACATTTTGTTTTAGGAAGAGGGCCCACACAATCAATGATTAACTTTGCAAATGGTTCATCAACAACAGGTATAGGGTTTAAAGGTACAGGTGACAACATTTGATAGGGCTTACCAGCTAACTGGCATACATGACATGTACGGCAAAAATCTGCTACGTCTGAGGAAACACCAGATCAATAGAAATACCTCCAAACTTTATCCGTGTTCTTCTTTACCCCCAGATGTCCTCCAATGCTGTCATGGGCTAGACTCAACACTTTAATCCTATAACACTCGGGTACAACAATTTGGTATAATTCTGATCACGATTCGTCGGCAGGCACATCAGCTGGCCGGAATTTCCTCACAAGGACATTAGATTTAATATAATATCACACAGATTCATCATGGCTCTCTGGTTCTGATACGGCCCGAGCAAATAATGGAACCAACGACTGGTCAGACTCTTGAGCAGAAATCAACGTCTCTCTTGTAACAGGAAGGCTACTGAAATCAACTTTCACACGATCCTTAGAATCTGTCTTTACAACACTTGACATGTCACTAACAGGTTGATCAACTAAACCTGCATCTAACTGCTCTGGCTTAGCATCAAACAGTCCACTCAAATCATAATCAGGCAAAACATCACACTGATCACTCACATCTACCCCATATGTCACCATTTTAGCTTAACTACGGGTTACAACATAAGAAGGGAATAACCCAATACACTTACTTGCAAGGTCTGCAGCCGGGTCATTACTCAAAGGTGTAGAGCACACAACCGGATCCAGAACAACAAGGCTACCAATTATATCATTTCCCAAGAGGAACGTTACTCCCTCCACTGGCAAAACCTCCTGAACCCCTTCTGTAACTGGCTGAGACAAAAGGTCCGTCTGATACACTTCACACAAAGGAACGCAAGTGGTTCCACTAACGCCCCACAACGCAACATGCTCACCAGTATAAGCCTCTTCCACAGATGGAAGAGCACTTTTCAACAGAATACTGAGTGAAGCACCAGTATCCCTCAAAATACTCACAAGGACGGCAGGAATACCCTCGGACTCGGAAACAAAACCAGGAAACTGAAAGGGCTGGAACAAATCCTAAGGATCCACACAAACTGTGTCAGAAACCGCAGCAACATCATCTACACCAACACCATCTGCTGGGACAAATGCAATATTAGCAACAGGCATGTCATGGGACTCCTTAGCTTTGAGGTTAGGACATTGGGCAATATAGTGACCAGAATTTTTACAATAAAAACACACAGAAGTCAGAACCTCTGCCAATATTCTCAAAAGAGGGTTTAATACTTCTGTTACCAAACGGGAGCTTACCACCTTGAGCTCGAGTCACGGCTGGGGCTGGAACCTCATTAACTTTACGTTTATGAATAAGACTGAAATTTCCCGCCAAAATGGCAGCTCTCTCAATTGTTGTAACTTCCTTCTCACAAACGTACATACGGACGTCTGTGGGGACACCTCTCAAATACTGGTCTAGTGCAATAAATTCACCAAGTTCATCATAGGTTTTAACTCCACTAGCCAATAGCCATCTGTTGCACAACTTAGTGACAGTGCGACCATATTCGATATACGACTGATTGGGCAATTTGAATGCATTTCTAAACTTATCTCTATATGACTCTGCTGTCAACTGTGTAAGATTTCAAAATGTCTTCCTTGACCACAGAATACTCATTTTGCTGAGAGCTGGTTAGGGACAAGTAAGTGGAATGGCCTTTGTCCACAAGGACAGACTGAATCAGCAAGGGCCAATACTGCTGAGGCCAGGAAAGAGTTGTGTCAATCTGCTCAAATTGGATGAAAACTCTTCCGGATCATGCTCGTCGTCAAATTTTGGCGCAAATTTCGTCGCTTTAATTACATAATATTTGACGTCACACGACTCCAGAGTAGCTCTCTTATCCTACAACTCGAACCGGAATGCCCTTTCTCTTTCTCTGTCCTCCCTTTCTCTTTCTCTGTCCTCCCTTTCTCTTTCTCTGTCCACCCTTTCTCTTTCCCTGCCCTCCATTCTTTTTCCTGCAACGTTAACTTCGTTTCCCACTCCAGCTTATCTCTTTCGAACTGCAACTCTTAACTTCACTGACGGATCTTCCTCCATCTCATACAGTTGGAATGCAGACTCATCCAAAATTGACTTTTCCACCAAACATTTAATTACGGCATTTTTGACAGTTGCCTTTTTTCCAGTTTGACTTAATCTCTACTTTACGAATGGTACTACACTCGAAACTTAACACTGAAGGTTCAGCAATGAACTCAGCTAAATCAAAAGGCATCATTTTAAACAGATATTGCAACTTACCGATTAGTGGAGAAAACTTAACCAAAATAATTTGCAATCTTCAGTCCTGATGATTTTAGCTGATTTTAACTTAATTTCACTTAATTTTAACCAAAGTCTCCCGGACACAGGCCCCCATTTTGATATGCCATAACTTATCAACTTGTATTTCGTTAAAGATTAATATACTAATGAGGGCACATATGGCACAAAAAGTAACAAATTGGCAACTAAACACCTCTTAGCCATGGGTTCAATCACAGCCCTCTTTATCCCAACAGTTCAGGAGTGAAGGTTTTTAATAAAATTTAATAACAAAAGTGTACCATAATAAGTGTGTAGGTTCCATAAGAAAAATTAACCCAAGAGAATAAAGAATAAACATGATCCTTAATAAACAATTACTATTAGCACCGTGTATAAACAATAAACCACCTTACAACAAAATAATTGATTGCATTTTACATGCCATGAATAATAATAGAGCAGCACTGAATATAATACTCAATTAAACCCGATTTGAAAAGGTATCCACCACTGTCAAACTCAAACATTCTTCCACGTTCAAGGCCAGCCAATGACTGACAAAGCTGCATATTCCAAGGGACTACAAACCTAACACTAATATTAAACAACTCCCACATTAAGCTGCAAAAATACCTACATACATACATATAGAAAAATTTTGATGTATCAAGTACCAGCCCTGCTCACACATAATTATATAAAAATATTCTATTTACATAAGTTGAAGGTAACATGCCTAAAAATATTTCACTATGCAGAACGCAACGCACCACTGTACATACGCCATGCATAACAGTAGACAGTGAAATAAGGTCTTCTCAACTTTGGCTTAAGGATGGGTTAAAAAAAAAGTTAAGCGGAAGGCATAGACAGAGCGATTCAGCTTGTCCCTAATGGAGTCGTGTGAGGATACGACATAGAAAACTGATCAGGATATATTCCTTACCGACTGAGAAGTCGTTTCTGCCAATCGTAAATAATTATGAAGGCTCAGAGCCTGTGGGACATTCGCTCGACAGTAATGTGCCCGACCCTATGTGTGTTTATAATAACTTAATTTACCATAAAGGGGGTTGATCAGACCCAAGCGCTATTAACTAATTTTAACACAACCTATAATTAATAAATACAGAATGCTACTTTTTAAGCCAAAATTAATCGTTACTGTACAATTAAGGTAAATTGTTATTTAATCCGAGACTTCGTGGTTAAAAGTTATTAAAACTTGTAACAGCCAAGGGTTCGTTATAAAGGCACTTAAATAAAATAAAACTTTAAAATTGTTCTTAAATCCTGGCAAGGTACCCACTTGTTACGTTCTCAAGTATAGGAGAATGAAAATGTGCCTGATAATCCAAGGGAGAACCTGGAACTCGTAACAAAATATATGGAATCTTTATTTCCTCAGATTCGTTCTTAGTATTATCATTTATAGCCAAGTGCTATTGTCATATTGTGACCATGGGGTCTTAAAAGAAATACCCTATTTCCGGCTGTCACCAAGAAGTACTATAGAAAAGTAAACAAATATTAAAGCATACAAAGAAATAAAAAAGGAAAAACCTTAAACTTTGTTACAATAAACAATATTACGTTAGTATATAAAAACTTTAACAAAACACTAAATTATACCACCTTGTCCCATACCCACATACGTGCCTGAATGATGAACAACACACACGGTAAAGGAGATATTAATTATTTTCTTCTTAGCAATACTCGGCCTTCTTTTGCTTTTGAGGAATGAAGTCCCAACAGTGTCCCACTAAGGAAACACACAACAAGGGGACAAAGCGAAGTCCAAGAGAGGAATAGCGAACCTCGGCGAATAGTAGCTAGTGGCCAACAGTCCTCGCACCACACTCCGGGCTTCCTACCACACTTTGGAAGTGTTAACAGGGAGGATTTGGACAGAGTTCAACCAGGGTTGTTTGAGGTCTCTGATTTGAGAATTAAAAAAGGGGCAAACGACTTTTTGGTTGTAACACCGGGATTACGAACCTTGAGTATAGAGGTAGATTAAAGCATCTAATTTGCACTCACCCGAGAAATGTAGAGTGAGGGACGATATGATCGAGGTGTATAAACGAAAGTCAGAGTTTACGAAAGATGCTATAACAAAAGTATTTAAACAGTGCAACCAGCAACGAACTCGTAGCAATGGTTTTAAATAAGACAATTTTAGATTAAAGCGTGAGATAGGTAAATATTAGTTTTAAAATAGAGTAGTGAATGATTAGATGAAGTCACCGAACATTATCACTAAGTCGAACACGCTAGGTAGCTTCAAATATATATATATATATATATATATATATATATATATATATATATATATATATATATATATATATATATATATATATATATATATGCTGATCACCACAAGGAAAGAAGAAAAAACACGAAGTTCTCAAGGCTGTGTAATACAATCTTCAGGGGTGAGTACAGACTAAGGAGACGGTCGGTCGGTGATAATTGTCGGCATATGACTATGAGATACAGTACAGACGTTCAGATGATCATTCCAATGCAGATGCTTTGTCAAGGTTGCCATGTAGTGGATCAAATGATGGAGTAGAGCCTTAGGCTTATGCTGTAACCATGATAGAAGATTTTCCAGTCACCTCCGGAATGATTGCTCATGAAACTAGGAAAGATGTTGTATTAGGAAGAGTCCTCGAGTATATACTAAATGGATGGCCAGAGATTTGTCCATCCTTAGACTTTCAACCGTATCATTTAAGGAGATGTCAATTATCAGTAGAACAGTGACCGACCATCGCCAGCTTGTCCCTATCCTCAACCACTACACGCTGGACGCCGTTGAGAACCCTCGCCTCCAGCGTCTGAAAGAGAAGCTCTCGGCGTACATCTTCACAGCAGTGTGGCGTGCTGGTAAGGAGCCTATAGGCGACCCCCGGACAGGTGTAACTGCACTATCACTGTTTTTCCACTGCCGGATTGGCCTGTGTTCCCCCAACCTCCAACTGACACACACAATCCCACCTACTGTGAGGTGTGCTCCACTGGAGGGGCTCTAGCACGAATACTTAAAATAAGCAGGTGCCTCGGCCAGGGTAAGTAAGGGAGGATTTCAGCAAGAGAGAAAGACCTCAAACCACGTCAGTACTGCCAATCAATAGCTGCCCTCCAGCAGGAGTGTGGGTCACTCACTCTACCCGTGGGGAAAGCTAACTAGGGTTGACAGTCCTGAACGTTCGTGAGGTAGTCCGGTGGCAGTCGTGGTCGTTTCCAAAGGCGGAGGCCCCCAGGGGGCGTTGCCCCAAACAGAGAGTTCGAGTTGTAGTCCGGTCGTCAACAGTAGAAAGAAAGCTGGCTGCTTTGGCGGTGGGGGGTCTGAGGAGAGGTCCGTTCACGGCGAAGGTCGGTCGGTCGGTGATACGGAGAGAAGAGAGCATTAGCTCTGAGGGTGCAAGAAGGGTACAGTACAAGGTAAAGTTCAGAAGTGGGAAATAGAGGAGGAGGTTAACAGCAGGTGGGCTATCCGCCTTACGGAGACGGGGTTTTTTGTCTTCCGTCAACAGTGCTGCATTAGAGGACTCATGCGGCTAGGGAAGGCCGGTCTCAGCCAAGCTAAGCTAAGTTGTTCTATTTGATGTTTCCTTGGGGCATATTTGATGGGGCGGGGGTCCCTCCAGGTCCTTGTGGCACTAAAGGGATGATCCCCATCTTTTTCGTTTTTAGTTTTTTATTGTGGGTGTTTGTGAACTATTTAGGTCTTTGTTTATTTGTGGGGTCCCTCCAGGTCCTTGTGTGACTGGAGAGTTGTGCCCATCTTTTGGTTCTTTTTTATTGTGTATATAGAGGCTCTGGTTCTTCGTTATCATTTTTTCTGCTTCTAGGCCACCATCTGTGCGATGTGTTGTTGTTTTCCTCAATTAGTTGGTTTAGTATGGGATCCTGTTCTTGCTGGATTTTTTCCCATATTGCATTTGCTTGGGTGTGTATTCTGGTGTTGAGTGGGTCTGTGCCGTGTTCTGTGTGTATGTCTTGTGCTGTTTGTGTGTATGGTGGTTGGTGTTTTGCCGCTCTTCTGAGGGATATATTTTGCACTGCTTGAAATTTAAGTTGATTTGTTCTTGCGATTGTATCGGAGGGTATTCTAAGTGTGGTCTGATCAGTGCTTTGTATAGGTGCAATTGCGTGTTGGTGTTTAATTGGCGGAATCTTCTGAGCTTTGTAAGTTGTGATTTTGCCATAGCTATTCTTTCATTGATGTGGGGGATTATTCCGTTTCTGGTTATCTTGAGTCCTAATATTTTTCCGTTGGCAGCATATGGTATTTGTTGGTTGTTGACAATAATAGGGTAGGGGTTTGTTTTTGCGATGTGAATTATTTTGAGTTTTTGGACATTGGTTTTTATCTTCCATTTTCGTTCATAGTTATTTATTATCTCTATTTCTCTGCTTGTTCTAATGGCCATCATTCGTTTGGATTTTCCTGGGTACCTGACTATCTGTGTGACATCATCTGCGTATGCTATATATTCTGAATGCCGCGGTTGCGGCATGTCTGCTGTGTAGAAGTATGTAGAAACAAAATGGATGATATTAGGGCCTTGGTATGTACCGAAAAAATCGATATAATAGCATTCACTGAAACAGGGATCAACCTAGACTCACGTGAGTTGCCGGTCGAATACCAAATTGCGGGTTACAAATTGTTCCATACCGATAGGCAGACCAGGAAAGGAGGCGGAGTAGCAATCTATGTTAGGGATAATCTGAAGTGTGAAATAAATAAGGAAATAAAAACTGAGCGGAATACAGAAACAATTTGGATAGAATTAAGCGATGGTACGGAAAAATTAATCACAGGAGTAATATATAGACCTCCCAATCTTGATAGAGTCAATGAGCGACTTATCTGGGATGAAATGCGCAGGTCTTCCATACACAACAAAGTCTGTATAGTAGGCGACTTTAACCTTGGCCAAATAGATTGGACTGACCTTACGGGTAACTCAGAATCAGAGGATTTTCTTGAGACGATCCAGGACTGTTTCCTAGGTCAACATATAACCGAACCCACACGGGGTAATAATATACTCGATTTAGTTCTGTCGAACAGAGAAAACCTAATTAGCAATGTCGAGGTAGGGAACAAACTTGCAAACAGTGATCACAAAGAAATTAGATTCCAGTTAGATTTTCAGGGCAGATGTAAGGAAAATTCCACTAAAGTACCAGATTTCAGAAGGGCAAACTTTGACAGCTTAAAGAGGCAGCTGAGAGAGGGGGTGTCGCGCTTGGCCGCGAACCTGACAGATGACTCAGACCTGATAACGAGATCTGAGATTGCCGAGTTCCACGACAATTTAAATAATGAGTTACTTAATGCACAAAGGCAGAACATACCATACAAAAAACTCAGATCAGACAACAATGACCCTATATGGATAAATAATTATTTAAAGAACATCATTGGCCAAAGGAAGGCTATAGGTAGAAGGATAAAGCGTGGCGAAATTTACCTCCAGGATTATTATAAGATATTGGCGAGTAGGGTTAAAACCGAGATAAGGAAAGCCAAGAGGAATAATGAGGTAAGGATAGCAAGGGAGGCGAAGACAAACCCCAAAGGATTCTACCAAAAGTATCAAACTAAAACACGAGAAAAGATTGGACCAATACGGTCAGACACCGGCGAGCTCACTGATAACGACGGAGAAATGAGCAATAATTTGAATAAATATTTTTCAACAGTTTTCACCACTGAAAATTTAAACATGATACCCGAGGCACCTCAGCTACTTTGAGAGATTGGAGCGCCTGAACTTGCCTAGCTTATACTATAGACAGGCAAGGGATGACCTAATTGAGGTGTATAAGCATCTCAAGGGGCACTACTCAGTCGAGTGTTCTTACTTGGAGCTGGCAGACGCTCGCCCCACAAGGGGTCACAGCTCAAGATTGAAAAAGCCGCAAGTCCAGAAAACTGTGAGGGAAACTTTTTCGGAGCTAGAGTTGTGAACTCTTGGAACAATCTACCAGAAAGTGTTGTGACGGCACCGAGTGTGAGCTCTTTCAAGACAAGACTTTACCAACACTGGAGCAGGTTCAGGTACATTCAGGAGCCGGTGCATGCCCAGTACTTGCCTACAGTGTGTAACAGAGACG
This sequence comes from Homarus americanus, assembly GCF_018991925.1. Classification (NCBI taxonomy): domain Eukaryota; kingdom Metazoa; phylum Arthropoda; class Malacostraca; order Decapoda; family Nephropidae; genus Homarus; species Homarus americanus. The sequence continues at coordinate 8,889,400 of NW_024739403.1, forward strand.
TGACTGATCGCCCAAGCTGCTAAAGAGTCGATCATTTGGTGAACAGGATAAAAGAAAAGAAAAGTAACAGAGACGTGACTGATCGCCCAAGCGGCTAACGAGCCGATCAGTGGTGAAGAGGATAAAAGCGAATTAGACAATACATTACCAATATCTTCCCAGGTGGTAGTTGCAGACACATAGCCTTAATCACAATAATCTTTAGGTTTAGTTAACTTTGAAGCCTACTGAAATGTCTTATTTGTATCATCTTTTCATATTTGTATGTTGTATTGGTATATGAATGTTATATTATCTTGTCTTATTTGTAATAAAGTGTGACGTGAGAGAGCAAAAAAATTTCTTTCTTTTTTTATCCATGATAAAAAACGAATCAGAATCACGTCTCAGTTTTAAAACATTATTCAACTTAACTTAAAAATAACAATTAAAATGCTGCCCGGTGTTATCCCCACCAACGCTTACACAGTTACCCCACGCAATGTTATACTGTACTAAGGTTTTGTAGTGGATTTCTCCCCTACAAACGCTGTTTGTCGCTGAGTAGCCGACCCCACGAATTCTCCAGTGGATGCCGCGTGGTCTAGGTCAACCAGCGCCGCCTTACATGACGGAGGTCAACTACTAAGCCACGCCTACCTCCGCTATTTAAGACCTGACCTCGTGGTGACCGCTCTCTTTTCTACCTACACCAACCAGCAAGCAACATCACCTCCTCCGCCGCTGCCTGGCGGCCCTCGCTCCCGCCGGCGAGCATGGCGACCCACAAGCTGTCCTCCTCTGAGCATCCTCACCAACCAGTTCTCTCTACATCACTCTTGTAACCACGCTGCCACTTCCCAGCACCAAGCTGCATTGTACATCCAATACAACATGTATACAGAGAGCACATTGTGAGTTTCCTTTCTCTATCCCATCCTGAGTGTGAACCAAAGAACCTGTTCCCCACAGTTTCATCCATTTTCTTAAAAAAATTTTCAGCTTGAGAAGATATTAGTAATATCTTCCCAGGCGGGACTACCTCCCTAGCTGCCTACTACCTGGTTAGGAATGGGTCAAGGCCTCAAGGGTCATTGTACACTGGCGCATGTTCAGTTACATAGTTTTAGTTTAACAAATTTATTGACAAAGCTTGTAGTACAGTTTGCCTATTCTCTACATCACGCTTGTAACCACGCTGCCACTTCCCAGCACCAAGCTGCATTGTACATCCAATATAACATGTATACAGAGAGCACATTATGAGTTTCCTTTCTCCATCCCATCCTGAGTCTTGAACCCAAACATCCCATACCCCACCAATGGTGACCCCTGGAGATTCGCACTCACACAGGATGGAGGAGAAACCGATCACGCTCCCAGTCTTCAAGCAACATGGAAGACTGGCTTATCCACACAGAGGCAGCTCTCATCGGCTCTACAGCTACTGTCTCTACACCGCAGGTTAGACACCCTAGAGCAGCTCTGCTACTCTAAGCAGACAGCCCCAAGCACCACGTCCTACCGACCCCAACACACCCGTCCTGCCTCAGACGCCGCCCGGCCCAGCAGTATCCCTGCCGCGGCCCCTGCTCCTGACGCGGACCCACACACCCCTCTTTTCTCCCTCAGGTATCCCCTGCTACTGTCCTGCACCCACCCTGCTGCTGTCGTGGACCCAGCTGCTGTCACGAGCCCTCATCCGCTTCTGCTGACGCAGCCCCTGCTCCTGACCCAGGCTCACACACCCCAGCAGGCGCATCTGATGACCCTGTGCCTGTCGCGAGGAAAACACAACATTCATCACCTCCACAACCCTCTTTCTCCCTCTCTTCTCCCACAGATCTTGTGTGTATAGACAGTTGCCTCCACTAGCGGCCGGCTCATCCACGCCATCGCCGTTATGGCTCACATGTGGCATGCACCGCCCGTTCTGCCTCACATGTGCCATGCAACCCTGCAGACAACAAGTCTCCTACACCGCCTGGAGGAAAGGGGGGAGTATTGTAGTGGATTTCTCCCCTACAAACGCTGTTTATCGCTGAGTAGCCGACCCCGCGAATTCCCCAGTGTATGCCTCGTGGTCTGGGTCAACCAGCGCCGCCATACATCACGGAGGTCAACTACTAAGCCACGCCTACCCCCGCTATTTAAGACCTGACCTCGTGGTGACCTCTCTCTTCTTCTAGCTACAGCCGCAGCAAGCTACACCTCCTCCTTCGCCGCTGCCTGGCGGCCCTCGCTCCCGCCGGCGAGCATGGCGACCCACAAGCTGTCCTCCTCTGAGCATCCTCACCAACCAGCTCTCTCTACACCACGCTTGTAACCACGCTGCCACTTCCCAGCACCAAGCTGCATTGTACATCCAATACAACATGTATACAGAGAGCACATTGTGAGTTTCCTTTCTCCATCCCATCCTGAGTGTGAACCCAGATATCCCGTACCCCACAGTATCACTTATCACTGCCACGCAGAACAGACGTTCATACACAAAGAAATACAACATATTCATTAACAGCTATATATATATATATATATATATATATATATATATATATATATATATATATATATATATATATATATATATATATATATATATATATAGGTCAGATTCATGTGGGTAATGTCACTGTTCACTGCCATGCAGGACAGGTTCGTACATAAAGAAATGCATCATATTCATTGACACTATATATAGGTCAGATTCATGTGGGTAATGTCACTGTTCACTGCCAACAGTGTGCTACAGATAGTGGTTGCAAACTCGCAACCTTTGAACGCTAGAGCAGAGTTGCCAACTTAGCGACTTTGTAGCTAGATCTAGAGCTTTTTGTTTTTTTCTAGCGACATTTTAGAGCGATTTGCGACTTGTCGCAAATCTAGAGATATCCACAGAAATCTAGCGACTTTCTGGATACTTTTGGACTGTCCATGAAAACTCAGTTTTCCTAATTTCGAGCCATAATATATAGCAACGGGGTTACAGGGACAATAAATAATAAGAAAAGTTTAATACATTTGAACGGGTCGTGGTACAGAAGGAGGGACACGTCTATTTCCTGATCACTTGATGTCAGCCCGTCCATGCATCTAACACCCTAAAATTGTGGTCAGAAGTGGCAAATTACAGAGATGCGACAGGTGAAAACCCTTACCATGATCTGGCTGAAATTGCACTCGCTGCCTTATCTCTTCCGCATTCAAACGCAGATGTAGAGCGCACATTTAGTAATATGAACTTTGTGAAATCAAAATTGCGCAACAAAATGAAACTATCGACATTAAAGGCAATTCTTACAATAAAGTATGGGTTAAAAAGATAGAACACATGTTGTGCAAGTTATGAACTTCCTAGTGATATTTTAAGAAAGATAGGGACTGTGGAGGCATACAGTTACAAGAGAACCTGAACCAAGCACTTCACATGCTTCCAGCTCTACAGTTGTTCACACTGCCGACGACTACGAAGAGGACTGGGATGCAATTACTATTGAATAATAGGTAAGTGTGCACATTAAACTTTAAAAAATATAATATTTTTATTTTTACATAATGCATTTTATTTATACTCCGTCCATTATAGTCGGCATTATGAAAATATTATTTGCATCAAATTACTGAAGGGGGGGAATAATAGCTAGCAGCTTTCCATGGAAGATTTAGCGACATTTAGCTACTTTTAGGTACCAGCCTAGCGACATTTGAAAATCTGAGTTGGCAACTCTGTGCGTAGAGAAGTTCAGTCGCTGAATGTGGTTGCTGTCATAATATAAGAAGTTTTGGTGTTATATTCAAAGGAATAATTTTGTCTATCCCAGAGTAGACGTCATATGGCAATAATGGTAAGTTTATTTCATAACTATTTAAATAGCAATTTGTATATTGTTACATAGGTAAAGGTGGAAGAGACGGTTAGCACCAGAAAGAACCTCTGGAATTGCACCAAAATTACTGGTGGTGTTATTTGCATTGATAAGAAAAGATAAATTTTCACTTGTTGCTACCATGCGAAATCTGGTCAATTTATAGTAGTGCACCGTTCGGTAAATTTGCATTAGTGCACACAATTCTGTTAGAAAGTCAAAACTATGTTTTTCTAGTGTATTTTTGGTAAATTTGCAGTCACAGCGCACTCTGTTAGAAAATAAAAAATATACTTTTCTAGTGTATTTGTATGTGTTTAGACCGAATATGACCTTCATTTCTGGCGGAAATTAGCCGTTTTTTTTTCGATTTTTTTTTCGTTGGACGTTTTCCGAAAAAAATCATGGCAAAATGCACCAAAAAACACTAGAAAAACAAAAACCAAACCTAACCTAAGCTAGCTTAACCTAACTGACTCTCACCATATGATGGAATCACCTATTTCTTACCTTATTGGCCTGGTTCTTGTTCCTCGTTGCATTCTGGGATTCTTACACAACACCACATATGTTGGTCTTTGCGATATTTACATTCAGTCTTGCTCTTAGTACACTTTACTGAGGTTGGAAGAACACCATGCGATCAAAAAAATGCTATAGTTTCTAATTTTTTTTTTCCAAAAACTCGCAATCAGCTCCATATAGGCTACTTTAAGTGACACCCATTGCAGACTTCCATGGTCAGAACTGAACTTGAATTTCAAAATATGAGAGACCCAAAATAAAACTCGAATTTGATTGGGCCAAATATACTGCGAATTAAACCCCAGATCATTTTAAATGGTTCCAAAAGCAAAAACTCTTTTGATTGGCTCCGTGACGTGTACGGGAACGCATGCGCGTGATGATTTATAAAGTAGACATGCAGTGTTGGAGGTGAGGCAGGCGATAATGGAGGAGGATTAATGGAAGAAAATAAGAGAAAATTTTGGATATGCTATCTCCGTTATTATACATTTCCGCCGGTAATGTAATAGCTGAAAATTATCTTATAATTAGACGACTTATTCGAATATGGTAATAGTTTAGTGGTAGGAATGAACGGTGTGTAAACGCAATAATACCAAATAATGGCGAAGCGAATAAAAAATACACCAAGAAACACTAGAAAAACAAAAACCCAACCTAACCTAACCTAACTGATTCTCACCATATGATGGAATCACTTATTTCTTACCTTATTGGCCTGGTTCTTGTTCGTCGTTGGATTCTGATATTCTTACACAACGCCACATATGTTGGTCTGTGCGATATTTACATTCAGTCTTGCACTTATGACACGACTGAAGAACACCATGCGATCAAAAAAAATGCTATAATTTCTTCATTTTTTTTCCAAAAACTTGCAATCAGCTCCATATAATTCAAGTGACAACCATCGCAGACTTCCATGGTGGGAAATGAATATGAATTTGGAAATATGAGAGACCCAAAATAAAAATCGATTTTGATTGGGCCAAAAATACCGCGAATTAAACCACAAATCATTTTAATTGGTTGCAAAAAAAAAACGCTTTTGATTGGTCGCGTGACGTGTATGGGAACGCGTGCGCGTGATGATCTATGAAGGAGACTCACAGTGTGAGAGGTGAGGCAGGCGATAATGGCGCAAGATTAATGGAAGAAAATAGAGAAAATTTTGGATACGCTTTCTCCGTTATTATACATTTCCGCCGGTAATGAAATAGATGAAAATTATCTTATAATTAGACGTCTTATTCGAATATGATAATAGATTAGTGGTAGGAATGTGTGGTGTGTAAATGCAAAAATACCGTATTTTTGTTTGTTTTTATTGGTTTTGACCTTGATTAACGTCAGAAATTACCTGTTTTTAGTTATCAGGGGCTTAGAGTGGGGGCATTTTCCGACAAAAATTATGGCCAAGCGAATACAAAATACACAAAAAAAAACACTAGAAAAACAGGCATATAAACCTAACCTAACAGAACCGATAATATTTTACTTAAGGACATAGCACCCACGAAAGTTATAAATGACCGAAACATTTAGATCTCGCTATTCTGAACATTTTGAACCCCTATATATACATGGCAGAAATGGATAATAGTGACACAATTGAATTTAATTGATTTTAAGTAGTTTTCAGTCTTCATCTCTGAGGAGATGTTATCTGTGCATCATGCATGCACAGTGTTGACTGATGTCATCCAGTCGTGACCAATGAGGTATCGATATCCTCACAAAAAAAAATTTCGACCTGGGAATGATTTTAATTTCATTGACCAGTTTCACAATGGCCGTGGTGGAGGTTGGTTTTCGTTTGTGCTCCTACGATTATATAAAGTTTATTGCCTAGTTTTACGAGAAAGACGATCATGCTATCCAATTCTTATGTATCCCTGGTCCTTCCACTTCTAAACTAACGTATTGTACTTTCGGACATGGCGCGCCCTAGAGTTTTTAACTACTGAAACAATTAGGTTAGTTTAAGCTAGGCCTACCGGGGACGTAGCCCCAGGCTAGGGGTCAGGTTAGGCCTATATGGGGTCTGGGGGTTAGGTTAGTTAGGTTAGGTTTTGTTATTACACTTAGGACACTTTACTGAGGTCGGGAGAACACCATGAGATCTTAAAAATTATATAGCTTGTTCATTTTTTCCACAAAACGTGCAATCAACTCCATGTAATTGAAGTGACTCCCATCTCAGACTTCCATGGTCGGAAATGAATTTGAATCTAAAAATATGAGACCCAAAATAAAATTTGAATCTGATTGGTCCAAAAATATCGCGAATTAAACCAGAAATCATTTTAATTGGTGGCAAAAAAAAGAAAGCTTTTGATTGGCCGCATGACGTGTACGGGAACGCATGAGCGTGACGATTTATGAAGGGAACATGCAGAGTGGTAGGTCGGGTAGGCGATAATGGAGGAAGGTTAATGGAAGAAAATAGAGAAAGACTTTGGATACGCTATCTCCGTTATTACCGGTATACGTTTGCGACGGTAATGTAATAAGAGAAAATTATCTTAAAATTAGACGTCTTTTTCGAATATGGCTCTTCTTCTGTCCAGCTGTTAGATAGGGTGGTATCAAAGGCATTTCGTCTTATTAATTCTCCTCCTTTAGTTGACAATCTTTCTTCCCTTTCTCTTCGCCGCAATGTTGCTTCACTGTCTCTTTTACAGGTACTTTAACGGGCAATGTTCGGTGGATTTGGCACCCTGTGTACCGTCGGCAAGGCCGTGGGCTTGTAACCCTCGTCTTGCCCGCGGTGCCCACCGTTTCTCTGTTGACGTCGGTTACACGAGAATAACCCGTTATTGTACCTCCTTCTTTCCTCACACAGCCAAACTGTGGAATGCTCTGCCTACTTCTGTGTTTCCACACTCATGCAATCTGTTTCACTTTAAATAGCTGGTTTTCCAGCATTTTCGTGGTAAAGATTAATATAACCTTTTTCTTTTCTATTTTTAATTTATTTTTACTCTTATTTTTTTGCTCCTTAGGCCCTGATGTGGGTCGATGACATGTGCCCGGGTGGGCTATTCCCCGTAAAAAATAAATAAATAAATACCTGTAAAATAAAAAATAAAAATAAATAAATATTTAAAAACCTAACCTAACCTTCATTTCCGATGAAAATATCATAGAAGAATTGTCTAAACATTCGGAAAAAAAAAACATTTCTAACACCAAGAGGTAAACTGTGCACTAATATAAAAAGACCCAAAATCGAAATTGTAATGATGTTTTTCCGATGTTTTTGGGGTTATTAGTGACGACTGACCCACAGTCAATTTTGCATAGAAAACGATTATAAAAGTGCCGCAATTTCAGTGTTTTATAGTGGACACTGCCTTAGTTTGTGCAAATGTGTTTTAAAAGTGGTTATTTCTAAATTAAACCTAACCTAACCAAACAAACATACCTAACCTTACCTAGTTTCTAACCAGACCCCCCCCAGTATATTACAAAGAAAGAACTTACGGTAAATTTATAGAATAGCACCGTTCTTTCTTTGGATATTAAAAATATGTTTTTCCTACTGTTTTTGAAGAGTTTTGAACAAATTTGATACTCATTTTCTCTGGAAATCACTCATATTTGAGATACAACCCCCTCCCCCAAACAAGGGAAGATGTTGGGAAACTGGAGTTTTTTGTTGGGTATATCACAGAAACAGGTGATTTCCAATGGAGAACAAGGCAAAAAAAAATTAAAGCTCATCAAAAACAATAGGAAAAAATATATTTCTAATTCAGAAAGAAATGTAACCTAACTTAACCTGCCAAATGTAACTTCACCTAACATAACTTAACCTGGACCCCTCTTTCTTCATGCCCCCACATCTTACCTTAAGCCCTACGCCCTGGTTGACGTTCTGGAACGTCTATCTAGGTTGATGTTCTGGAACGCGTGCCTTTTCGCGGCATTGTTTGAATGCCCAGCGTGGGTTATCAGGCTTCAGCCTGACTATTTGCGTGTCATGCCACACGCTCGGCCACAGGGAAGCTTCTGGAATGTAAGTACAGCTCCTCCCTGACTTATGACCTACTTGACTTGAGACCTGCCTCAGTCTTACCAAAATTTTGTCAAATTACGTATTTTTGAGTCCCAACGTCAGTGATTGCGCTGTGTACGGACAAAATTGTCGTTTGTAATTCCCTTTGAAATGGCTGGCAAGCTTAAAAGTGAGAGTTTTGTGGTGCTGAGAAGAAAAAGAGACACCCATTTTAGATTTTCTATGTATTATTTAAGCATTTTCGACTTACGACCATTTCGACTTAAGACCTGGATTTGGGTCCCTAACCCCATCGCGAGTCGGGGAGGAGCTGTACTGTACCTACTTTTGCTTGTTTCATTTTCATTGTTTTTCTATTTTATCATGTTGTATCAAAGTAATATTGCTAAAAGTAGTATAGTTTTATTGTAGTGTAGTATTACTGGAAAATAATCCTTCATTATATTAAAATGTATTTATTTGTGGAATTATTATTTCGACAATTGTTTATATGCATTACTTGCTCTACCAGACACAAAAGACAGCCAGACAGCTTGGCGACAGACTATGTGCGTTGCCGAGCACTTTTCATGAAAAATAATGCAAATAAAATGTTCTAAATGAATTATTTATAGGAAATAAGTATTATGATCAGTAAATACAGTACAGTATAGTCTTCATTTACGCGGTCAATTGAACCCGTGGAGGTCTGCGTAAAACGAGAAACGCGTAAACAAAAAACAGAACATATGGGATTAATTGAAATAGAGACTGGGCTGACCGCCAGACTACCTTTTTCCGACAATACGTACGTTGTAATAAAAATAACATCTTAATTTTATGATGGTATGCACACACAATTAATATTTAAGAGAAATATCAATAATATTAGGTTTTTGAACACTTACGTTAGTGGAAAAGATGGCTGGGCACATGGGATGGGGGGTTGGTTCCGAGGCAGAGGGCAGATTATTGGCCTTCACCTATATCACTTGTATCAATTGTATCACTATCCACCACAGAGGCTTGCAGGGCCTCTTTGTCAAACCCCTCAAAGTCCATATCCTCACTATCACTGACTTGGGCTGGCTGTGGTGGGTGGCGGGTGAAGAACTTGGTAATGTTTTGTTGACTGGGTGACCTTGTGTGCACCCTGCCCGCGCCGCTTCCCGCGTAAATGATGAAATGAACAGTGAAAATAAAAATTGTCGGTCTGGCAAGGTGCTGCGTAAATGACCAAACGCGTAAACCAAATCCGTGTAAATCGAGACTATACTGTATATGCAAGCAGAAAATGGCCGCTAAGTGCGAAGTGGCCACGAGTGCTAGCAGTCTAAACAACAGTGTCCCCTTATCTCTCTTGCCACTGCGGCCTCAGAAAAGTTTCTAGAGGGTCAACATATAGTTCTTTTTTATTGTTTTATTATTTAAAAAGGTTAAAAATTATTTTTTGAAAAGTTGATTTTTCTTGATTTACCCCGCGTGGGGGATACGGCCAGCGGCACCCTAGCCCGAGGCGGAGGGGTTAATCTGAAGAAGAATCGGGTTCATCTGGGTCGTCACTGTTTGAATCAATTTGAAGTGGTGCTCAGTAATACACCATGTTTTCTAAAAAATGAATTGGCCTCACTATTTTTCTGATGAAACTCTGCAATTGACAAGTAATCTCTTATCACAATATCGGCACAGCTCTTCAACCTAGGGTTGCCATACGTCCGTATTTTCCCGGACATGTCCTACATTTAGGTCTCGAAATCTTCATCTGGAGGTAATTTTTAAAATTCTTCAAAAGTCCGGAATTTCAGCTTCCATCATTTTCTCCATGGAAAAAAATATGAAACTGTAATGACGAGAGAGAGAGAGACTGAGAGAGAGGGGAGGTGGAAACCGTAGAGATCACGTTCAGTTGTTGTCAGCTGATAAGTCACGTGTACGCCTGTATGGTGATGTCAACTTAGCTGCTAGCAGTTTTTGGGCTAGCATGTAGTGCCATGTACTGCTTTTCCTTGTTCTTCAGCACGCGCACTACAGTGAACCCTCACTTTACGCGGTCAATTGAACCCACGGCGGCCCGCGTAAAGCGAGAAGCGCGTTAAGTAAACAACATAACATATGGGATTAATTGAAATAGAGACCGGGCCGACCCCCAAACTCCACTTTTTCCCGACACAATACGTACAAGGTTAGGGTTAACACTTAAGTTAGTAGAAGAGATGGGTTGGCGTACGGGAATGGAGGCTGGTTCCGAGGCAGAGGGCAGGCTACTGGCCCTCAGGTGAGTCTTCATCACTGTCATCCACACTTATTAGTGCCTCCCTGACAAATCCCTCAAAGTCACCATCACTGTCTCTATCACTGGCTTGGGCTGGCTGTGGTGGGATGCGGGCGAAGAACTCGGCAATGCTTTGCTGACGACTGGTGTTGATGTTGTTGTGATACACCACCTTGATGTAGGACTCCATAGTCTGCAACAGCTGGGTAGTGAAGACTTCATACCGGTTATCGTCAGGGTCGTCGGAAAGGAGGAGCTTGAGTTTCTCAACACACTCGATGGCACCCCTCACATTACTATGCGATAACTTGGGATGACGCACCACCTGCCTCTTCACTGATGTCATCATCATCTAGCATCTCGTCGACAGTCACATCAGGATCCCTTATCACCTCCAGGATATCGTCGTTGGTGGTCTCGGAGAAGCCTGCAGCTGTAACACTCTGCGCAGCTTCTCTGGCAAGGTCCACTACTATTGCAACAGTCTGAACCTCACCAGTCACAGATTTACTCTGCCTCCCACCTGGAATACCTTGCAACACGTCTCCATGCGTGACGAACCGTTGCTACAGGCAGTTGATCCCATGCCTCCACCAAGAAGTCCACAGTTTTCTTGATGCTGAATTTTGTCCAAAATAGTTTCACAAGTACTTCTTGCTCTGCCAACTGTTGTTCCTCGCCTTCTTTGCTCTTGCTATCGGTGTCACCCAGGTTACGCAACTCATCCTTGGTGTTGGTGTAGTCGTTCAGGAGCTTAAATTTCTTTGCAGAGAATGCAGCTTTCACATTACAGATCAATTCTTGGTCCATGGGCTATATTAATGACGTAGTGTTGGGAGGAAGGAAGACCACTTTTACGTTGGGGTAACGATCTAACAGTAGGGGCGAGTGTCCTGGTGCGTTGTCAAGCAGCAATAAAATCTTGAATGGAACATTGTGTTGCTCACAGAATTTCTTCACGTCAGGAACGAAACAGTCATCAAACCAGGAGAGGGACAGAGTAGAGAGCATCCACGCCTTACGTGCGGTCAGCCAGTGGATATTTAGCTTGGTCATGTCCATGTTCTTGTAGGCGTGCGGCTTGCGTGCTGTGTGGATCACCGATAACTTGAGCTTACAGGTACCAGAGGCATTGGTGGTAAACAGGACGGTGATGCGCTCCTTCTGCAACTTCCGGCCCCGACACTTGCTGGCATTCTTCACAACGAAGGTCTTGGAAGGTAGGTTTTTCCAAAAAAGACCAGATTCGTCCATGTTAAACACCTGGTCGTCGGTGTACTGTCCTTCCTCCATAATCTCACGTAAAAACGGAGGAAAATCCCTCGCCGAAACACGGTCAGTACTAGCTTCTTCACCACCAATGTTAATGTTGGTGATCTTGTTCCTCCTCTTAAACCTCTGCAACCACCCAGAGGAAGCATTGAAAGGTTTGGGCTCTGCAATTCCCATCTTACGTGACACTGCAGCATACAGTTCACGTGCGTACTCCTTAACTGAGCGCGTGTCCACCGCCATGTTCCGTCGCGCCTGACGAATCAAGTAGCTCACAAGTAATTTCTCCGTCTTGAGAAGCACTTGGTTGTGGCAATACTTGATCATAGAAGCACCTGTAGACTTTGTGATGTTCATGTGCTCCTTTATCTTGGCTGCATCCTTCTTAATTGTCCTGATCGTAGACTCGTTAACACCATGCTGGCGCGCGAGATCAACCTGTCTTGTTCCTTTCTCCAACTCTTGGATGATCTTGTATTTAATTTCGTAGCTTAGGGCGGCTGGGTCCAGGTAATGCAAGGTTTCTTTGTGGTGGTGGTCCGGTGGAAGCCATTCTTATGGAACAATGGATACCGATATACATGGTGTAGCCGGGAGGGGTGTAACTGACGCGGATAGGTCAAGTGGCTTGAACGCTCCCGCGGCGGGGCACGTCATAGTACATTAAAACAATCACAGCTAGCGGGGGAGGGAGGTAAGGATGCTTGGCCCAATCACAGTCCGATACGTCATATGACATCACCGATAACGCAACAAAGACATACACTGCGCAACCTACTCGCGCCGCTTACCCAACATGGCGGGAGAGATGGCGGGAGGTTTGAATCCAAAATTGGCGTGGCGCGAGAGGACCGCCAGCCGCTCTCCTCGTAAAAGGGTACACGCACCGCATAAAGTGAGCATTCCGTGTTTGGCAGGGTACTGTGTAAACGTGGAAACGCGTAAAGTGAAACCGCGTAAAGCGGGGTTTTACTGTATTATATTTTTTTTGGTATTTACTGTAGTGCTATTACAGCCATAAATGAATGTTGAAAGTATACCATTTTTTTATGGCTTTTTTTACACTGTAGCATTTGTTTTTCTTGTCCTGCATTTAAGGCATTTTAGCAATTTTCAACCATAATCTAGCCACTTTCGCTATATTATTTACGCATGTTGACAACAATGACTGTGACCGGTGGTTGGCCAGTCTTTAACCTGCAGTGACAGTGTTTGATCTTTGTCTTTGTTGTGGGTTTGTTGCTTGTTGCCACAGCTTGTTGACTGCAGCTAAGGAAATGAGGATATTCAGCCTTAAGCAAAGGTATTTTTTTTTTTTTAAGATTTCTATACCATGTATGTTGCACACACACACACACACACACACACACACACACACACACACACACACACACACACCACACTTCATCCTTGACCACCGACGGGTCAAGACAGGTCAGACGCACCTGGCGCTGCTCAGCAGCAGCCACGTCAACTGTTATGTTGGCCCATACCAACTCCCTCCCCTGAACCCTCCTCCCCACCGGAATATCAACAAGCTCTCGCCAGAAGTTACTATTTCATTTGGGAAAGGAATGGAACCAGTGTTGAATAGTGGTGAACAGTGCTTAAGTCAGTGAAAAACAACTCGGCAGTTACAGTTGAGTCTTACCCAAGCTAACCTTCACACAATGAAGTCCCAGGTACCCAGTGATAATTCCCCTGAGACTCCACGATGGGGAGGCCTGGGACCACACCTCACCCAGGTCCAGTGACACCAGTCCACGTGGTGTCCCTATGATGCTACGACACCACGTAGTGAATGAGTTGCTACAGCATCATGTGAAGTTCCTCATAACACCATCTGTGAGGGAATTACTACACCACGTGATGCCCCTCATAACACCATCTGTGAGGGAATTAATATGATGTGATGCCCCTCATAACACCATCTGTGAGGGAATTAATATGATGTGATGCCCCTCATAACACCATCTGTGAGGGAATTATTACACACATCAGGCCTCTCATACACCATCTGTGAGGGAATTACTACACCACATCAGGCCCCTCATAACACCATCTGTGAGGGAATTACTGCTTCATCAGGCCCCTCATACACCATCTGTGAGGGAACTACTACATCATCAGGCCCCTCGTAACACCTTCTGTGAGGGAATTACTCCACCACGTCAAGCCCCTCATAACACCACCTGTGAGGGAACTAGTACCCCACGTGATGCCCCTCATAACGCCATCTGTGAGGGAGTTACTACACTACGTGTCTGCTGTTTAACACCTCGGCTTACATGATCTACGTATGTAAACATCAATCTGTATGTTCACTGAATGTTCCTTCACCTTTCTCTAATGAAGGCTTTTGTTAAACCACCAATGTATGTAATAAGTCATTTATGTCCAATGTATATTTTCAGCCTTCGGGCTGCAAACTTTTTCAATAAACCTTTTATTATTATTATTACACACACACACACACACACACTCACACTCACACTCACACACACACACACACACACACACACACACACTCACACTGTGTACCGCTCTAGTCCGGCAACCTCGGGACCTGACCGGTGCCGGACCATGGAAATTCACCCTTTTCCTGGATAGATAGTGACTTGTGCTTACGCTTGGAAGCACTAGCACCACTTTCACTGCTTCGTGGTCTCTTTGAAAACATATTGAAGGGTTAAATGTTGTACAGTAGGTTCTCAAATTTCGCGAGTTTTTAATTCGACGTTTATTATTTGGACACACAAAAAAACACTACACAATTTAAAATTTCAACGGCAGAAACTCGAATTTCGACGGGTTTGAGCGGCCCGCCAACGTTTAGACGTGCATAATTGTGTAAACAGCGTCATTTCTCTTATGTACAAAAGACTCATTATTGTTTATTACTGAATGTCGTTTTGATTGAATTAATATTTATGTGTGCAAAATGAACAATACAATTCATTAGTAATACGTAGAATATTAAAACACACGAGGAGATGAGACAGCATTGTTTTCGTTGTTTACAAAACCAGTGACTGACTGGTTCTACATATAAAACTGAAGAAAATAAGACCCTGGTTGTAGCTGTAGTAAAATTAATGTAAAAAAATTAATATGGTTGTTTGAAGTAATGTTATTTAATGTTAATAAATGTTACAATATAAGTAGCTAACCATTAATGGTAAAGAAAAAATAAGTGAGATCGCATATGTACTGTAAGTGCGCACATGTGAAAACATATCGTCATTACAGGTAGTTCTGCTATAACGCGATAATTGTGTTCTTGTAAAATATCGTGTTATAGAAAATCGCGTAATAGAAATAACAGGGCTTATGGAGAAAATAGGGTTAGGTGCAGATTACTCGAAATCGAAAAAATTTAGTAGTTAGCCTAACACAAAGGATAGCACAGTCTAAATAAATGTTACATTCATATCTAATAATGAAATCATACAGTAAATTTAACACTTTACTTTGAAAAAATATGAATGTAACTTGATGGGGAGAAGGGTGATTTTGAGGTTGATAACATCATGCTTCTCTTCAAGTGTTATATCCTTTCTTTTACGATAATCACCGGGAATTCTATCATCAGAATGCTTTTTGGAGATATTCTTCTTTACCATATTCACAGTTAATACCACAAAATTGGAGAAATAGTAAGCAAAAATCGCGTTATAGCAAACAAGCGATCGCGTTATACAAATATTGTTCCGAATTCATAAATCGCGTTAGAGCAAATTCGCGTTATCAAAACACGCGTTATAGCAGAACTCACTGTACTCTACATCAGAATATGAAAGCAACACTTATTTACTGTTCATATATATTTTAATTCATGTTTCTGATTTAAAACATAAATTCTACCCACCAGTGGTGGTAAAGTTGAAAACATAAGGACAGCCAATGTTGTTGTGTGTGTTTTTACTCGGATGACGACGTTGCCAAGTCATTGGGTTCAACTCTAGCTGAAGCTGTAGAACGTAAAAACTTTTTCTGTTGTTTTTAGTTTTTATTTAACTTTATCTGTGTTATTTTCGTTGGTTTATAAGGATGTTGCTTTATTAGAGGTAGTAATTCGCCAAAAAAGTAGGGTAAATAAGGCAAAATTTAGCCAAACATCGAAAGTACCAGACTCAAATTAATTTTCTCCATGGGCAAACTAAAATCGTTCCGGACCACAGAATGCCGGACTAGAGAAGTACAACCTGTATATTAATTAATGTTATGCAAATATGCAAAATTAATTGTCACAGCTGCTTAAAGGTTACATAGCGCCAAAGTGTGTGCCGGGCGGAGGGAGATGGGGGGGGGGGGATGTCTTCGGGAACATACCGTGAGCATCACGGCCTATAAGACGAAATTTGAACATTAAAAAAATCTGCCCAAAGTTAGGGGATCGTCTAAACCACCAAGTTTAAAATTCTTACCTCTTAAATATTGTGGTTTAGTTTGTCAAGAGTGGTGATGAAAACATCGTAAGCCACTCACAAGGTCTTACCACTAATTATTTTATACTGAAACTTACGTTTGGCAAGCTGGATTCAAATTAAGATTACCGGTATATTAAAATAATAAAAATGTATTATAAACCTGTCTAACATACCGTAAAAGAGATTTATACCCCTGTAATAAACACAGCTATCATCACACACCCCTCCCCACGCCCCCCCCATTTGCCAGTGAGGAGACAAGAAAGGAAAAGTGCATTAATTCTTGAAACTATCGACGGTTAATTACAGACGCTCAAGTGACGTCACTAGTGTTTACACTACACCAGCTGGTAATATTTGATGCCATTACTTGAAGTGAATTGGCCTTATTTTAAGTAACTAACTATAAATAAATACAAAAATTAAAAAAAAGATCAAAACTGAGAAATAATATACTGTATGTATGTTGTGTTGTCAAAGTAAGAGGAACAATTGTGTAAGTACGTAATATTTTTTCACTCAAATCCTAATTAAACACTACTGGAGAACATTCCTTTGTCGCAAAACAGTTTATAAATTAAAGAAAATAATTACAGTGTGTTTAATATATTACAGTATATTATAAATAAATAAATAAAACAAATAATTCGGTAAATCTATTTAAAGTAAATGGAAAATAAGCAAACATGTTATTTACCAAGACCCTTCCGTCTGGCTCAGGGTGAGATGTAGGGGAGATAAAGAAGGCTATTTATAGCCCATCAGAAGTGGCTAGTACCCTAATGCACCATAAATAATTCATTGAACATTCATTTTTTGTACATAGTATATTCAGTATATATATATATATATATATATATATATATATATATATATATATATATATATATATATATATATATATATATATATATATATATATATATATTTGTGTAATAAATGTATGTAGTAAGTACATACTGGTAACCTTTTTCACTCAAATCCTAATGAAACATCACAATTAGAATACGGTGGTTGCTGTTGAACCACATGTTGTATAAATAGTCACACCACCCAGACGAGGGAACACTCCCACCACGCTTCAGTGACGTCACTAGTGTTTACACTACACCAGCGAGTATAATTTGATGACATTACTTGAAGTGAATTGGCCTTATTTAAAAAAATCAAGGATGGTTGGTAAAGGACTACTGAGTCAGTGGGTAAGTGTCACATTTGGGGTACTGGTCTTATACAGCAAATAGAGCTCAAAAGCTACTTTTTAAATGGAAATTTGGGGGGGGCGTCTTATGCACCCCGCCGCCTTATAGGCCATGATATACGGTATATATATATATATATATATATATATATATATATATATATATATATATATATATATATATATATATATATATATATATATATATATATATATATATATATATATATATATATATATATGAGTTGCAGGCTGCACTTTTCAGGCATCGTTTGTATGGCTGTAACAAACACCTGTGCAAAATTTCATGCCATTTCATGCATACTTACCCTGCCGCATCGCGAACGACTTTTTGTCAACTTTTAGTGTATACCAAAAATTAGGTGCCATTTAATGTTTTCCAGGATAATGATAAATTTTACATGGGTGACATCGATTTAATTCACATGTTATTTTACAGGTACACCGTATAGAAAATCATTACAAGTTCATATTGAAATTCTTTTTTGTGCGGAACCTTGGCATCATTTTCCTAGACAATAATCTTTGCCTAATATATCCATCTCTCGATTCGTATCCCGTCACTTCAGTGCAAGCTTCAGTCATCACTTTTATGCCTCTCTCGACCGCCTGAGTGCTGTTTGGCCACTTGGGCACCACTAATGGTGTCTCAAGAATGTCATTAACCTGTAGATTTGACAGAGAAGCAATGTAAGGAGGCTCAGTCTTGAGTTCATTCCTCCAGTTAATCATGGAATGATAGTTTTTGCTTGCCACTTTAGTTTCGGAGTCACCACCTTTCTCATGTTGACTACAGGAGGCACATCCTCATTCCCATCTCCATCTTTACCCTCCTCATCAGTATAGTTTAACAAATTCTCGTCAACAGCAGCATCAGAATCTTCCTCCTCCTCTTCAGATCTGCCAGTGCATTCTTCCTTTTGCTGATTCTCCTCTCTAATTTTTCTTATCATTGAGACAGCTTTTTCTCTAACAGTCATGTCCTCATCTGCACACATACCAAGAAGAAGTTGATCTGTGTGGGCGAAGTATGCATTTCTCTGGACAGCCTTCTTCACTATCGTCTCCTCCTCACTATTCAGGTGTTTCATATATAGCAGGGACTGGAATACGTTCCTTGAGCCGTGTGTTACGTAAGGGTGTATCTTGATGTAAAACCACATTGGAGCACTGAACTTTATTATTGTAATGATAATTCTTTTCAACTCATGGCTGGGTCTTGATGTTGCTACATACAGCCTGAGGATTCTACTCCATAAGGTGTTCCACCTTGACACACAGGGAGGACCTGGCTCAATAGCAGCCAAGTCATCTTCAACAACACCTGTGATAACTCCTTTACAAATCCTATACAGGTATTTCTGATCCCAGGACAGATCTTTCTCCACTTCATCATTAAACACAGGGAAATCAGGGAAACTGACTGGCTGGAAGGCGACAACTGGAAGCTCAGACAAAGACTCCTTGATCTGCTTTCCAATGGGACCACGCCAATGCTCAGGACCACTTGGTTTACCATCATAGTGATAAAAAACTGCGCGGAAAGGCAGCTCATTTCCGTGAAGCTGACATATGAAATAATGGAGCGGGTGACCAAGTAACATTTCAAGATGATGAATGACTCCATTTTCTGATCCTACATTTACATTGGTTCCATCACAACCAACACACACAATGGGCTGCTGGGTTAGATTTTTCTCCACCAGAAACTCGTGAATAGTTTTGGCAATCTGCTTTCCGTGTCCAGTCTTGGGAGTCACATGTGTGAGATATTCATTGCTAGGCTCAACCATGATGACATAATGATCTTTCACCATCATCCTCGAACTCCATTTCTCGGTCTTCTCATTCTTTATCATCACACGAGTGGCGGTCTTCTTACCATCAAAATAGAGTGACGTCAAATTATCTAAACTAGCCATCTCAATTTCTTGCCTCTTAAATCGGTATTTTTGTCTCGCATCCCGCAGCTTATGTGGTCCAATAACCTGACTCTTGTCATCCTTTGTGATAATGCCATAGTCAGTTAAGGTGGCAGTAGCAATGGCAGCTCCAGCATAATCACTAATCAAGTATCGGTCACAAGCGGCAGCCAGTGTAGGGAGTCTTGTCCGGTTCTGTGAACTGGTGTCTGTCAGAGCCCTTGGATCAGGGACAAAATCAGCATCAGTATTGACGAGAGGAATATCTCTTGAATCATCTGAATTATCCTCAACATAAGGAATATCTCCAGCTACCAGATATCTATGTTTTTGCTCAAGCTGTCTCCTAACTCTGTCCGCATCATGCTTCTCTCTTGCCGTCACTCTGTCCCACATCTTCGTCACTTTCATGTCAACCCCTGCAATCTTCATCTTCCTATCACCTCGCTGGTCAAGGAGAAACTGCACCTCACGTTTGGGAACTTTTATAACACAATTACATGCCAGGTGATATCCGTCACACTCCTTAACTATGCACCTCACATCCTGACAGGAGGCAAGGGGACAATAACAGCTACAGATATCAAACAACTCTTTCATTTCTACCTGAAATGCAGCTTTTTTGCCTACATTCTTGTTCTTATTTAGTTCAATTCCTCTACTGTACAATTTTCTCAACCTTTCCTCAATATTTTTTTGGCTAAGAAGAGGAACATTCTGCCTATCTCCAATTGCTTTTTCCCATATTTCTGAACAGTCCTGGGCAGCCATCTTTATAATCATTGAGACATCTGCAAACTTTCCGTCATCACATTTATATCGCCAGCAGTTCTTTAACATCTCGCCTTTCGAGGGAAGTTTGTCCACTGGAAGAACACTTGCAGAGCCAAACAATGCATGATCTGTGGCTGCCCTCGTTAATACAGTAGCCATCTTGATAGCAAATTGATCAGATCACCTGAAAAGAAAAAGAAAAAGTTAGTTATTAGAGCAATTTCTGAAAATACATCATCAATAGGCTTCTTGTGCATTAGTAAATAATGCCAAAATTAGTTAATCAGAAATATAATGTAGCCTAATTCAAATAAATGAAAATGGAAAGTATGTAACTAGTACTGTGCCGCCAACTTGCCCCATTTTTGTTGAGCCAACTTGTCCCAGCCGTACCAGTGATCATAAATAAATTATTTTGGTATACAGTTAACCCTCACTTTACGCGGTTAATGTAACCCGGAGGGTACCGCGGAAAGTGAGGAACGCGTAAAGTGAATAACATAACATATGGGATTAATTGAAATGGAGTCCGGGCCGATCCCCAAACTCCACTTTTTGACGACACACAACTATGTTATAGTAAAAATTTTATCTTAACTTTATGATGGTATGAAAAAACAAGTAATATAGAAGAGGTTAGGTTAGGAAAGATAAAGGTTAACATAGGAAAAATAAAGGTAAGGTTAGAAAACTAAAAATTAGGTGTAACACTTACGGTAGTAGAAGAGATGGGTCGGCATACGGGGATGGAGGCTGGTTCCGAGGCAGAGGGCAGATTACTGGCCCTCAGGTGAATCACCATTACTAGGTGAATCACCATCACTGTCACTTACAGTTGTCAGGGCTTCCCTGACAAATCCCTCAAAGTCACCTTCACTGTCACTATCACTGGCTTGGGCTGGCTGTGGTGGGTTGCGGGCGAAGAAATCTGTTATGCTTTGCTGACGGCTGGCGTTGATGTTGTCGTGATACACCTTGATGTACGGCTCCATAGCCTGCACCAGCCGGGTATGGAAGACTTCATAGCGGTCATCGTCATTGTCGCGGGAAAGGAAGGACTTCATCTTCTCTGCACACTCCATGGCACCCTTAATATCACTATGACTTAAATTGTGTTCTTCGGAGACTGACGCACCTTCTTCCTCCTCTTCACTGACGTGTTCTTCTTCCAACATCTCGTCGGCAGTCACTTCAGGATCTCTGATCACCTCCAGGATGTCGTCGTTGGTGGTCTCGGAGAAGCCTGGAACTGTAACAGTCTGCGCAGCTTCTCTGGCAAGGTCCACTGCTACTGCAACATTCTGAACCTCACCAGTCACAGATTGACTCCTCCTCTCACCTGGTATTCCATGCAACACATGTCTCCATGCGTGACGAATTGTAGCAATAGACAGCTGATCCCATGACTCCACCAAGAAGTCCACAGCTTTCTTGATGTTAAATACTCTCCAGAATTGTTTGAAGAGTATTTTTTGCTGTTCTAACTGTTGATCCTCATCTTCTTCGCTCTTGCTATCGGTGGTGGTGTCACTCAGGTTACGCAACTCTTCCCTGGTGTTGGTGTAGTCGTTCAGGAGCTGGAATTTTTTTGTTGAGAATGCAGCTTTCACATTGCAAATCAACTCCTGGTCCATGGGCTGGATTAAAGACGTAGTGTTGGGAGGAAGGAAGACCACTTTTACGTTGGGGTGACGATCTAACAGTAGGGGCGAGTGTCCTGGTGCGTTGTCCAGCAGCAACAAAATATTAAATGGGACATTCTGTCGCTCACAGAATTTCTTTACATCGGGAACAAAACAGTCATCAAACCAGGAGAGGGACAGTGTAGAGAACATCCATGCCTTACGTGCTGTCAGCCAGTGGACATTTAGCTTGGTCATGTCCATGCTCTTGTAGGCGTGCGGCTTGCGGGCTGTGTGGATCACCGATAACTTGAGCTTACAGGTACCGGAGGCATTGGTGGTAAACAGGACGGTGATGCGTTCCTTCTGCATTTTCCGGCCCCGAATCCTGCTGGCATTCTTCACAACGAAGGACTTGGAAGGTAGCTTTTTCCAGAAAAGACCAGATTCGTCCATGTTAAACACCTGGTCGTCACTGTACTGTCCTTCCTCCATAATCTCACGTAAAAACGGAGGAAATTCCCGAGCCGCAGCACGATCAGCACTCGCTTCTTCACCACCAATGTTTATATTGGTGATCTTGTTCCGGATCTTAAACCTCTGTAACCACCCAGAGGAAGCATTAAAGGGTTTGGGCTCTGAAGTTCCCATCTTTCGTGCCACTGCCATGTACAGTTCACGTGCGTAGTCCTTAACAGAGCGCGTGTCGACCGCCATGTTCCGTCGCGCCTGACGCACCAAGTACCTCACAAGTAATTTTTCTGTCTTGAGAAGCACCTGGTTGTGAAAATACTTGATCATAGAAGCACCTGTAGACTTTGTGATCTTCATGTGCTCCTTTATCTTGGCTGAATCCTTCTTTATAGTCCGGATCGTAGATTCGTTCACGCCATGCTGGCGCGCCAAATCAACCTGCCTTGTTCCTTTCTCCAACTCTTGGATGATGCTATACTTCACCTCGTAGCTTAAGGAACGTCGTGTCTTCTTTGGTTTAGTGCCGCTGGGTCCAGGTAAGGAAAGGTTTCTCTCTGGGGGTGGTGGTCCGGCGGAAGCCATTTTACGGAACAATGGATGCGCGTTTACACGGAGTGGCCTTGAGGGATGAAACTGCCGCGGCTAGGTCAAGCGTCGTCTTTCCTCCCTCCCTCCCTCCCCCGGGTGGACACGTCATAATACTTTAAGCCAATTACAGCTAGCAGCAGAGGGGGGTAGGGATGCATGGCCAATCACAGGTCTGATACATCATATGACGTCAGTGATAACGCAACAAAGACACACACTGCGCAACCTTACCGCGCCGCTTACCCAAGCGGAGGGAGGAGGAGGGAGAGGCAGGCGGGCGGGTGGCGGGTGGGGCGAATCTAAAAATAGCGTCGCGCCGGACACTCTCCGCGTAATGGGGTTCACGTACCGCGTAATGTGAGCACGTGAGGTTCTGGCAAGGCACCGCGTTAACGTGGAAACGCGGAATGCGGGACCGCATAAAGTGAGGGTTAACTGTATATCAAGAAGCCTAACATGAACTGTTTCATGGATAAACAATCCTTAAGCGCTAAGTTGAATTATGGCTAAATTGGATACTACAGTACTTGTCTATAACCTCACACATGTTACAGCAAACCTTATAAGAGAATAAAATTTACTTACCAGCATCAAAATCAATTTTCCCCCACTCTAATCAAGACGTGCGGCGTCTCAGAATGACTGCTTATGGGTGACTGAGGAAGCACGTGGTGATCCTGCGGTGTGAACTGCTTAACGGTAACTATTTGAATAATTTCAAGTGCGCCAACTTACCCAGGTCTCCCCTACATTGCAGTACAGTAACACAACATTGAGAAATGAAATGAGAAAAGGCTGATAATCAATATAGACATAGCACCATACTCATCTGCAACAAGACAACTTAAATGAAATAAGAGATATGAAAAAAAGTTGATAAACACTGAACAGAACATTGCACCGCCACAGCGGCTGTTTGGCTAGTACTGTAGGTAAATTTAAAAATTTCAGTAGAAAATGCGGCAGACTAAACCTCGACATATCAGCTTCAAATTTGGCATGGAGTCTTAGATATGTATAAGGAACAATGCCTGAAGAGTGCAGCTTTGAGCAAAATTTCACTGCCCCCTAAGGTAGATAGGCAGCTACCAAACAGGGAGGTACTACCGCCTGGGAAGATATTGGAAGCATAATGTGTTGTCTAATGGTAGACCCTGCTGCCAAAGGGCATCACAAAATTTGTGACCAAGTCCCAGGTTGCTAATCTGACTTTTTGCCTTGTTTACACACAATTGCAGTGTCTCAATTGTTTCTCTTAACATTGACAACACAACATACATATATATTGTTTCTCACTCTTGATCTTTTTTATTTTATTTCTTTATGGTTCTTTATTATTATTAATAATAATGATGTTATTATTATTATTATTATTATTATTATTATTATTATTATTATTATTATTATTATTACAGTGGTCCCTCGGTTAACGAGCGCCTCGGTTAACGAAATTTCGGTTAACAAGCTACCTCCCATAAGATTCTTAAATTCGGTTAACGAGCATCCCCTCGGTTAACGAGTTTCTTATGAGCCGACCTCAACAAGTTTTGGCTTGCACTGGGCGGTCAACCAGCTGTAGTATTAGTCCACCAATACATTAATCGGTTCTAGGGCTTAAATTCCTTACTATTTTAGTATATATCAAGAAGTTTATACTATTCAATAATTTTAAAAGTTTAATATTCAATTTTTTAGTCATTTTAACAATTATTGAACATAATTGAAGGTAAAGTGACTAGTTTAATGCGCGGCATCCAGCCTCTTAACACAGCAAACAGGCGTTAGTCTCTCTCTGTTTTCACTGGAGGTAACATCTTGCTTGATACTCTCTCCAACTAAACGCTTTTTTCTGTGTTTCCAAGCAAATTATTGGTCATTTTGAAATTTATTTTACCTATTGACAATATATAGCGCAGTGCAGTGTTATTTTAAAGAAAGTATTCTTTATTTACAACAAGTTTAACTTTGAAAAGCACGTGTTGACATTGTTTGAATCCAGCATGGGGCCTAAGAGATCAAGAAAAGCAATTTCAATCCAAACCAAGCAGGAAATCATAAAAAAACATGAACAAGGCAGTAGAACAAATGCGCTATGCAAAGAATATGGCATGTCGACATCAACTGTGTCGACAATTCTTGCACAGAAAGACAAATTTAAAGAAGTGAAAGTGAGAGACAAATCTACAAGTGTTTAAAAGTAGATCCCTAATTGCAGAAACTGAGAGGTTACTTATCATCTGGATTAGGGAAAAACAGATGAAAGGTGATTCAGTTTCTACTGAATTCATTTGTGAATGAGCCAGGGAGATTTACGAACATTTAAAGACAGATCAACCTGGTTCTTCAGGCACAGAATTTGAAGATTTTCGGGCCAGCAAAGGCTGGTTCGAAAAATTTAAGAAAAGAAGTGACATTTTAAGTGTTGTTAGGCATGGTGAAGCTGCTAGTGCTGATAAGGAAGGGGCAGCAAAGTTTTTAGATGAATTTAAAAAACTGATGGAAGAAGAAAATTATCTTCCACAGCAAGTGTTCAATGTGGACGAAACTGGGCTGTTCTGGAAAAAGATGCCCAAAAGAACATTCATCACCAAAGATGAAGCCTCTTTACCTGGGCATAAACCCATGAAAGACTGTCTCACTCTATTGCTTGGTGCCAATGCTTCAGGGGATTTCCGACTGAAGCCTATGCTTGTCTACCACTCTGAAAACCCCAGGGTGTTCAAGCAACAGAAAGTGGTAAGAACAAAGCTTGGAGTTTATTGGAAGTCCAACCGTAAGGCATGGGTGACAAGACAGTTCTTTAATGAATGGGCTGTTGATGTGTTTTGCCCTTCTGTCAAGAGCTACCTAACCACCAATAAACTCCCTTTAAAAGCTCTTCTCATGGATAATGCTCCTGGTCATGACCCTGACCTTGCCAGAAATTTGGAGTATCAATTTGACTTTGTGAAAGTGTTGTTTTTGCCTCCAAACACTACATCAATCATACAGCCAATGGACCAGAATGTGATCAGCAACTTCAAGAAGTTGTACATGAAGAAAATGTTTAGGGTGTCATCAGGCAACTTCCAATGATCCTGAACTAACACTGAAACATTTCTGGAAGACACAATTCAACATCCTGGAGGCTGTAAAATTGATTGTGTCATCATGGCAAGAAGTCTCCACTAGATCCCTCAATTCTTCATGGAAAGCACTGTGGTCTTCAGTAGTACATGATTTTGAGGGTTTTGAGGAAGGGATTTGAGGAAGAAACAGAGTTGGACCAGGAGATTGTGTCCATTGGTCAGTCATTGGTCCTTGAAGTGGAGGAGGAGGATGTGGAAGAGCTTGTGATGTCTCATGAGGAGGAACTTACTCCTGATGACTTGAAGCAACTGGATGAGATGTTACAGGTAGAGGCTGACAGTGGTGAGGAGGAAATTGAAAGTGATGACCATATGTCAGCTAAACAGTTGAAAGATGTGATTTACTACTGGGAGAAGTTCAGGGAACTGGCTTCAAAGCACCCAGAATTGGAGAAAACCGAACTAACTTTGTGTCATGTTGAGGACTCAGTGGTCTCCTTTAAACATAAGTTAATGGTGAGGAGGACAGATGCCCCACAGACCACAATTGACACTTTCTTCAGTAAAAGGCAGAGGGAACAAGATGCTATCCCTCAGCCTTCCACTTCAAGAAGGAGAGAGGATGTTCATGGTGGAGAATCTGTCAGTCCAGAGGTTCCTGACATTTTCATGGAAGGTGACTCACCTTCCAAGAAGCAGTAAAATGCTTCTCCTCCACCTCCACTTCCTTCTCTTCGCCCTTCTCCTCCTCCACCTCCCACTTCAAATGCACATCATCATCATCATCATCCAGGAGCCTTCTACATACACACCTCAAAGTAAGTGAACTTTTCTACCATTTTTGTTGAATTAAGGCTATTTTCGGTGAGCTGGAAACAATTACCCAAAAACCCATTGAAACAATGGTTTCGGTTAACGAGGTTTTCGGTTAACTAGCAACCTGCTGGAACGGATTGTGCTTGTTAACCGAGGGACCACTGTATTTATTTTTTTTCTTATCTGAATTATTATTATTATTATTCTTATTATTAGCATTACATTTTCGCCCCCCAGGCCCGAATGTGGGTCAGTGACCTGTGACCGTATGGGCTAATCCCCGTAAAAAAAAAAAAAAAAAAACACCTGTTCAGCCATATTTTGTACTGAAAATTCAAATCTCTGCTCCCGGTGCACCCAAACATTGTTCATTGGCTATGACAAAAAACTCTTGCCCAATAATAAGTCTCCTCTTGCTATAGCCATTAAGGAATTTTCATACTACCCCTGCACATGCGCTGTAGACGTTTAAGAAGCGAACACGGAGGTAAGAAGCACTAGCTGAAAGGGGTCAGAGCTTCTCCGTGAGACGTGAACAACAAATGGCGAGACTTGTGACTGACCTAATATAATAATATTGGAAAATTAATATCTCAGTTACCATTAATTTCCGGCGGAAATATCATAGAAGAAAAATATCTTAGAAATGTCTAAGCATTACAAAATACATGTTAATAACAGCGAGAGAAAGATCGTTGCTTTACTATAAATTCACAGTTCTTTTACTTTATCCCACATTTTCTCTCTACTTCAAAGCCCTGTCCAATTTGAACAACTTATATGGTAATCTTTTTGGTTCAAAAATATTCTCAATTACAAATATTAAAGTATCTAAAATATATATACATGTACAGTGGTCCCTTGGTTAACGAACACAATTCGTTCTAGAAGGTCGTTCGTTAACCGAAAATTTCGTTAACCGAATCCATTGTTTCAATGACATATTGGGTAATTGGTTCCAGCTCACCGAAAAGTACATACAAAGTAAAAAAAAAAATGCAATAAAGTACACTTACTTTGAGGTGTGTATGTAGAAGGCTCCTGGCTGATGATGATGGTGATGATGGGAATTAGAAGTGGGGGTGGAGGAGAAGGGAGAAGAGAAGGAAGTGGGGATGGAAGAGAAATCACCCCATGCTTGATGCCGTCATTTCACCAATAAAATTTTAAGTTCACTAGGTGTAATTCAAGATTATTTTCTTTAAATCAACACTACACTGCACTATATACAGTCAACCCTCACTTTACGATGTCCCACATTCCGCGTTTCCACGTTTACGCGGTGCCCTGCCAGAACCCAGGATGCTCACATTCCGCGGTGGGTGTACCCCTTTACACGGTGAAGTATAATTTTTTTATTTAGCTCATAAAATTCATACAAATTATCCGGCCAGAATATAATTTACATTGCTGGAATTCTTACAATTTGATGATCATTTTGAATATAAACATCATAGATTTTGCATTAGACATACAAATTTTAGATATAATGTTTACTCTTGAGTAAATATGTTATCTTTTGTGCAAAATATATGATATTTATATTCAAAGTATTCCTGGTCTTACAAGGAATCCAGCAATGTCAATTATATTATCCTAACTTTAGTCTGATTTATTATTTATTACTAAAAAGGTAAACAGTCTGGTATTCCCACACATTTATCTAGTAGGGACGTTGGTGGGGGGTGGGGGGGAGGGAGGGAGGGACCGGCGACCGACCATCTGTTACCGTGTGAAGAATATATTTTTTTTTTATTAACTCAAGATTTTTATTTTAGCTCATAAAATTCATACAAATTACCCGGCCAGAATATAATTTATATTGCTGGAATTCTTACAATTTGATGATCATTTTGAATATAAACATCATATATTTTGCATTAGACATAAAATTTTTAGATATAATGTTCACTCTGAGTAAGTATGTTATCTTTTGTGCAAAATATATGACGTTTATATTCAAAATATTCCTGGTCTTACAAGGAATCCAGCAATGTCAATTATATTATCCTAACTTTAATCTGAGGTATTATTTAATACAAAATGTTAAAATGTATTTTTTTCACCCACTCTTTCTCTTGAAGGGAGGATTGGTGGGGGGTGGGGGGGAGGGTTGGGATTGACCGTGCGGTTGGAAGAGGGGGGGGAGGCAAGGTGGGGTACTTTGATTGACAGATAGTGTCGTGAAGAATATTTTTTTTTTTATTAACTGAAGATATTTGTTTTAGCTCATAAAATTCATCAAATTACCCGGCCAGAATATAATTTACATTGCTGGAATTCTTACAATTTGATGATCATTTTGAATATAAACATCATAGATTTTGCATTAGACATACAAATTTTAGATGTAATGTTTAATCTGAGTAAATATGTTATCTTTTGTGAAAAATATATGACATTTATATTCAAAATATTCCTGGTCTTACAAGGAATCCAGCAATGTCAATTATATTATCCTAACTTTAGTTTGAGGTATTATTTATTACTATACCTGGTTTTCCCCCCAAAATTTCTCAGAGGGAAGAGCCAGCAGTGTAGTGTGAGAAGAGGGGGAGGGAGTCGTGTCCATTATTTGAATGGACATTAACTTGGCGACTGTATTTCTCTATTTCTCTTAAGTATTAATTGTGTGCATGTACCATCATAAAATTAAGATGTTATTTTTACTAGAACATAGGTATTGTGTTGGAAAAAGTGGAGTTTGGGGGTCAGCTGGTCTCTATTTCATTTAATCCCATATGTTATGTTATTCACTTTACGCGTTTCTCACTTTCCGCGGTACCCTGTGGGTTACATTAACCGCGTAAAGTGAGGGTTGACTGTATTGTCAATATGTTAAATAAATTTCAGAATGACCAATAATTGTACGTACTGTAAAAATGTAAAAATGCTCTGTGTTCAAGAGACCCACAAGCAAGATGTTTCTTCCACTGAACAAAGACACAAACTGAGGCCTTGGTGGGTGAGTGAAGTGGCTGATGGGTGCACCAAAACCTAGTTCCCTGTACTGCAATTATGTTAAATAAGTGTTAAAAATGAATAAAAATTTTAATATAAAACTTGGAAAATTATTGAATACAGTAGTACAACCTTCTTGATATTTACTCCAATTTTAACGAATGTAAGCCCTAGAACCGATTTCTGTATTGGCGGACTAATCTTCCAGCTGGTGAGCAAGCCAAAACATGTTGAAACGTATTCATAAAAATTTCGTTAACCAAACTTTTGTTCGTTAACCGAAATGAAGATTCTTATGGAAGGTAATTCGTTAACCGAAATTTCGTTAAACGAGGCGTTCGTTAACCGAGGGACCACTGTACTATGTTCTTCTTAACAGTCAGTTTCCAACCTATGTACACTTTGACCATGCCTCTAACAATTAGTTCTTGCTTGTACACTGTAGGAAATAATGACTAATATTAATAACAGCGAGAGAAAGACCGTTGCTTTACTATAAATTCACCGAACTTACTATAATATGGTGTAATTTTACGTTTTTTTGTGGACGTGAGAGCAACCACTCATACCGAACTGTTCATGGGCATACACTGATCCTGGGCGGCGGAATGTTTTGAAATACGTCAATATGATTGGCTGTTTACATCCTGGGATGAGACGTCACTGCAGCATTACTGCCGAGAGGAGAAAGTAATGCGCGCCTAGGCATCTAATTATCTACCAAATGAAGCATTTGCACAAGAATTGATTATCATAGCAGAACTCACTGATGAAAATATTAACCGGATATTGAAGTGTTTTAAACGAATTTGTGTAAAATTATGATAAAATTATCGTTTGGTTATCCTCCAATTTGGAAATTAAAAAAAAAAATTCTGGTGGTTTTTAATTTGTTTTGAATGATTCTGCCCTTCATTTCTACTGGAAATCACTACTTTTGAGCTACCCTTTTCTCTCCCTTATCCAACAATAATGGTGGATCCCCAGTGGGAACCAGGGGTTTAGGGTGGGGGAAAATCACAAAAAAGTAGTAATTTGCAATGGAAATGAAGGTCAAAATCATAAATCTAACCTAACCTGTATTATTATCGTTTCGGTCGTCCAGCGAATTTTAGAATTTCAAGGTTAGGTTGGTTAGGTTAGGATGGTTAGATTAGGCTAGGTTGAAATTATGCTTTTCTAATGGTTTTTGGTGTGTTTTGAACAACTTCCAAATAGGTGGATGACCAAAATGATAATTTTACCAACCAACCTAACCTAACAATAACCTAAACCTTACCTTTCCTACCTGTGTGCTTACCTTAATTAGACTCGGAGTTGGGGTCCCAGATCTTATGGAGCCAATGATTGACAAATAAGATCAGTTCCATAGCTCCAGATGTGTACCGTAGAGAAATGTTCCTTTTTAGTGTGACACTGTATAATTGTACTTCTTCCTCTTGCTAACTTAGGAATAACATTTGTTTTCCCACAGTACCGAAGGTGTTTTTCACTTTGGTAGCTACAATGATGGTTACACTTCACGCAAGTAACTTCCGTAGGTAGAACACTGTGTTTGTGTAGAAATATCCACGCTTCTCTGTCTTTACTGTAATAATCGATGTGAAATCTGGTGATGGTTTGGAAGTAAATGAAATCACAGCCATTGCACAAGGGAGATATCTTGGAATTAAATTCAAATTCAAGCAGGTGGTGGCGAGGGCATATACCAAGCTGTGATTGGTTGATCCAAAATCATACCCACCAATTAACGTCTAAATAACACCTGCGCATGTGTCAGACTCTAGCACATGCGTAATGCAGCATAATAACCAACAAACAAACACACAGGAGCTCTTTGGAACAGTGGTAACATAAACAAGAACTTAGAAAAAATACAATGATTTTCCAACAATTTATTAAGATTTTCTCAGAAAGTAATCATTTGCAGAAGAAATGCTACAGAGGAAACGAGCCTTAGAATTGTCTAAACTACTGATTCCAAAACTTAAAATCCCCAAATTTGCTGGATAACAGAAACGATAATACTGTACTGTACTGTTAATACCAAAATCATTCTTTCGGTCATCCACGATTCTGAGCTTCATTTCTACTGCAAATCACAACCTTTTTAACCCTCCCTCCTTATCCAACAGTGATGGAGAACCCCCAACGGGAACCAGGGGTTTTGGGTGGGGAAAAATCACAAAAAGTAGTACATTGGCAATGGAAATGAAGGTAAGAATAGTTCAAAACACATCGAAAACCTTCCCTAAAATAAAATTTCAACTTAATGTAACTGGTAAAAATCGGTCAGCCAGAGAATTTTAGGATTTTAAGTTACCACAGTCTGAGAGAGCTCCTGTGTGTTCGTTTGTTGATTATTACTGAATGTTGCATGCAGTTGTTCTTTTGACTTTTGATTGGTGGGTATGATTTTGTATCAACCAATCACAGCTCAGTATAGGCTAGGTTGAAATTATGTTTTTCCGATGGTTTTGTTCTGAACGATTCTGACCTTCATTTCTATCACAAATTACTACTTTTATGATTTTCCCCCACCCAAAATTCCTGGTTCACACTGGGGGGTCCTCCATTATTGTTGGATAAGGGGGGTGTGGGTAGCTCAAAAAGTAGTGATTTGGGGTAGAAATGAAGATTAGATTCATTCAAAACACACAAAAAAACATTGGAAAAAACATAATTTTAACTTCCAAATAGTGGAGGAACGAAACAATAATTTTTACCTAAAAATGAAGTGTTCAAAACCACCAGAAAAAAAGTTTTGAATCTAATCTAACCTAACCTAACTGGGGGGTTCCACAGTTGTTCGATGTTTTGGGTGTGTACTGCCACCTATGAGCATACATAATAAAATGTTAAATATCTTGCTTAAATGCAATTTTGGCCAGAAATACCGTTGAAAAAAGTGTCTTAGAATTGTCAAAATAGATGATTGCAACTATAAAATTCATAGATTCATTTTGTGGCAACAAGTGAAAGGTAAATTTTCATGCAAAATAAAATATATTAAATATTTTGTCTATACATAATTTGCACCATAAATACCATTGAAGAAAAGTGTCTTAGAATTGTCAAAATTACTGATTGCAACTATAAATTCATGAGATTTCTTAGTTGCAACAAGTGAAAGGTAAATTTTCATACATATTAAAATGTTAAATATTTCTCTTACCGGTATACCTGTACTGTACATGGGTAAGATGGTGGAGTAGATGATTACTTTTGACTGTGACTGTACTGTTAATGCACACCAGTTGTTTTTACCAGTTTATACAGTAATATTGAATATAAATTTTCAGGAGGTTGAGCTGATACCAGTCGAGGTTCCCAGAGATGATGGTCATCAGGTGTGCTTGACACAGATTATATGGAATGATTGTCAAGAATTCTTAGAGGTTAGTCACCCATGTCCTCCAAGCAATAATGGTTTAGTAGAGTACCTCCCTGCACAAGAAAGTGACTGCAGCAAAAGTGAAGTGTATTCAAGGTTTAGAATATGGTGTAGTATAACTGCACTGCTCCTGTGCTGTCAGGCTTATAGGACCCACTTTAAATTAATTGTACAACACACACAAACAATGGTGGAGCTAGATATTTACAAAGTGGTGCCTGGCCTAAAGGGCACCAGAGAGAATTCAGAATACAGTATTCCAAAATGATATCACATTTTGAAACCCTTGAAGATATTGTGTTGCTTTACTCTAGAATTTATACCAAGTATGATTTGGGCGCCCTCTCCTGATTATTCTAGGTCAAGTTTGATGGACAAAGTCAGGTGTACAGGGTTCAGGTAATGGAAAGAGGACTAAGAGGAGTAAAGTGAAGGTTCAAACACCATATCCATCATTATTTTTTAACCAGGAGTACCAGGATAGACCCTCGGTGAGTTATTGATTGTGGTACCAGGGCTACCACTTTTAGGGTAATCGGTGCTTTGTTGGGGTAGCATCTAGGGTAGTGCAAAATTTAATAAATTTTAGGGTAATTTTTATAATTTTGCAAGTAAGGCTAATGATATCTAAGCCCAGGGTAAAAAGTAACTAGTTGGTCTTGAAAATCTACTTCTGGCAACGCTGCTGCAATGTGAATGGTACACGGTGAACTTTTCCTTTTGTTAAGAGGCGTGAGTACATGACTCCTTACTCCTTCAGAAGCTGGTGGTGTTTTAATGAGGTTAGTTCAACTAGTTTCATGTAATCTGTTAAGACGGTGTCACACTTGCATTTCTATTGTCAACTTTTCCATTAATCGTCGATTTTTTCACGAATCGTCAACGTTGTTCTTGACTTTTTGTCAAATGGTGCAGACTGCCTGCACTAACGACTCGTGCGACAACTTACCGCAGTCAACGCATGATCTATAATTGATATTACAAATAGTTATAAAAAAAAAAATTTACTGAAATTATGAAACAAAAATTATTTTGAAGTAATTACAGTATTACTCTTCTTCCCAAGATTATTCATTATTATGCTTAATTTTGTGATTTTAAAAAGGTAAGAAAATGTCATTTGTTGTTTACATTTTGACCACAAGGGAATAACAACATGATAAAATAATTTCCCAAGTATGGACACACCTCTTCGAGGAGTTCTTGGTGGACCAGTAAGGCAGTGCTGCTGTCTCTGGGATCACCAGGACTTCATACACAAAAAAAGAGCTTCTCAACATCACACCAGGTAAGCTTGTGTATACAGTAATGGTAAATCTTAGGGTTATTGACACGCCTTTTACGCCCTTTTAGCCCATTGACGTTGGAAAACAGCGATGACAAAGCGTAGAATTTCTGTGCCTTCTTCATCAGTTCGATCTATCTTATTTGTTGACAGTTGTTGAATGAGGGAAACTAGCGAGTTGGTTCTTAACGTATGTGTGACAGTGCACAACAAAAAGATTAAAATTTTCTGAAAGTTTACAAAAAAAAAAAATCTATTAAAGAATGCCAGTGTGACGCCGCCTTAAGTAACCTATGGTTATTAAGATGTTATGCAAATTTATTATTGTTTAATTCCCTAGTTGTTCCACTCAATTTTCTCCTATTTTTTAACAAGTGTAGCATTTATCTTTGATACATACAGTACATGCAGTATTTTGCTTATGTCGGGGTTTCAACCCTTTTATTTATTCATAAATAAAAACTCCTTTTTATCCTTAATTTAAAATTCTAAGGCATTGGGCACAGTTAACATGGTGTGTACAAGCTTTGTTAAATTCATAGCAATAAGTTTGAATAGAATTGCTTAATCAGAACACATGACTTATTGCTACCAGGATATCCATCATGACATCTGCACAATTTACAGCCTTCGTACCTCACCTCAAAATTCGTTAAGGG
The DNA here is from genome assembly GCF_018991925.1 of Homarus americanus. Taxonomy (NCBI): domain Eukaryota; kingdom Metazoa; phylum Arthropoda; class Malacostraca; order Decapoda; family Nephropidae; genus Homarus; species Homarus americanus. The sequence goes on from NW_024739403.1 coordinate 8,924,535, forward strand.
GGGGCCCTAGTTGGAGTTGGTATATGTCCAAGGGGCATAGTTGCAGAAATGTGTGCCTACACCTCCTGTGGTAATCCGTTTCTCCAAACTGCCTGTAGTATTGTTATCACCACTGGCTTCAACTACAGTGCTGGCGTTGCCTTACCCGAACAAACATTCAATCTATCAGCCTACAACCACGTGCGCCGTCCCCCCACGTGACCTGCACAAACAAGAGGCCCTGATTCTGCTGAGTGTACGGTTTAGAGGGTGCGTGGCCGCCTGGCCTCCATGATGCAGATCGCCCTCTCGAGTGATGCTGTGAGGACCAGCCCTCTGTGGTGAACACCGACTCCCAATCCTGGCCAAGTTTTGTGCTGGAACAATTTACACAGTACTATTGTCCCTTGGAACACCATACTGGTTTGCATTGACCCGCACTTGTACAGCCAAAGTGATGACATACCCCTCAGTACTGAAATATTGTGGACTAATTATGCCTACTCGTTTCTGCCTTATCTGGAGCAATAAGACAATGCGGAATGAAGTGAACTAAGATTATTAGAGTTATGAATTTTGTATCATGTCGCTATGCTTAATAATCAATTGTAATTAAGATGAAATCATCTGAGACTAACTTATTATGTATCAGATAGATCACCATGTAATACTAATGAATGCCTTGTTCTCTGCAGGTTTTGACCACATTAATAAATATTGAATGCGTCAAAAGGCGGGTTTCAATCATTCCCTTCGACTTGCCCGTCACCTGAACGTCTTAACTAAGGCATTTATAGTCAAAATAAGTACAGTAGTACCCCGCTTAACGCGGTCAATAAAACCCACAGGGTACCGTGTTAAGTGAAAACCGCGCTAAGTGAACAACAGAACATATGGGATTAATTCCAATAGAAACTGGCCCGACCCCCAAACTCCACTTTTTCCGACACATAACTATGTTCTAGTAAAAATAACATCTTAATTTTATGATGGTACATGCACACAATTAGTACTTAAGAGAAATAGAGAAATACAGTCGCCAAGTTAATGTCCATTCAAATAATGGACTCGACTCCCTCCCCCTCTTCTCACACTACACTGCTGGCTCTTCCCTCTCTGAGAAATTTTGGGGGGAAGACCACTAAATTTTAATAAATAATACCTCAAACTAAAGTTAGGATAATACAATTGACATTGCTGGATTCCTTGTAAGACCAGGAATATTTTGAATACAAATGTCATATATTTTGCACAAAAAATAACATATTTACTCAGAGTAAACATTATATCTAAAATTTGTATGTCTAATGCAAAATCTATGATGTTTATATTCAAAATGATCATCATATTGTAAGAATTCCAGCAATGTAAATTATATTCTGGCCGGGTAATTTGTATGAATTTTATGAGCTAAAACAGGCAGGCAGGCAGTCAGGCAGGGTGGGGGGTGGGGCGAATCTAAAAATAGCTCTCGAGCCGGACACTGCCGCGTATATGTGGAAAAAACCCGCGTTAAGTGAAAGTTCAGCTCTGGCGAGGCACCGCGTATACGTGAAATCGCGCTAAGTGAAACCGTGTCAAGCGGGGTATTACTGTACAGGGGGGCCTCGAAGGGAATTCTCAACTAACAGGAGGACAAAAGGACCAAAAAACACACTACCAACGCCGGGAGTTCAGATTGGGACAATGTAGGTCGTCAGTCAGCCACCCACACACACACAGTGGGTGGGACGTCGGTGTGGGAGACTGTGACATGGAGTGTCGTGTGTTTGAGTGAAGTGTTCAAATATCTGAGGGGTTGTCATAAAGTTTCGGTTCAAGCATATGGGGCTGTGAGCGTTTGTTTGCGACGAGCGAGCCCGCGCACCCAGTGAACGAACATTCACTACACTCGGACAGTGTAGTGAATATTCCTTCACTGGGTGCGCGGGCGGGCTGTTATTGTTCATTCCGGACAGGCAAGCCCACCCTCCCAGTGATTATACGTGTGTGTGTGTGTGTGTGTGTGTGTGTGTGTGTGTGTGTGTGTGTGTGTGTGTGTGTGCACCAGTGACCATAACGAACAGCTGATCTGCCTACACCAGTGACGTACCGTGGTTGCACTGATGAAGCATGCAGAACACCTACAGAGTATATCAAATATCAAGTAGAATATGTCCTTTCTCTAAATAAGGTGTTGTCAAGCCTTATAAACACCTAAAAACCTATGCTAAAATTAAAATATCTTACCTCAGATCATTGGCAATCAAGAAATATTTACTTATATTGAAATTTGGCTCCGAGAATTTGTAAAATTCTTATTGATATTGAAAGTTTATTTAGCCAGAAGAACACAGATAAAAAAAATTATAATAATAATAATAACAACACAAATAGTAATACAGTCGACCCTCGATAATTCGGACTAATAGGGGGGGGAGGGTGTCCGTTTTAGCCGATTGTCCGAATTAACCGATTTAGGTTAGGTTAGGAAATATAGTACCGTATATACACTGTATGCTGAACATGATACGCAGTAACAAAAATACAGGAAATACTGTACTGTAAACATCATATAACTAGCTATATAAAACATTACAATATGTTAATTTCATTTACCTTTGGTAGATGCCAGATGAGCTTGATGTGGTGGAGGTGGGGGGGGGGTAGAGTTGATAACGTGTTATTCGGAGTCAGTAGAGCTATGATGCTCCACTGGTCCTTGTCCCCCACTCGTAGAAGGCTGAGGTGACTGAGGATGGCCTGAGTCAGCAGCAGGCTCAACAGCTGCAGCAGGGTTGGGATGAACTGGCTTGAAGAATGAGTCTAGTTTCAGTTGTTAACCTTGATGATGCTGCCTCCGGATAATGAGTTCCCTAAGGGCTCTAATATGTTGATAGTAATGCTGAATATCATCAGTTTCTGCTGACAATTCAATGTATGAAATGACATTATCAAGGGATTCTCGTATAACAGAGAGTTTGGGTTTCTTGGGCAATGGTTCTTCGTTTTCCTCATCTTCACTATCTCTGCTGTCACCAACGAGAACTTCATCCGAAAATCGTTCCTTATTTACTTTACGACCAGGTGAGGAGGCTTCATTCTTGAAAGCTTGGGTATTCCGGGGTAGGGACCGCCAATACAACCCAGTTTCATCCACATTATAGACTTGGGAAATCAGGAGCCCTTCACTCTTAATTAAGTCATTTAGCCTGTCCCTGAATGGTTCGATGTCCTCGGTGGGTGCGCTACCAGCTTCACCATGCGTAATTTTATTACACATTCCATGGCGATTTCTAAATCGCCATAACCACCCGTCACTAGCTTCGAAATTCTCGATGCCCATATGACTTGCTAGCTTAACAGCAACAGCTTGTATTTCTACACCACGGACGACATTACCACAGGATCGTTGCTGCACAAACCACTTCGTCACTGCCTCCTCAAGATTTGTATCTTTGCCACTCTCATACGCTTCCTTGCACCAACAGATGATGATTTAGAAGTTGCATCAGCATTATATTTCAAAGAAAATGCAATGAGTTTGTCCTTAGCCTTGCGTATGTCTGAAACTGTTTGCTTTTTAACACCATACTCATCACAAACTCTAGACACCGAAGCACCAGCCTCTAACTTCCTTATAAGTTCCAGTTTCTGGTTCACAGAAAGGATCACATACTTCCTCTTCGGTGTTTTACTCCCCCTTGAAGACATGATGTAAAATACAAGGCTGAAAGATGCCTAATCACTGAAATATCAACGAAAATTGCAGGGCATCACAACACTGATACTCGAATATGGCGGTAGGTCAACAATGACTGGCGTGACTCACGTGCGCACAAGGCCGCCGCATGACCCATCTATCGGACAATCCCAGAACCATAAATTTGGTATGGACTCGTCTATAACCCTCCCTCGTTTATAGGTCGACCCTGATTTTTTTACCCCAAAATCATTAATTTATGATATTCCTTGTTTATAGGTCGACCCAAGTTTTTGAGGGTATTGGAACAACAAAACCTTCAGTAAAAACACTCTACGTCTTATAAACTGAGGCTCGCCGTGCCTGAAACACCGAGTGCCGAAGGCAAATTGTTTACCATTTATTATTACGACACTTTGCACTGAAACGCAGGTAGTATTTATTCAAGTCCATTAGGAGGGAATATTATTGTATACAACAGTTTTTAACTGAAAACCATTCGAAAAGCGATTACGGTAAAATCTTTTGAACAACGAAAGAAAGCGCAAGCCATTGTTTTCGTCATGATTTTATCCCACTTTCCACTGTAATACGTACGTAATTTCAGCAAAAATATGACATTTCCATATTTATTTCTGAGAATATATTCATTCAGTCACAGTTAAGGTAAAATATACTTGTGATGTACTGTACTGTAATATTTTAATGAAAATACCCAGTATTTTAGTTTTCTTTTGTTTCAAATTTAATTAACAAAGATTGATGTTTCAAATGCAATGAACAAAAATTTATGTATCTATAAATAAACTTTAAAAAATGAATACTTTGTTTTACATCGTCCTTTGCTAACATACCATGCATTTGGCTACTTTGGGCTTGCTATGATGACGCAAGAGATCTGTCCAGGCAACTGTACCGACACTCACAGCTGGTGGTGCGTTGGTGCGTCGTTTCCATTGTTTACTGGTAGTTACTGGTAAATATTTTTCAGCCTAACGAAACTATTACCCGTTTAGAGGTCGACCCCCAATTTTTTGCCAAAAAATTTGGGGTCCTCTAAACACGTAGCTATGTGTATGTATGTTTATTTGAGTGCCCCGTCATAGGAGTCCGTTTTCTCTCGCTTCAGGACGCCTGAATCTTCCGTTTTCTCTCTTAATCTTAGAGTGCACGAGAGACTTTGTTAATCCTTAGTGATGACACAGAATTTGAAATTGCAACCCCAATTGCAACTGGGACAATCCCAGAACCAGAAATTTGATACGGACAGTTCAGATTTCGTCCGATTTATCTGAAATCCGGATTAAAGGGGTCCGAATTAACGAGGGTCGACTGTAATAATAATAATAATAATAATAATAATAATAATAAAGAACCATGAAGGAATACATAATTGAAAAGGACCCTCCTTTGAAAATTTTCAACCAACTGACAGTCCCTAGCATATCTCGGGGACCAGACGGGGTGACAGTACTCCAGATGGGGAAGCACTTCACTCTTGAAGATCGTTACAAGGGACGGACCGTCTAGATATCTGAACGACCTTCTTATAAGACCTAATAATTTATTTGCCTGATTTACCTTCGTCTCGCAATGGCCCGAGAACTTCAGCTCATTGTCAACATACATACCAAGGTCCTTCTCACATTCAGTCTTAAATAGTGCAATTCTTCTTCCCGTTGGAAACATATGATCACCTCCTTAGTATTGGTACGCCCCAGGTGCATCCTCTTACACATTGTGACATTGAATCTCAGTAGCCATTTCTTCGACGATTCCTGGAGCTCACAGAGATCCTTCTGCAGCTCTTCACAGTCCACTTGGTTCTTAATTTCCCGAAATAACTTGGCGTCATCGACAAACATTTGTATGGAGGAGTGTACAATGCCAGGTGCTAGCTTTGAGGAGTTTTTCCTTACCCGTAAGCTGTCTTGAGGTGCGGTGGCGTTTCAATGATGATGTCTCGGCATTTAAGAATTTATGGCAAACCTGACGATATGCCTTGGTCGGAGTTCCTGGTATTCAAGCTAGTCAAGTGCAAAACGTCCTTAGCTAGCCAATATGCTTGGAAATGGGGACGAGGAGGCATGACCTGGAGATGTCAGTTGTTGAGAATATGTTAGACGATGACTCTCACAAGCATTAAATAATCTCCGTGCACCCATGTGGTATGCATGGGATTTCACCAAATATAGCGGTATTGCAGAGAACCTCTAGTTGAACATAAGTTTACTTGCACATACATGTAATCCACATAGAAGATATTAGTTATGTTTATTGAGTGTGTAATCATGACAGTAAATACACCAATTACCAAGACAGACTGATGACTACATGAATCAGAGCCTCTTAATTCACAAGCAACACCAAAGATGTTAGTGAACAGTAATCCTAAAAGAAGATTGCACTATGAGATTCAATACACAGACAATTTAGTCGGAGTTAATTTGTTACAATTTGACATAACCATGATCCAAGGTCGTAAATATAGATGTGTATTAAGAAATATTAAGTAGAATATCTTGAACGATAACAGTTTCCGTTTTCTATGTATGAAAATGCATGAAACTGGTTCATGGTACACTTATCCAAAGGTAATAGATAAACTAATTCATCATAACAAATACAATTAGACCAAATGTGAGACTATACTTGCCGATGATATAAGGAGCCCTACATAGTGGTTGCCAGACGAAAACCTCAGAAGTACTAATCAATGAACAATCCTTCTGCTTTCACTACACGATGTTGCCTGATTGACCATATTCGTTGACCTGTCAACCTCATCACCTTTTCTACTACATCAGCAACAAATTATTATGTTACTAACCTTACGTAAAATAAGGAAATCATCGAATGAAACCTGAATTTCATGTCCTCCTTTCGTATTGCATTTTTGTACCCTTAAATTGGAAAACATACATTACATCAGCACTGGTTGGGACACTGCCATATGAGTGTGGACCACAGGTTGCGAGTGTTCCTTTTCGTACAGGCAGATCTGCCGCCCTCTACTGAGGTTACGAAGGAAAGGAAAATTGATTCATTACCACCGGTTTTAAGGTAACAAATAACCAACTCAACGAAGTATACGGTTAGCGTGATTAAATTTAGTTGTAACACCGTAAGCAACCGGCAGTGAAATGCCACTTGTAATACCATAAGCAACCGGCAGTGAAGTGTCACTTGTAATTGTAACACCACAAGCAACCAGCTGTGACCTACTATCATCAAACATAAATACAAGCAGCGAGCTGCACCACCAAATACAGGCGGTGAGCAGTGGTTCATCGAACAAACTTTGAGACCTAACCGGAGCTGTAAATGAATATTAATAAAAGGACAAGAGGTTGTGGAAATGGATCCAGAGCAACGAAAGGGAAAGGTGTACATGGACAAAGGTGACCGAGACCCAAAGGTAGAAGTTGTCCCTCCAGAGATGAACGACCACGAATTTACGGCAACAGAACCTGAGCCTGAGCTTGAATGCTCAGCACCTGACCAAAATCCCGGAACCAACATGATGGCAGAAGTGCGACGAACTGTGACTGAAATGCTGGAGGCTAACATTTCACAAAGGGGGAAGAAAGGGAAGCAGCACGACGTTTGGAGTTTGGGAATGGCAAATTTGAACAGCCAGAAGGTTCTCAGAACAGTTCTGGGGACACAAGTCCTGAATGAATACCGACTGCAGAGGCTATTTGTGAAATGGAAACAATACACCTAGACCCCGACTTACGACTACGTGGACTTACGACGTCGGGACTTACGACCGCCTCAGATATAGATAAAAAAAAAAAAAAAAAAAAAAAATTTTAAATGACACACGCATTTTCTATACCGAAACGTTTCCAGTTAATGTAGTCTCCATGTATAATTAGAAAATTATGGGGGCCCCATGTGCATTCAGCTGACTACATTAAAGGTTAAGTGCTCAGTCACACTGTATCCATTCCTTATTATTTATTACTTTCACTGTACTGTATCCATTCATCATTATTCATTACTTTTACTGTACTGTATTTCATTGTAGATTTTTTATTTTTTATTTTTGTCGGACTTACGACCATGTCGGACTTACGACCTGGATTTGGGTCCCTAACCCCGTCGTAAGTCGGGGTCTAGGTGTAAAAATAAGTCGAACCATCACACCTCGAGGGAGCTTATAGAGAACTGGAAGACACTTTCAGAAGAAAGAGATACCGTAATATCTCGCTTATAAGACGGAACTTGAACATTAAAAAATCTGCCCAAAGTTAGGGGTCGTCTAAACCACCAAGTATAAAATTCTTACCTCTTAAATTTTGTGGTTTAGTGTGTCAAAAGTGGTGATGGAAACATCGTAAGCCACCACGTCTTACCACTAATTATTTTATACTGAAACTTGCGCTTAAGCTGGATTCAAATTAAGATTACTGGTATATTAAAATAATAAAAATGTATTATAAACCTGTCTATACTGTAAAAGAGAATTATACCCCTGTAATAAACACAGCTATCATCAACACCCCCTCCCCAGCCCCATTTGCCAGTGAGGAGACAAGAAAGGAAAGTGACCGCGTAGATTGGGCTATTTTTAGCCGTGGAGGTCAGTCAGTAGCTTTAAAAGAATTAAATCACAGTATATCACTCTGGTTCCAATTTAGTACACAAACATTCAAAAAACAATACTACCAAAATATTAATAGATGAACCAATAGACACGACAATAGTCCCGGGAGCCAATGGTCTAGTGCGCCAGGTGCTTGTGCAAACCGTATATATATATATATATATATATATATATGTAACCGGTCGGAATTTACTGGACTTTAATTTCTCACGTGACTTGGGGTTTGTTAAAGATTGTTAGATGGTAATGGCAGTGGAAGCGCCCCTTTGAGAAAAATCCCGAACCAGCACAAGAACACTTAAATCTACTAAACAAAATGAATTGTCCGTGAGCCGTGGAAGGATAGCGTCTGTGACTGGGATGAATGAGACACACTGTAAAATTTAGACACTGATATTCCCTCCAACACTACAAACACAATCAAATAATGGTACACCAATATGCGCACCTCTTAACTTGAACTTAAAACACTACTCTGGGGAATAAAAGTTATACATGATATTGAAATTATTAGAAACTCAGGCAACAATAAATTTAAAGTATTAAGAAATGTTGCTTGCACACATGAAACAGGCCTTAAGGGCTTCCAACAAAATTATATCACCCCAACAGATGCACAATTCCTAACCTATCTTAAACACTACTCTGGGGAACAAAGGTTACACCTGAGATCGGAATTATAAAGAAAAATTAAATGCATTAAAAGAATTAAATCACAGTATCACTCTGGTTCCACTTAGTGACACAAACATTCAAAAAACAATACTATCAAAATTATTTAAGAAATATTAAACCACACACGTCAAGATAACATCAGTAACTGAGAAATGGTATTAACTACACACAAATATAGTCACCATTATTGATATGTTACTGGGTCCACCAATACTCGTGAACCATGCTCCACCCAACTCAACATACACCCGTAATAAGGGAGATAAAATGTTCCTCTAGGTATCCCCTAGACTCATGGTCTCAGTGTGCGACCCTGTATCAGTCAGCTGGCCTCACTTTACCCCCAGTACATCCATGAAACGGAAGGGAGTGAGCAAATCAGACCTTGTACAGTTGAGAGAAGCTTTAGCTTCCCGTTAGCAAAAGGGTTTCACTAAGCTGCTCGAGACATGTGGTGTTGTGAGCCGAGGTAGAGGAGAGCTGATGACCCCAACGATCGTCTCGTCGTCAGCTGGGCACCCAGACGGCTAGATTCCCTCAAGAGATCCTTTGATACCCCGCTAAACAGTGACAGGCCTACACTGATCGGTCCAATGGCGACAATCGCCACCCTCAATCATCAACGGCAGTCAATCTCTCGCGGTCATCACTCTCGCAGTCAATTTCTCGCAGTCAAGTGGGTTCTGACGGAAACCCTGAAATGAACTCACTGTTAGCTCTTGTTAACTGTACCACTGCCCAATCTAACCCTGTCTGAGATCGAATGAGACTTACTTGTTATACTGCAATAGTGCAACACAGGTGACTAGGCCACGTGACTATTTCTGTGGACGGACGCGCAGGGATGTCCTGTAGGTCCAATCGCTTTCACGTGACTGAGGACCAGCCAGCGTCGCGTCTCTCCAAGGCGCTAGCTTAGGCCTACGTGACATATTTTCCGCCTAACTAATAACTCCTTGGGACACCCGTGACATTATTCAGACTGATAAACGATCTATAATAATTTCAAATTCAATAATAGTCCCTTAACTTCATGAATCGCATCATTATTAATTCGGCAAATTACATTTAATATCACTTAGGCCTAGTTCCACAACCTCTCGCTATGTGCAGGGAGCACTTTCTTCCCTCCGACGACCTTGAAACTCAGTATCGCCAATTGCGCAGTGTTTTAAATTACTCTGAAATTTCTGAATATTACAATCGACCCCCCTAAAAAAAGACAGCACTGTCCTCATGTGCTGAGAAAAACAAGCATACGACCCCCCTAAAAAATTGTTCTAAGAAACTGCATCTTACCCCTTTAACGTGCTAAACCCAGTATTCCCGTCTTCTCCACTTCTCTCTCCCGCTAACATATATATATATATATATATATATATATATATATATATATATATATATATATATATCTTGATAAAATCACACGGTAAAGGAAACAACAGAGCCCCTTAGCTTTCGTCTTTATTAGAAGATGTCTTGAATAAGACAAGCTAAGGTGCTCCAATTGTTCTTACCATGTATATATATATATATATATATATATATATATATATATATATATATATATATATATATATATGCAGAATCGCCGCCCTCTGGGCGACTCATCTGCTAGGCAACGGTAGGCCGCCACCCTCCGGGAGGGTCCACATTGTCTCACTGTTCAGTCCCCAAAACTTCTTCATCCATCAATAGTTCATTAACGGTGTATGTAAGTTCCACCATGTTTTTCACTACAACGGTACAGCAAAGTATATTTTTAGCATTAAACTGTTATTATTTTATTGTCTAATCATCACTACATATAACACCACCCATCATCACTACATATAACATCATCCATCATCACTAAATATAACACCATCCATCATCACTACATATAACACCATCCATCATCACTACATATAACACCACCCATCATCACTACATGTGACACCACCCATCATCACTACATATAACAATATCTATCATCACTACATATAACATCATCCATCGTCACTACATATAACACCATCCATCATCACTACATATAACATCATCCATCATCACTACAGATCAGTAAAGTAGTTTCCGAGATTGTTGTGCCGACACACACGGTAGGACGCACCCTCCAAGAGGCACTACAATGTCTCACTGTAGTGCATTAGGGTAGACCACATTTTTGGTTTTGCCATTAGCAGCAAGTATGTACAGATTTCTGGCAGTTCCCACGCTGGAGCATCCAACATAGAACTGTCCATGAGAGAAGCAAGTAAACACTTGCTATCTATGCCAAGTTTGGTCTGGGCGGCTCATGAGCTAGGCCACGGTAGGACGCCACCCTCCGGGAAGCTCCACATTGTCTTACTGTTCACTCCCCAAAACTTCTTCTTCCATCAATATTTCATTAACGGTGTATGTAAGTTCCACTACAACGGTACGGCAAAGTATATTTTTTTAGCATTAAACTGTTATTATTTTATTGTCTAATCATCACTACATATTTCACCACCCAACATCACTCCATATAAAATCATCCATCATCACTACATATAACACCATCCATCATCATTACATATAACACCACCCATCATCACTACATATAACACATCCATCATCACAACATATAACATCATCCATCATCACTATATATAACACCATCCATCATCACTACATATTACACCATCCATCATCACTACAGATTGGTAAAGTAGTTTTTGGAGATTCTCGTGCGAACACTCAAGCAAACAAACCCACCCACAAACAGACAGGCGGCTCATTCGCTAGGCCACGGTAGGACGCCACCCTCCCGGAGGCTCCACATTGTCTCACTGTTCAGTCCCCAGAACTTCTTCTTCCATCAATAGTTCATTAACGGTGTATGTAATTTCCACCATGTTTTTCACTACAACGGTACAGCAAAGTATATTTCTTTTTGCATTAAACTGTTATTATTTTAGTGTCTAATCATCACTACATATAACACCACCCATCATCATTACAAATAACACCATCCATCATCACTACATAATAACAACATCCATCATCACTACATATAACATCATCCATCATCACTACATATAACGCTACCCATCATCACTACATATAACGCCATCCATCATCACTACATATAACACCATTCATCACCACTACAAATAACACCACCCATCATCACTACATGTAACAACATCCATCATCACTGCATATAACATCATCATCCATCATTACTACATATAACACCATCCATCATCACTATATATAACACCATCCAGCATCACTACAGATCGGTAAAGTATTTTCCGAGATTCTCGTGCAGACACACACACACACAAACACACAGACATACTTCTTTATTTTATATATATATATATATATATATATATATATATATATATATATATATATATATATATATATATATATATATATATATATATATATATATATATATATATGTGTGTGTGTGTGTGTGTGTGTGTGTGAAGGTAAAAAACCACAGTTTCGGCTCATCACGAGCCCTTCTCAATTGGTAATGACAGAGACAGAATTTTACACAATATATATACACGTGGAGGCTGACTGACCCAAGACGTATGTCAACTGGGGATAATCTTCTTACCCAACCTTGGCCTGAACCAACCCTTCTTACCTGGGGATTAAATTACCCCATTTACCTAACTTTCACTGCAGCAAACTCTTCTATTAAATCTTGATATTCCAAACTTTCTGCTAGTTCATTTTCGATGGAGAGAATAGATAGTTTTATATTAATTTCAGCTTCTAAAAACTCCAATCCCCTGATGCCACTGTGATTGGGACTGTCAATAAAATCCTATATGCTATTTCTGCATCAGGGAAGGAACCATTTAGAGACTTGAGAAGCTGAAGGACTTGAAGTGCTGTTTGTTTCTTGAGGAATAAGTTCTTGGAGTACTCGAAGCTCTGAGAACAGGTCTGCACAATCAATATCGTGAGAATTTCCAACACTTAATGAATTATCCAAAGCTATACATCGCTCTTTCATGTAGTCTTTCATATCTCGAAGTTTCTCCAAGTCATACAGGAAACCGAAGTTAGTGTCATACTCTTGCAGCTGCTTGAATCTTCTTGTCAGTGACATTATTGCCTGATCAATGATAACAAGAAAGTAATTTCTTTCAAATGCTTTCTCAGCCGAGTTTTCCGAATTATTCTCAGATTTCTCACCTATTTCTTGTTGTCCTTTTCTTTTCACTCCTCGATTTTTGAATGCAGGTTCATTTCAGATGCGATTTCTTCTGCTGTCACCTGGGCAGAGGCAAATCCTGTGTCCCTAAATTTCTGTAGAAACTCTATAAGTTTTTGAATGTGCTTGATAGCCACATCTAGCTGCATTTCTCTGGACTGAAGAATCTTGCTCACAGTATTTACAGCAAATAAGATGTCATACCACATTATCATTCTTAAAAGAAATTCATAATTTTCAAGTTCATAAATGGCCAATGACTCACTTTTGATTTTTGGATTGTTACTTTCTTCAGAAATCTCAAGTAATGCATTCCTGATGTCACTTGTCTGGTAGCGGATGGCTTTCACACTCTCTACTCGACACTCCCATCTAGTTTCTGACAATGGCTTTGGACTCAGTGATGGAGCATGTTTTCTTAGCACTTGCCACGAATGAACAGACGTAGAAAATATATTATAAATTCGCTGTGTAACTCCAAAGAATGTCATGGCTTTTGAGCTGACTTAGCCATATCTCCCAGAACAAGATTTAAGTTATGGAGGATGCGTGCCTGTACACCTGCATTTTGGCCCTTCATAAGTGCACCGTTATCATAACCTTGTCCTCGACAGTCATTAATAATGAGACCAATTCCATCAAGTGCAGCTAAGAGAGATTTTGATAATCCTTGTCCAGTTGTTTCCAGAACCGGAATAAAGCCAATAAAACTCCCCATTACCTCCACATCTCCAGAAGTTGTATCAATATACTGCAGCACACGGGACATTTGCTCTTGGTGACTCAGATCAGGGGTACACTCAAGAATAACTGCAAAGTATTTTGCTGTCTTCACTTTTTCTAGAATTTTGTTCTTTACCTTCAATGTCAATATTGAGATTATTTCATTCTGAATGCGAGGTCCAAGATAGTGATCATTTCTTCATTTTTGATGCGTCGGACATGTTCTTGCATTGTAGGGTCAAATTTAGCCATCATTTCAATTAATCCCAGAAAATTACCATTGTTAGGCTCAAACAGTCTGGAATTACTTCCACGAAAAGCACAGTTGTGCTCAGGTAATTATTGTATAGCTGCTATAATACGAGTGAAAACCAATCGCCAATGTTATTTTTCTTTGTTCATCCGTTGTAACACAGATTTACCTTTTGTATTCAATAAACATAAATCATCTTCAGTTTCACGTTTACGGTCTGAGCTGTCCATTTTTAAAGCTTTCATCTGTTTTTCACCACTGTCCTCTTCCTTTCCTTTCATACAATTTACACAAGCACAGTCACTTGTAGTAGTTTCTGGATTTTTTTGTAACACATATTTGTCAAGGGACCCTTTCAATACATTATCAATTTCTTCTCGTTTCCTTTTCTTATACCTTTTCTCAGCCCCCCGAGCTGTATTTTCTGTATCTGTCTCTGCTTGCCATGTTTCTTACACAAAAAAAAGTATATCCAAAAAACTCAAAAGGCAGGAGTCACAGCTCACAGGGCAGGACACAACCTGAACTCACTGGTTACTGACCCTGGTGGACTGGCTATGTGGAGTGGAGTGCAATGGATTATGGAGTCAGAATATGCGGTCAGAGGAACCTACCCCCACCAACCCCCATGGGACTGTCGCTATGGATGGTAAGGTCACGGTTGCGATGGTGGCGTAAGCCGTCAGGTCAGATTAACCAGTCAACAGGTAATGTGTCCGAGGTCACTGGGTCTAGTGCTGGGCCTCGGGTGGTCGCCCCCTGTTCGCTTCCCCTAAAGGACGGGCCTGACTACAGGGCATTTCAACATAGTAACAGTGCAAAACGGTATGATTGACTAGGAGTGAATACACAGGTTGAATACGAGTTGATAATTTTTACAATGATTGAGACTGGGCTGTTCTTAAAGCGATCAGTACGTGCTAGATGCAGTTGTGGTGTCTAACAGTAATTCGCGGATGAGGGATCTCGGGGGTGTGTGTGTGTGTTTGTGTGGCTAGGCTTACCTTGAGAGCACGTCGCTTCAAAGCATATTATTTTGAACCATTGTTGGCCATGATCATAAAGTTGGAATTATCCATTAGTTAGCTTGGGTTTATATCCTTCTAATGTGTCTGGTGTCTATGGAGGACTATTGGTTATTTAACACATGCCACTGTACTACTGTATTTATATTCCATAAATACAAGACTCATTACCATTTATGCATTATAATGTCAGTTCCAAAAACAATCAAAATAGGCTGCATTCACTGTATGACTATTTGAATACTTAATAAACACCAGTGCCGCCTGTGCTAACATGATAACAGCGCCCCAGTTAAAGCGGGTGTTGGTGGGTGGGTGGGTATACACTCACACACCTATGACCTCCGTCCCACCACCAACACTCTCTCCGTAAATCTCATTTTGCAGCATTATATACACCTGTAACCTCTACTCACTGCAAGAATACACAAGCCATCAATAATTTGTATAAATGACATGTTAGGCACACTGGACATAACGTTCATACAAATGAGGTGTATGGTAGACGGTGTAACAGGCGAGGCGAGGCAACGCACACAACGGTGTCCAAGTTCCCTCTTAGGCCCAAATGCAAGATCAGCCGTGATGTACACCATGCCATGGTATCCCGGCGGTGGTAATACAATGGAGTGAAAATTTTGTGATTTTTCAAGATGGGCCCTGGTGGTACCCGACTGTCGTTTGTTGTTACTACGTCATCGTAGTGTAGTCAGGTGTACCAACTGGCGGAAGACTTGGGGGTTGGTATGCTTGCACCCTGAAAACGTTGTCAGTGGCACGATACGTTTGCTCTTGCTACACGATTTACGAGCATAAAAAACTTGAATCCCAAGTTAAGGTGCACCTCATTTTCCTATTTTCTTGGATTATAAGCCAATTCTGGGAATAAAATACGATCATTTACAGTGAATATAGGTAAATAAAACCTGTGACAACCATAAAAACGTAGGAATTGAGTGTAATATCTGTTCCTTTCTTCTTTATCCTTATTAAATCTAACAATAAAGTTATAAGTTTTTCATGAACTTGGGGTTGGGTGAGTGTAATAAAGAGAACTATGGCCTGTTCTGTGGATGAAGCCAATAGAATATACCAAAGTACAGTATTAGGTATTATAATTTTGTTATGACAGTGATGAACTCACTGTACAGATGAATTGGGATAAAATCTTGAAAAAATATCACCATAACTGTTAGTTTTCTATCAAACAGGAAATTATCTTTATACAGGTACCAAAATTTTTACTTTCATATTATACAAGGCCAGTTATCTACAAGATATGAAAACTTGAAATAATATTTCCTCCTTTTCTCCACCTGATTATAGTAATGCAATAAATACCCTGTAGTGAACGTCTCCCCTACAAACTGCGTAGCAGCCCACCACCTGCTATCACATTCCAACGTGCCGTTGCCTAGCAACGAAACTATTCACCGGCGACTTCTCGGGTTTTCCCAACATGACTCATAGCGGCTGCTGGGTATATAAGCTCTGTCTCTCCATTGAGATTCATTCTGACCATTCTTCTTGAACAAGCAACACCTCCTCATCTGCCGCTGCCTGGCGACCCTCGCCTCTCCTCCGCCTGCCTGGCGGACCTCGCTCCCGCCAGCGAGCATGGCGACGCACCAGCTGTCCTTCTCTGAGCTTCCTCACCCACCAGCTTTCTCATTCTGGTCTCTCTTCTACAACAAGCATCACCTCCTCCAGCAAGCTCCACGCTGTTAACATATATTTCAACCAGGAGGCCAGCAACAGGCAACATCTTCTCTAACGAAGCTCCTGCACATCTACCTCCTTCAACACGCTACTCACCGAACGTCTTCTACTGAGCAGCTCCCCACCACACGGCATCTCCAGCACCAGACTGTCTTCATATAACTTATATATTATACAAGAAAACCACATTAGAGTTTCCTTCCATCCTGAGTGCTAGACAACATTAATATCTCGATACCCCTACAACCCTTTCAAAAAAACAAGACATGAAAACTTTCCTAATGTCAGGATTAAAAATGTATACAATATGTTAAGACATGGACTAAACCAGAAGTCAGAGAAAAGTCTTTGCTGTTTAAAAAGTCTTTTATTTGGAAAAATATTACATGTAAATACTGTATATGGATCCTCACCAGAGAGCCTTCATATGGTTAGTGTGCAGATATTTGTTTACAAGGCATATACTCAACTATTATGGAAATGAAAACATGTTAGGTTAGATTAGGTTCATCTTGCGAGCAAATGTCATGGAACCCATATACAGTAGGTACAGTCACGAAATTCTACCAACTGTAATGATTGATTGTCAGACCAAACCTTACAGCCCAGAATTATGCTGCATATAACAGCAAGTACACTACAGACCTCGTGGTACCCCCACATTCCGGGTTGACACACCTCAGGTCGACCCAAGGGACTTGACCTCGCCCGCTAATGACGTGAGCCGGGTGACCTACAACCGCACCTAACCAAGACACCTGGGCAGGACCACACCTGCACACAGCTATCCAGATCAAACCAGTTTAGTGTTAATTGTTAGAGGTCAGAAGCCGGCTGGGCCGACCCCATATAAAGGCCCTACAGTCCCATCCACGGGGATTACGATTATCATTATCATTCTGATTCTGGTCATACTGATTCTCATTCTGGTTGCTGTCATCTCCCTCCCGTTCGGGTCGTCGCTCGGTTCACTAAGCAGAGTCACGCACGTCCCCTCCCCAGGTCGGGAGGGAGACTTCCCGACCAGACCAAGGCATCGCCAGCTGAGCAGATTCTCCCATAGGAGGCAGCCCAGCCAGCACTCACTGGGCCTACGTCAGGGTACACGTGAGTCTTGTCAGAACGTCCTAGGGTGAGTTACCTACTGTGGGAAGTGTATTCATTCAGGTGTGTCCGAGAGTCAGTGTCAAGTAACGTAAAGCATAATGTGTTAGTATCCCGATATAATAGTGATATTAATGTGTCCATGTCATTGAGTGAATTAATAAATAGTTGTATCGAAGAGGTGTTTAACAAGTTGTCCCTTTAAGAAGTAATATACGTGTATTGACATACGAGATAAGATAAGCGTATTGACGCTGAGTAAATAACATCCAGGCCACGCTACCAAGTTTCCTATCTTTACATTCCTACTCTCTATACTTCCTACTTATTTATGTTATTCTTCCTCTCATTGTGTTCTGTATCATTATATAATCTCTCAGGAGGCGTGGGTTCGAATCCCACCGCTGCCACTATATTTATGAGGGTTAATATTTATAAGTTTCCAACATCTAAATATTGAGGGTAATTTTGTCTGTTAAAAAAAAATTAAAATAAAAAATTTCAAAGGAAACTCAGAATTGTTTGGTTTGATATGCAACACATACTAAAAAAATTATTGTTTTTTTTAATGCATTGTACTGTAGAGTATATTGTTATGGTGATTACAAAACTTTGATCCCTTTTTTTTGGAGAAATTCATAGAACAAAAATTATAACCCCTTTAAAATTTTTAATGATCTATATAAAAATGTTAACCTAACCTACCTAACTTAACCTAACTGGAAACTGAATTAACTATCATAAAATAAAGTATACTGTCTTTCATATTTTAAAGGTTGGATTAAGGACAAATTCACTTAGGTTAATTTCTGGTTACAGTTAATTAGTCAAGTCTGACATATTTCTGTTGTCATCATTAGAATGTACGTATATCACATTTATTGAAGATTCCTAATTTCATTATCTTTGAATATCCAAGAATTGAAATATAAAAACAATTAACGGTAAAAGGAGTCATACCTGTGTTTACTTTCTACAATTATTACATCTAGCTATAAGGTGAGTTAGGTAAGATACAAGGAGTTTAAAGATGAAAATGTATTACAGTCTCTCCTCGACTTACGACGGTGTTCCGTCCCGACGACCAGGTCGTAGTACCTGAAATATTGTTATTAAATATTATCATCAATGACTTCTTTTGGTATTAAACAATACAATTTGGTGCTAATTTTTTCCTCTTACATAAAGTAGCTTTAGTGTATAGGGTGAAACATCTATCATGAAGTGATTGTCATTTGAACTTTACGGAGTCTGAATTTGTAAAAAAACAAGACTAATGTTTTGATCTACTCATAATCAATTTGGTAAAAAATGAATGTTTAAGTCATCCACCTACTTGGCATTTGAAAAAACATAATTTCAATGTCACCAAACCTAACCTAACCCAACTTAACTAATCTAACGTAACCTAACTGGTAAAAATCGGTCAACTTAAAATCATTAAATTCGCTGGATAGCCAAAAAGATAATAATATCATCAATTCTATTTACTTTAGAAGGACTTATTCATTTTTGTTGAAATCATGGACATACTGTCAATGGCAAAGTTAATTAATATCACCACTCCAACTATTGGCCCAAACAAGTCGTAAAGTAGTTCTTTCTTGTAATACATTGAGTCACTAAGGGAATAAAAAAATATAACATGAATTTAGATCACTGAATTTATCTTATTAGTAGCAAATTGTGGTTAAACTGATACACAAAAGAAACATGCCTGGGAAGAACCTAGCACTAGTTACCTGGCATATTTGGACTTATTAAAATATGAAATCTAGGCTAATAAGTAATTATACTAAGGAAATAATTATTTTGGTAGTGCTGGACGGTTATTAATTGCGCTCATTACGAAAATTGGGTCGATATTAATTCTGATAAAGGACGTCCATCCACCATCACGGATGGACCAGTTTGGATTCATCTGGCATTGGTTGCCCGGCATATTTGGACTTATTAAAGTATGAAATTTATGCTACAAAGTATTTATACAAAGGAAATAATTATTTTGGTAGTGCTGGACTGTTATTAATTGCCCTCATTACGAAAATTGGGTTGATATTAATTCTGATAAAGGACGTCATTCACCATCCCAGAGGAAGCTGTTCTCACCACTCTTCAAATAGACCATTTACGACTTTTTTTTAGTTTAATTTGATTTCAATACATTTCTACACATCAATTAGTTGTATTAGTTATCTTAAAGGCTTATCTTTTATGATGGTTAGGCGAATTTAGAGGATATAAACGGCGATGAGACAAGTAGAGTCTGGCGGCATTTTTCGTACACAAACACGGACTGCTTTTAAAAAGAACAATACAATTCTGCATGTGCTGTTCTATATGGAGTATATCGTATAACAAATATTATTCCTTTGCAGATTTATACATTTTATGTCCATCCAAATCAATTTTCTTTCTTTTGGTTTCAAAAATAGTTCCCTCGTAGTGATCATCGGACGTGTACCACGAAATTTCCCCATGTTCCAATAACGAATCGTACATATTTTTCTTTTTTTTTAGCCAAAAACGCTTCTTGCATAACAACCATGGGAGTACTACAGCATGGTATACACCACGGCTGATCTTGCATATGGGCCTTAGGCTCATATCCCTCACACCGTAACAAACATTGTAATATATTTGTTATCGCCGCTGGCTTCAGCCACACATTTGCTGCCTTCAGCACCTCCACTCAGCACTGAGTGCCTCCCAGCGACTCAACCACGTGCCGTCCACGAGTGCAACCTTATCCAAACAAACATAAATCTCTTAGCCTACGACCACATACGCCACAACCTTCCTTGTAGACTGTATACAGATTTTACAGATTGCCCACGAGGGGGCTAGTTTATTGGGCACCCCCTTACATCCTGTGCAAGGTGAAGCCCAGAAGCGTTTACAGCGCCCAACTGGGAAGCATGCTGAGTTCATGCTTGCCTTTATGACTCATGCATTAAGGGCGTAAAAGGCCTGAAGGGTCATGGGTTTTGTCAGCAAGTTACATAAAGTGACAATGATGAGTGTGTGGGGGGAAACTTCCCGGTACAATTTATCTGTTTATGGCAAATTGTGGCAGGTCCCTAATAATGTCAAGTGCCAGGCCTGTCACTAGGAGGAGGGATATCTGGTCAGGGAAGGAAGAGGTGCCACCCCTGTAGGGGGAGGTCATAGGGCAAATGAGGATGTGGTGAAAGAGGGTGTGAGAGTCTGTTGACCACAAAGTTTACAAACAGTGCGGCCAGGCTCAGGGTTGCCAATGTACTAGGCGTGGCGAAGTACAGTGGGGGTGGAGGTGATATGGTGTGGTGGGGCAGGTACAGTAGGGGTGGAGGGAGGCACATAGGCATTGACAACATTGAGGGACACACCTTTTAGTGTGATTGTGAAGGTGTGTTCGTCGACATGTCGGTGGGGTACAGGTAGCCGGGGGTGGTGTCCTCAGGTCCAGGTAGCCCTGGTGGAGACAGCTCAGACACGGGCGCGGCTTGCGGTGGGTGGTGGACAGGTTGAGGCACCAAGTGTTGTGAGGATGGGGCAGGACTTCGCTCGGGGGCAGCAGGACACACCAGGGCAGGCCCGGTAGGCACTACACCAGTAGTGAAGGCCGCCGGCGGTGGAGTAGGCCGTGAGCAGGGGGGGCTCACAGGGGGACCAACAGCTTGTGTCAAACCAGCAGAGAGGAGTGACTGGGTGGCAACAGAGGGCAGGAGTAGGTGGGAGATGGTGGTACAGAGTGTAGCGAAGAGTTTTTCAATACGGTTGGTAAATTCTTGGAAGAGGGATATGATCTGTGTCATGTCACTGGCGGGGGGTTGTGGGGGGGCACCGGTGGGAGCGCAAGGCCTGACAGCCTCAGAGTAGAGACGAGGAGGAGGCCCAGTAGTAGTTGAGTTAGGAGACGGCCGGGACTGCTGTGTTGTAGCCAGATGAGGCCAGGCAGAGGCAGGTGTTGTTGAAGAAGGCATTGCTGGAGACACAGGGTACACAGGGGGGTGTGGCCCGGAAGACTGGGGGGGGCGTTGTGGTAGACTTGGCCTTCGGGGAGGCTTTTCCCCTGGGACAGACGGGCGATTGGGGCATTGCCGTGAGTCAGCATTGTGCCGGCCGCCACAGTTACAACATCTGGGATTAATTACATAGCCCACCCCACCACTATTAAGGTGGTCTTTGATTTTTCTGGACACAAGCGGCGGAGTTGTGGTTACGTGAACAGAAGCGACATCTCGGCCGATCACGACGACAGCAAGCAGTGAAGTTGTGGCTCCAATGAAAACAGACAACACAAAATGCAGCTTCAGGATGATAGGCTTCTGCATGCAGTGGGGGTAAGAGTGGGTGGGCATTCACAGTGGTTGGGCACTCCCTTCCCTTCCACTTGACAATGACAGGGGGTTGTGGAACTCTCCCCCGGTAATGGCGACGTATACTCAGTATACTAGAGTTAAAGTCACGCGCATCTTCGATGTCAGCGTATAAGGGGAAACGTTTCACTAGGATGTGGCAACAGTCATCAGCGTCTACAGGGGTGGGGGGGTGGGGGCAGCAGGACGACCCCGTCAAAGCCAACAGTACTAAGTGTTTCATAGGCCTCAGGAGTTTGACACTTGATAAAGTTCCGGTTCTTACCTTGTCGGAATTCAATGCTGAAACCGTGGTGTCTGCAGTACTTCATCATCCAATTAAAGCGTTCCTCTACATTTTTCAGAGAGTCTTTGGGGAAGTGGAGATTCAGCTTACTTGTTTGTTTGGCAGAGGGCAGGGTGATAGGGTCCATAGCATTGGTGTTTCTACTGTGGCTAGCGTTTCCCATAGAAACATTACCGTCACTATCATAATCACTGGGGTCTGACTCTTGAAGGGTGTTGGATTCAGTATGACCAGGCGAGTTGGTAATGGCGTCAGTATCAGAGATGTCTGCGTCTGCGTCTATGAGAGAGCCTCTTCTGGGACGTTTATGTCGACCCCTCATGCTGGCAAAACTTGCCGGCTGAGGGGACCTTGGTGGGACGATCGGGAAGTCGAGAGTACCTATGGGCACGTCTGTCCCCTTGGGTGGTCACGCCACAACTGTGTAGACTGTATAGACTGTATAGGTGTTGTGACTGTCATCTGGCCGCGTGACCTGTGACCTCGCCAGATGTTTGTAAACGTCGCAGCCATAGAACAAGCGTTTCGAAGTTTTACCGCCCGCGGGGGACTGAGTGGACACTGGTCAGTGTTAATAAATTGTTAGAAATAGTTTAATTATGAGAGTATAGAAGATGGAAGAGAGGTGAGTGGAACGAGCTGAGGGGATGTTTACAGCGGAGTGGTCCTGATTTCTGCTGAGAAACAGTTCTGCAGGTGGCGGTGACTGTCTGGCCTTCCCTAACGCTCAAACCACCCATTACAGCCATACTGTGAACATCTCCACCCTCTGCTGGCAGAAGTGAACACACCAACTCACAATCCTGTCCCTGAGTTCTGTGCTCAGACAATTTACGCAGTACTGTTGTCTCTTGGAACACCATACTGATTTACATCGACCCGCACTTGTAAGTACAGCCTACGTGATGACATACCCCTCAGTACTGAAATATTGTGGACTAATTACGCCTACTCGTTTTCTGCCTTATCTGGAGCAATAAGACAATGTGGAATGAAGTGTAACTAAGATAAATCGAGTTATGTACCTTGTATTATGTCACTATGTTTAATGATCTTATGTAGTTAAAACAAAATTGTGTGAGACTAACAAAGTATGTATCGGATGGATCACCATATAATAGTAATGAACGCCTTGTTATCTGCAGGTTTTGACCATATAAATAAATATTGAGTGCGTCAAAAGGTGGATTTCATCATTCCCTTCGACTTGCCCGTCACCAGACCGTCCTTAACTAAGGCAGTTAAAATATTGTCCAAGCATATATGACCTAATTGAAATATTATCGTCCACTGCCAGCAAAATCTTACCCAGAAACGGGGAAGGTATAGAACTCACCCTCGGTGTAATGCTTGTTTGTCAGACCACAGCCTTACAGCCCAGATTAACACAATATGTATATATATTGTTACGAACCACGCCATCTATTGTCATGATCTACCTACCCAGCACCACGAGCAACGCCATCTAGGGACAAAACCCGAGTATGACTAGTCTTAGTCACCACTCCGGGTTTCCCTTCTCTATATCCTGGTTGTTGCGTCACCTCCTCCAAGTCTTCCTCATCAGCTCCAGATCGAGGAGACTTCAGTTCACTCTGGGAAGTGACCACACTAGGATCACCTATCCTGGAAACCTATGGCACAGTGACTACCTACCATCTTCTTCAATATTCAGCCTTACTCGTCAGACACCTCAGCACCGCACTTGAGTATTTTATGTTACCTCCCACCTCCACTTGCTTCAGATTGTTGTATGTTGTATAAATATGTATATACTGTTAAGCCAATGTTGCGTATGTTTAGGTTAAGTATGGTTAAGGGTAAGTTATAGAAGCTGAATATTTTGTTAAGGAATTTATGGTACTTTATTATACACAACAAAAACTCGCATCCTTTGTCTACCCTTTCATAGTCCGATTGTCTTTGTTTGTTTAAGTATTTTTACTGTTGTTGCCTGTTGGGATCTGGGTAGACTTTTAACTATATTCTAAATCCCCAACTCGTAACAAATGGCGACCGTGACAGGACACGACCTTAAGTGCCATATTTCTTCTCCCCTTGTTACTCCTTGTTAATTATTCCTCCCAGTCACTTCTGTTCACAATTGCTTTACGGTGGTTTAAAGTTCCCTTCATATGCGTGTGCATATATTGGTATTATCGTACAGTATAAGTGACAGACGTAGGATATTAGGTTCCGAGTGTCATAAGGCTTACCTGTTATTACATGTAGGCAGTCGTGTAGTAAGTCTTATCGAGTGTAGGGAAGAATCCGGATCTGTTTAATGCCGTACCCTCGCTCCAGAGTAGGCTGTTCCATAGTCACTAGTTTAGGGTGAAGTGATATCTTGTGACGCCCAGCTTTACCAGGACCCCATAATTATAAAGCCTCAATTATTATTGTTCTTCTCATTATCTCATTCGGGGTCAATAATAAAGTAACTCAAGGGTTGTTTATCCGGATCTTTATATAAATGCCGTAATACGCCCTTCCTGTTTCAAGTATCTTTCCAAGTCTCTTATCCTTATTTAAGGATCATATCAGAAGAACAATATTCATAAGTGTAATTTCCCTAGGTATAACTTGGGTAGTTTCCGGGACTTTCTGGTTATCCACTGCTGTGATATTTTCTAGGGTAATCCACTTATCTTATCTTTTTGGCCATTAGTTAATTCATCTAGTTTTTCTTAACAATGGCCACCTCAGGTTTTGATCTCCAGGATTTTATTGAAAATCCTTCCGTAGCTAAATTACGTGTTAATATCCTGAAGAAAGAATGGAAAAGTATAGCCACCTATTACAATATCCCATATTCACAGCAACTGACTAAGGAAATGTTAAAAAATCAGGTAATTGAAATGTTGGTTCAACAAGAAGTTTTAGAAGAATCCGCTGTTGACCAATTAACGCCCATGTCCAAGATACTTCAACCACTATCCACCACCCTTCCTCACTCAGAAGTTGCCTCAGGTCTGGCTAGCCCTCAAGAAAAAAAACAAAGAGTAGACGCCTTAGAACTAGAACGAGCTAGGTTCGAGTTCCAAATCAAAATGGAAGAACTCGAGTTGGAACAGGCCAAGTTGGAGCAGGAGGAAATGTTGGAACAGGCCAAGTTGGAGCATGAGGACAAGTTGGAACAGGCCAAGTTGGAGCATGAGGGAAAGTTGGAACAGACGAAGTTGGAGCATGAGGAAAAGTTGGAACAGGCCAAGTTGGAGCAGGAGGTTAGACTGAAAGAACTACAGGTGAAAGAGACAGAAGTCACCTTAACATCGGAGTTTAAATCAAAAGAAGTGGCATTAAAAGAGAGACTAGCTGCTTTTAACCCTGCTAATGCTTCTTCCCTTGTTCCCGAGTTTGATGAATCCGATATGGACGGGTCATTTAGGACGTTTGAGAAAATAGCCGGGAAGAATGAGTGGCCTAAGGACCAGTGGGTGTCGGTGTTAGTTCCTAAATTATGTGGTAAGGCTCATAGAGTTTATAACTGTTTATACCAGACTGATGACTATGATAACGTAAAAAAGAATATCCTCACCTCTTATGCTATCACGCCAGATAGATACCGGCAGAAGTTTCGTACACTAACCAAAACTTTTTCACACACCTTTGTTGAGTTTGCTCAAGAAAAGCTTAGGTTTTTCAAGAAGTGGTTAGAGGCTACAGAGACCTCCACATTTCAGGATTTGTTAAACTTGGTAGTCCTGGAGGAGTGGAAGAGCAAGATACCATTTCACATCTTGAAGCATGTGGAGGACGTGGAGAGGTTAATTTAGGGCGTGCTGCTGAGCTGGCTGATGCTTACGCCTTGCTGGTGGACTCACTGGGCAGTAGGGAACGTGGTACTTTCCGGCATGTTAGGTCCTCCTCTAATGATAACCTTGGGGACGTGAGTGGTAGGTCGAAAGGTCCCACAGCTACCCCCCCTGATGCAACCAAGTTTTATTGTTCTTACTGTAAAAAACCAGGCCATACGATCCAGTCTTGTAAACACCCAAATTGTCTAACTTCTTAAAGTAGTTCCCTGGATCCCAAATTCAAACCAATAACAACCACCAATGTGGAAAGGCCCCATCAGGATCTTTTCTCTTCATTCACCTATGAGGGAAAAATTTCAATCTTAGAGGGGTCTCGTTCTTTCCCTATTCGTATACTATGTGATACGGGCGCAGCACAATCTATCCTCCTGTTTAACGTCATTCCTGATATATCTACCGCATTTACTAATGAGAGTGTTCTAATTTCAGATCTCTCATCCAATGTCCCTTGATTACTGGGGAAGTACAAATAGACATTAGGAAAGATCCAATGCCTGTGAGCGGCGTTCATTTATTATTGGGTAATGACTTGGTAGGAGATCTAGTGGTTCCCAACATAAAGACAGTCGACTCTCCCTTACCTGTCAACCCCACCACTGACCTTGAAGAAACTATTCCTCACCTTTTCCCATCTTGTGCTGTCACCCGGTCACAGAGTGTGCGAAATGGGCCCCCTTCATCTAAAACCACCTCCAATATCTTCCTACCCACGGAAGATCTGTACAATAAGGCCATTATTAAGGATGAGCTCATTAAAGCCCAACAATCTGATCCATCTTTGAATAAACTTCATCATGCAGCAGTTGAGGGTAAAGATTTTAACACCCTTCCGTGTTATTATTATCAGGAAGGGGTTTTGATAATGGCCTATAGACCCCCTGAGCTTACCCATCTAGACACGTGGTCTGAAATACATTCAGTGGTAATTCCCTCCTCAGTCAGACCAGCATTAATTGCCCTTGCCCATGATGGTATTTCAGGACATTTGGGAATCCTGAAAACATATAAAAAGCTCCTCCAACACTACTATTGGCCTGGACTTAGGAAGGATGTGTCAAAGTACCTAAAATCTTGTCATATTTGTCAAATGGTAGGAAAACCAAATGAAAGTATACCAGCAGCTCCCATTAAGCCCATCCCAGTATTTTCTACACCATTTGAAAAGATTGTTATGGATTGTGTGGGCCCATTACCAAAGACTAAGAAGGGAAATCAATTCCTGCTCACAGTTATGGATACCAGTACACGTTATCCTGAGGCTTTTCTCCTTAAAAGCATCACTTCAAAAAATGTAATCAAACCTCTTTTGCACCTTTTCACTTCTGTGGGCATCCCTAAAGAGATCCAATCCGATCAGGGCACCAATTTTACGAGCAATCTTTTCAAACAGGTGATGAAAGACCTCAGTGTGGACCATTGTACATCTTCGGCTTACCACCCACAATCCCAGGGTTGCTTGGAACGGTTCCATCAAAACTTTCAAATCAATGCTAATAAGCTATCTCCCCTCAACTATATAGTCCATACGCGTGATCGCAGAAAAGATTCACAACTTGTTCACATTAATCTCATGAAACTTTACCATTCCAGGCAGTCAGAGGAAGACATCCCAGAGGCTATAAGCCTACCTGTATTGCATACGGCTTTGTCAGGGCCGGAGCCGGAGACAGATGACATGGACATATTGGAGAATTTAGACTTCCCTCTACCTAAAGAAAACCCTGCTAACAGTCACATACTCAACAACTTGGATGAGTATTTTTCTGTTCTGAATTCATCTCAAGCAAAAGATCTCACTAAGTTATTATCAACATTTCCTAAAGTCACGTCAGACCTCCCAGGGTTTTGCAATATACTTAAACATGATATTAAGCTAATCTCAGATGATGTACAACCCATTAGGCAATCAGCATATCGGCTAAATCCACAAAAAAGAGAGATTATGAAAAAGGAGGTAGATTTTTTGTTAAAACATAACTTAGCTGAGCCTAGTACCTCCCCCTGGGCTTCACCTTGCCTTCTCATTCCAAAACCCGATAGCAGTTTTCGTTTCTGTACCGATTATCGTAAAGTGAACCAGGTCACTGTCTCGGACTCTTACCCTTTACCTTTGATTGAAGATATAATAGACAGCATAGGCTGTGCAAAATTTATTACTACGGTGGACTTATTGAAAGGATATTATCAAGTGGGACTCACTGATAGGGCAAAAATAATCTCAGCATTTATAACTCCATTTGGTCTTTTTCAATATTTGGTTTTGGCGTTTGGCTTTCCTAATGCTCCGGCCACATTCCAGAGGGCAATCAATTACCTGATTCAGGACCTAGATGGGACGTTCGCCTTCCTGGATGACCTGGTGGTGGTGTCGGACGGCTGGGACAAACATCTGGTGTTTTTGGAGATACTGTTTGCACGACTGCAAGAGACTGGATTCACCATAAACCTGGCTAAATCTGCTTTTGGCCGGGCCTCAGTGACTTACCTGGGACATATCGTTGGGCATGGTATGGTGAGACCCAAGGACGCAAACGTTAAAGCCATCTTGTCCTTCCCCACTCCAAGGACGAGGAAGGAACTCATGCGCTTCCTGGGGATGTGCGGCTTCTACCGTCGGTTCTGCAGTAACTTCTCCAGTGTGGCCGGACCCCTCACAGACCTTACGAGTTCTGCGGTCCCTTACATCTGGAACCAGAGGTGCGACCAGTCTTTCCACCGCCTCAAAGCCTTCCTTGCCTCCAAGCCTGTAGTCCACCCCCCTGACTACACCTTGCCCTTCCATCTGCAAATCGACGCTAGCTGTGTCGGAGTGGGGCCGTGCTCCTACAACCCGACCCAACCACTGATGTCCTTCACCCTGTGGCATACTACTCCGCCAAGTTGAAAAAACATCAGATCAACTACTCGACCATAGAGAAGGAGGCCCTGGCTCTGGTGTTGGCAATAAAGAAGTTTGAATGTTACCTCCAATCTCGCCCACAAACCACCCTAGTCTTCACCGACCATAACCCGCTCACGTTCATCCA
Organism: Homarus americanus; assembly: GCF_018991925.1. Classification (NCBI taxonomy): domain Eukaryota; kingdom Metazoa; phylum Arthropoda; class Malacostraca; order Decapoda; family Nephropidae; genus Homarus; species Homarus americanus. The sequence continues at coordinate 8,954,005 of NW_024739403.1, forward strand.
AACCAACAAGACCTCCAACCAGCGAATCCTCTGCGCTGGGCTCTCCTCACCCAGCCCTATAATCTACAAGTCCGGCACATAAAGGGGGTGGACAACCTGATTGTGGACTCCTTATCCCGAGCTCCAGTGGAAATGCAGCAGCTACTCTCCAGATGCACCAGGTGATCACCTCCTTCGCGCCCACGCTACGGAGGTCTTTGGAGGGGGGGTGTGTTACGAACCACACCATCTATTGTCATGATCTACCTACCCAGCACCACGAGCAACGCCATCTAGGGACGAAACCCGAGTATGACTAGTCTTAGTCACCACTCCGGGTTTCCCTTCTCTATATCCTGGTTGTTGCGTCACCTCCTCCAAGTCTTCCTCATCAGCTCCAGATCGAGGAGAGTTCAGTTCACTCTGGGAAGTGACCACACTAGGATCACCTATCCTGGAAACCTACGGCACAGTGACTACCTACCATCTTCTTCAATACTCAGCCTTACTCGTCAGACACCTCAGCACCGCACTTGAGTATTTTATGTTACCTCCCACCTCCACTTGCTTCAGATTGCTGTATGTTGTATAAATATGTATATACTGTTAAGCCAATGTTGCGTATGTTTAGGTTAAGTATGGTTAAGGGTAAATTATAGAAAGCTGTATATTTTGTTAAGGAATTTATGGTACTTTATTATACACAACAAAAACTCGCATCCTTTGTCTACCCTTTTATAGTCCGATTGTCTTTGTTTGTTTAAATTTTTTTTATTGTTGTTGCCTGTTGGGATCTGGGTAGACTTTATCTATATTCTAAATCCCCAACTCGTAACAATATATATATATATATATATATATATATATATATATATATATATATATATATATATATATATATATATATATATATATATATATATATATATATATATATACATATATATATATATATTTTTTTTATGGAGATTAGCCCACCCGGGCACAGATCACTGACCCAGGGCCTGGGGGGGCGAAAATGTAATAATAATAATAATTATTCATATTAAATAAAATTTAAAATAAAAAATTTAAAATAAAATAATAATGATAGCAATAATAATAATAATAACAACAATAATAATAATAATAATACAAGTAAAAATAATAATAATAATAATAATAATAATAATAATAACAATAATAATAATAAACCATAAGGAAATGTAAAAATAAAATAGTGAGAAACAATATATGTATGTTGTGTTGTCAAAGTAAGAGAAACAATTGAGACCTGCAATTGTGTGTAAATGAGGGAGAACGTCAGATAAGCAGCCTGGGACTTGGTCACGATTTTCGTGATGCCATATAGCAGCAGGGTCTACCATTAGACAACACATTATGCTTCCAACATCTTCCCAGGCAGTAGTACCTCCATGTTTCTTAGCTTTCTACTACCTACTACCGACATCTACAGTAAGTTTAGATGCCCAAGTGGTAACCCACTACACCTGGGCAAGTTGTCCAGACCTGACCCAAGAGAGGTCAGTCTCATTGACCCAGAGTTCCCATCGCCACGCTATTTGCTGAACCCTGCGACATGACCGTGTTACTCACGAAGTTCCCCTCCACCGAGTACACTTGTCACCTGACCAGACACACCCAGATTTGTGACAACATCTTCCGACTCACGCCAATATAAAGGCCCAGCTAGCAGTCTCCCACAGGAGACATAGTCCAGCACTCCCTGCAACAGCACCTGCTGGGCCTTCCTCAGGTCACAGTGAGTCTTGACAGAACGATCCAAGGGTGAGTTACTTACGGTGGGAAGTGTATCCATTTCATGTTTGTGTCCGAAAGTCAGTGTCTAGTAACTTCGATATATTGATTTATTAATGTGTCCATGCCATTCAGTTAATTAATAAATAGTTGTACTTAGAATTGGCGTTTGTTTAGAAGATTTCCCCTTAGAATATAGTAACTGTTATTTAATTAATCGGCCACGCTACGAAACTTCCTCTCTTTACATTCCTACAACTAAATATTTTATCTATACTTTCTACCTAATCCCCCCCCCCATTACATCTGTTTTCACTAAAAGATTGAATAACTTTTTTCATATGAATTTACACATTGCAATTGTGGTGGTACGACCCCCACACGCGAGTCGTAGACGCGAGAAATCAACAATGCATACAGCTCGTCCAAAAAGAATGGATAGGTGGTTGCCCAAAGAAGTGACCCGGTAATGCTTACTTCTGCTTTATCCAACCCTGCCTGTCACTTGTGACCCTTCCACTTAACGACAATAGCTTAAATGTATATATATATATATATATATATATATATATATATATATATATATATATATATATATATATATATATATATATATATATATATATATATATATATATATATATAAATATATATATATATGCAAGTAAATCACTGTAGGTGCGCTGATAACCACAAGGAAAGAAGAAAACACGAAGTTCCCAAGCACTTTCGTGTAATTCACATCTTCAGGGGTGAGTACAGACTAAAGAGAAATACAAACCAAGGTGTATATATACAGAGGAGGGTGAGACCAGGTCCACAATGGTCAGGTATTAGGTAATGACCCTACTAATCTTTAAATAGCACACCTTACCATCTGACCTGACCACCAACCGTTGTGTGTAGGTGTGCATGATCCATGTATATGCTGATAATGACCTAGGAAAAATTAAATTTGAAGTTTACAAGCGCTTTCGTGTAATTCACATCTTCATGGGTTTAATCGCCATGAACCGATTAGGTTGGAATGATAGCCCGATTACGTAGACGCAATGATTTATTGGTCAAAACCTGTTGAACATAAAACCACAGTTACACATAGAATACTGACATATCACCAAGTTACATTGATTATGTGATTGCGTTACCAATCCATATACATAACAGAACTACTAGTATATTGGCATCCAGGACTATGTTACTAGATATCTTCACATGTACATTTTGTCAATCCAGGTAACTCTTTCTCTTTCTCTTTCATTTACGTGTCACGAGGCGTTAGTATCTCCCAGTATTCATGACTGGTCGTTGGGTTTGGTGTCCTTTCACCTGTCAACGTTGGTACTCCCAGAGTAGTTTCCACATACTGTACACGAGCTGTTGACGTTGGTACTCCCCAGAGTACTTTTCATATACTGTACACGAGCTGTTAACGTTGGTACTCCCAAGGTACTAAGATTGTGCTACACACACACGCATAGAAGCTGGAGCTCGTTCACTTCACACGCAAACTTTCGTGTGTGTTCTCTTCACTGCTATGTCTACCGCCCAACTGTCCTGCCACCTTGGCCTGGTTGACCCGAGACAGAGACCCCTTTGATTACGCCCATATGGTCCGTGGGGGGCGCCGATGGTAGAACGGTAACGCTCTTGCCTCGCAAGCGAGATGTCCCGTGTTCGATTCCCGGGCCGGTGGAAAAGTTGTTTGGACATACTTCCTAGCCCTCATTGATCCCTGTTCATCGATCAGTAAAGTAGGTACCTGTTGTAAATCGAAAGATGCGAATTCGTATTCAGGGAAAGTTGTTGGAGCTTCCAATAACTTGATGACAAAACCATTGACTCTTCAGGCTTCTACACCCTTAACTCATGAGCCATAAAGGCAAGCATCAACTTAGCATGCTTCCCTGTTGGGCACTGTAAACGCTTCTGCATTTCACCTTACACAGGATGTAGGGGTGTGCCCAATACAAAAAAAAAAGTGCCCGTGTGGCTTGGCTCCTAGTCGCCACCCAAGGGGCACCCAGGGGCGTAACCGCCCAAAATTTGGGCGTGGAGCCAGAGGCCTAGGGATGCATCATGGTTGTATGAGCAACCGAGCGTGAAACGTCAGCCTAAAACTTCACTTTAATCACAACCATGCTTCACCTCAATCTTTTTTACCTCAGTGCAAGATCATAAGACAATGCCTTTTCTTTAACAACCAGAAACGAGAAGAGACAGACAGGGATTTCCGTCTAGTCTTTAGCTCTAAATCCACAATATGACTGATCATACACAAACTCCTCGATGTCTGCAGCTTTATTTGTAACTCCCTTCTATGTTATTTACAACAATCCTCATATAAGAACAAATAAGCGCAAACTGTGGGCCTCGTTGCCTAAAGAATCAGTCACGATTTGCAGAACGCTCCACCAATTCACATGCTCAACATTCATCAATAGTCCACTTCCTTTCTCGAGAGGTCCTCCCCCTTCAAGATGACTAACACTACTTCATTAAATTACAATAATAGCATCATAATCATCATCGTTTTCAGATATTGTTTGTCCCTTGCATGACAAAACCCTCTCCTAATTTCCTCCACAAGCATCTCTCGGCTGTCCTCCTATTTCATCCTCTATCTGCAAATAATCTTATTTCATCAACCCATCCTCTGTCTGGCCTGCCACGCTCCCTTTTCCGTCTAAAGTTACCATTCGATTAGCCGTCCATCTGTTGTCCTCTCTACGAATTACATGTCCAGCCCATTGCACTTTTATTTTATCATCCTCATTATATCCTCTTTTTTAGTCGGTCCTCGGATCCATCCCGCAGTTTCTTAGTATTATTTAGTCTGCAAAACTGAGATTATTTAGGCTGACAGTTGGTACACTTTCCAGTTCATCTTGCTCTTCCGTCGTGGCGCCAGCGACCAGTGGTTGCCTAGCATTTTCCACATCGCACTCATTGTTTTCTATGTTCGCCATTTCGACCGGTTGGGTGAGGTTGTTTGTGATTTGTGGTGGTGTATGGACACAGTTCAGCTGGTCTCGGCAATAGCAAGCAAGCACCCACTGATGTGTCTGGGGGCTGGTTCGGCAATAGCAGCAAGTACACTGATGAGTCGGGGGCTGGTTGAATTTCCACTGAATCAAAGTTGTTCATAGTCAATAAACGCCATGCAAAGGTGATTGCTATATTCATTTGTTTTGAATGACTCGATTAACTGCTTGACTGGAGTCTAATAAGTTCGCCATGCAAATTGTCTTGATTTTGTGAACAGTTTGTACAGAACATATAAAGACTCATCGGTCTATATCACTGGGGAAACAATATCAGGTCACAGATTCTGCAAAATACAGTGAAAATAAGCATATTAGTTTTTACATTCATCAAAATATAATTTTAATTACATCAGTGCAACAACATAGATTTGTGTGTGCATTAGTGTGGCTTATTATTTTATTTCATTAAACAATTATTTCATTTTCTTTCCAGGTGTGACTATCTCGAAACAGTGTTGACTTCAATCAAAGGAAACATGGCTCATAGCAAGTAGAAGGAAATGTGACGTGCCTGGATTCATTCCTAAGTAGGTCGGTGCAACTCACAGCTCCAAAGCAAAGAAGGAAACATAGGGTGAATTTTTGAAGAGAGCTTATTCTTCCTACTTTAAAAGTGAAACTTGAGATCAAGACAAACCATGGGCAATCTCAAGATAAGGTATGTCATTCTATGTAAGAAACTTGCGTCAATGGACTAAAGGAAAAGACAACAACATTCGGTATTCCGATGATATGACGTAGAGCCACGGACCATGTCACAGACTGTTACTTTGCATGACCTGTGCTGCTGGTTTTCACTGGTAAACTCTGTCATCTTTATCACATACCCTAGTCTAGATTCGTGCCAATCAGGCTCAGCCCCATTCAGATGATGTTCCAAAGCCTATTATCTTCACTCAACTTGCTTCCGTTGAATCTGGACAGCAATGGAGACACTGAGGGGTCACAGAGGAGTCAACTAACAGAAATAGTGACCTCCAGATTTTGCAGGTATATCAACAGAATCCTGCAAACATTTAGCCAAGCAGAACTCAATGACTTAGTTCCGGAGATCTGGGTCTGCCCTAAAAGCTGTCAGAATTGTTGGCTTCATTGGTTAAAAGATAAAAACTTGCTGAAAATAGACACAAAGGTAACATTCTTTCGCAACAGAGAAAAAGAACCTCCTACAGTTCTTTTTGATTTTAAATTGACTTTGCCTACTGTTGTGATATTTCTGATTAGTCACCGATGGGAGCCTGTGTTGCGATCCGAAAGAGTGGCGCCTCTTTTATAGATAGCTTCTAAGCGGAGTCTGAAGTGTGTTTTATTACATAGGCAACATCTTTTTGGCGCAATACCTTATAGGACACTAGTACACCTGAAAAGAAAAAATATGAACACATCAAAACGGTTTTGGAGCTACTCAAATATGAAGAACAATAAATGGATCATCTGTGCTGATCTAAAAATGGTAAATTTTTGCTAGACAGCAAGGTGGGTATACAAAATTTCCTTTTTGCTTTATCTGCCTCTGGGACAGCAGAGCTGAAGACAGACACTGGATTCAGAAGGAATGGCCAGTTAGGGAAAGCCTCAATGTTAGAAAAAGAACATCATTTATGAACCCCTTAGTGAACGTGAAAAATTGTTTTCCTGCCCCTTCACCGAAGTTGGGCCTTAGAAACAGTTTGTCACGGCGCTCGATACTGACACAGACTGCTTGGCATTCAGAAGCGTTCCTGGTTTAACGCTAAGCACCAAAGCAGGTATTGACGGCCCTCAAATTAGGACGTTGATTAAAGACCAAGCCTTCACTCAATCCATGGACTGATGTTGAGAGAAATGCATGGGGAGCATTCGTTTTGCTAAAGGAACTTTTCTAAAACAGGGAAAATCAGAGACTGGGGGTGCCTGTTGAATCTTTTGATGGAAAGTTTCCATGTGTTAGGTTGCAACATGAGCATAAGATGCATTTCCTGAACAGTCATCTTGAACTGTTTCCAAACCCTAGACGTGAGGATGAGCAAGGTGAACGCTTTCACCAGGATATCAAGGCTCAAGACAGGAACAAGGTCGCTGAAGGACCACACGATGGCGGACTATTGCTGGAGATTCAGCGAGACTGCACTGAGAGGCGATATTCAAGACAGTCCATTAAACGTAAGTTTGTGCCTGAATAAATCTGGCATAGTTCAATAAAAAGCAACTGATGAATCCAAAATATGCTTGTCAAGGTAAAAATAAAAAGTAATTAAAATTAATTCACGTGTTTTGTAATTCTCTCTGTAAAAGGTTTAGATTTTTTAGTAGTATATGGTAGTTCAACTATATATAGTAGTAAATGGTAGGTAACTCAATAAAAATAAAACCAATTCCGATAGAAAAACCGGTGCCATATTTGAAATCAGTGACCTCAATTTACTCCAGCAGTCTCAAAATGTATGCAATTGACACAAAAGTTGAATTTTGTTCCCCAGTGTATTCTCAGATTCTAAGGTTCCCTTTTGTGTATTTAAAACACCATAATATTTTCCTGCACATTGGCACCATACTTTCTGAAGACATTTCGCAGGTTCGTTAGTTTTCTATGAGCAAATCACCAAGTCTTTCTTGCATTAATTATGTCTACGGTTATGCCGTCATCCCCGCCTGCTTCTTTTATTTTCATTATTATTGAAAGTTGTATAAAATTCATCAATGATCTTAATACTTTCCTCTTTTTTGTCAAGCAATTTTCTCCCTCAATATTCGGCAAGGCAAACATCAAAGTATTCGTCTTATTTCTAGTTAATTTGTTGACTTTATACTAGTATCGTCTTCCAATGTTTCCTTTATTTTGTCCATGCTTAATTTTTCAGATATCTTCTTACCCTCTTACTAACTGTTTTATTCAATTTCTATCTATCCTTCCCAGTTCTTATATTCGTGTCTTCGCTCTTTTAGTAGATCTCTAGTAGTCTGGTTTATTAATACCATATATCATGTGTAGATCCATTATGTGAAAAAGTAGATAACTGATAAAATCAATAGAACAATGGATAATCTTAGTTTAATAAAAGATGAAAGCTAAGGTGTCTATTGTTTCAAAATTCCCGTGTGATTTTTATCGAGAATTATTAATACCATGGTTAACCACATTTAACAGCCTTGCAGTTGCTACCTTAGTCAACATATGGAAATCTAGGGCCTGTAGGTCTATATTTATGTTGCTCTATACATTAACCCGAGATAAATCCAGCAACCAGCAACTGCACAACCAAGTCACCCAACAGTCTGGTAAGCTCATATAATACAACATTGGTTGGGGAGGACCCCAATGATCACACCAAACCATAACACTAAATATCTCAATATAACCCCATCGTGCTGGTGCAACTAATTGATATCAATTGGAGTTCGATGATATTTCAACTGAACATCCCCTCTTGTCTCATGAGGGTTGGTAGGCCTGAATATGAGACATTCCCTACTAAATTTGGTTGGCCGAAATTAACTATTTCTATTAACAATTTTGAATTACTTTGTTACAATATGACTGGGGGATGTCATTATAGCTAAATAAGTTAAACTGTATGTTATATTAAATGTTCCACACACAGTGGACTACAGGAACTATGGAAGTGAATGAGCTGCCATATCGGAATGCAAAATATGTGTTTGCAGATTAGTGGATATAGTATTTGGCAAACCGAATTTCGAATCTGGTACTTGAATCTTTGAATCTGTACTTGTATTGCTATCACTTTGGGCTACTACATTACGTCATTCTTTATTCGTATTGGAAAATATACCATGCTGCCCTGAAACATCTGAATAGCTCCATTAGTTCATATAACATACACATTCTGTATGTAAGATGTTAGAAATGTTGGTAGCACCAACTCTGACTCTGTTTAGAGTGCTCATCACTTGTTTCGAGTACTGCGTGGCTGAACCCGTAAACGCACAGGGCAACCAATGCGGTGAATGCCTCAGGGGCTCTTTGAAACACTTTCGTTTGTACAGTAGTGTCAGTTTGTTTCCTGCCTTAGAATTGTAACGGTAGTTTTTTTACCGAGTGCACTCTCAAAATCTCTCGGCAGTCTCAGTATCTTGATTTATAACGACTTCACGTGCAGTTTCCCCCGTCCTTTCCCTTGTTATTTTGGCCTTCACACCATCTCCATCATCAATCAGCATCATATCTTTACTTCAGTATTGCTGGTAACGTCATTATCACAAACACAGTTGGAGCAACATATTATTACTTTACTTCAACATCACTTGGTTCAAAGTGGAGTTCTTCCAGTTGTCGGCTTCTCAGTATAAGGTTATATACTTGCATTGAACTTTTTCGTCCAATATGTTCACTGTCGCCACTGAGTCTCATCTCTAAGTTCAAAAGACCTCATCTCCTATCTTCCAAGCTGACCTCCATGCCACCTTTTTTTGTTCTGGTGGTACAGGCTCTGGTGTACACTTCTGGATGCCTTCTCGCCCATTGCTCTTGGCTCGCCTGTGGTGTTAAATGCAGCCATCTTGAGTGATGCTACTCGCACCTTCCACGCTACAGGTGAGGTTACTGCTACATTCCGTGGTTGTGATCACCTGGCCAGGACACAGCAGAGCCTTCAACTCCTCCTTACGGTCTCGCGCCTGTCAGTTGCGGTCATGGAGACCCCTCTGTTCCATCATCCCGCGTGAGATTGTTCCCTGTGCCCACAACTCGCTGGCTACTCCTTCGCCCATACTTCTGCTGCTGCTGACACATTCTGAAAGATTCTTCTGGCCCTCCGGTATCCGTCAGCCAAGTTCCATCATCATGCATGCGATCAAGTCTCTTCTGGTGCCTGTGTATCGTTGTCCTGTCGCCAGTACATGCCGTCTTTTAGTCGTGCTTGCCCAGATGTATCGTTCTTGTTGTACCATCTCTTCTGGAGATAATCTCGCCATTGCTTCATCACTCGACATGGAGCCAACTCTTCATCCTTTAGGGTACCCCGGTGTTGCTTGAGTCAAGGTCTTCCCCTGCTGTGTCTCCTACCAGCTTCTTTATCTTCTAGGATGTAGGCAGCGACTGTGGGCTTTTCAAGTTCCTTTTCTGAGGATCAGGTCTAGGGCTTCATAGTAATTTTATAATTCAGGTCACCCCTGTTTTTTTTGATCCGTCATGGAGCAGATCATTAAGTTCTGCTTCCTTTGGATTGTAATGCAGAGTAATTCTTAGAGAAGAAATAAGAAGAATATATAGTTGTAGGATTGTAAAGTGAGGAAGCTTGCATGCGGGTTTATTAGTTGTTTGACTGGGTATTATATTCGTAAGGGAAAACTTCTAAACACCAACTCAAAGTACAGCTATTTAATAGTTAACCCCATGGCATGGACACATTAATACATCAATTACAGGATCATGGCACGTTCGTGCCCTTTGTGAGAGTTTGAACCTCGTGGAATGCATACAGCAATGAGGGTGTGCCAAGTCCGTAGACTTGCATGGTTAATTAGGTGCCAAGTCCATAGACTTTAATGCTTCATCGTAAATAAAAATTATTAACTAATGCCTTCCAAAGAAAACCATCGACATGGGACCAGGTTTGTTCCACTCTCTACGAATTTTTGCGATTTTTCCACCAAGTTTGATGAAAAAACGATTGTGCCGCTTCCGCTGCTGCCCAGAACAGACATGAAGACGTGACTGGCGGCTCCTCTCGGAGCAGCCAGGTCAACTGCGCCGGAAAGTTGGCCCATGCTAACCCCCCTCCCTGGAACCCTCCTCCCCACCGGAATATCAACAAGTTCTCGCCAGAAGTTACAATTTCATTTAGGAAAGGAACGGAACCAGTGTTAAAACAGAGGTGAACAGTGGTGAATAGTGCTTAAGTCAGTGAGAACAACTCAACAGTAACAGTCGTACCTGCTAACCTTCACACAGTGAGGTCCCAGGTACTCAATGATAACGTTCCAGCGACCCAACAACAACCACCGATGTGTTAATCCGTCTACGATAGGAAGGCTCTGGGACCAAACCTCACTCATATAACACCATCTGTGAGGGAATTACTACACCACATGTCCCTCATAACACCATATGTGAGGGAATTACTACACCACGTCAAGTCCCTCATCACACCATCTGTGAGGGAATTACCACACCACGTGAGGTCCCTCATAACACCATCTGTGAGGGAATTACTACACCACGTCAGGCCCCTCATAACACCATCTGTGAGGAATTACTACACCACGTGATGCCCTCATAACACCATCTGTGAGGAGCATACACCACGTGAGGCCCCTATAACACCATCTGTGAGGTACTCATTACACCACGTGAGGTCCTCATAACACCATCTGTGAGGTAATTACTACACCACGAGGTCCTCGTAACACCATCTGTGAGGGAATTACTACTACACCACGAGGCCCCATATAACACCATCAGCGAGGGAATTACCACACCACGCCAGGTCCTCATAATAACATCTGAGGAACTACTACACCACGAGTTCCTCCTAACACCATCTGGGAGGGAGTTACTACACTACGAGTTTGCTGTTCAACACCTACATTAATCTTGTATAAATTCACTGTATGTTCCTTTTACCTTTCTAATGAAGGCTTTGTTAAAACCACCAATGTATGTAATAGTCATTTATGTCCAATGTATATTTTCAGCCTTCGGGCTGCATATAATTTTTTTCTAATAAACCGTTAATTATTATTATTATTATTAGTATATAGATACGTTACTAGACAATGACTTCTCGACACAAGCATGAAATGGATACAGTTCCCACCGTAAGTAACTCACCCTTTTGACCGCTCTTGACAATGACTCACGCTCGACCTGAGGGAGGCTCCAGCAGCTGGGGAATGTCTGTAGGTGTTAAGCAAAAATAAAAATGGACTATGTCTCCTGTGGGAGACTGTGCAAGTTGAGATTTGGTGCGTTAGGGAGGGAAGTTTCCTCTCGACCTCGACTAGTGGCGAGCGTGACTCTGTCTTCTGAGTTCTTGTCTCTCCCCTGTCTGTCTCTGGTCTGTTTCTAGTTCCTCCTTCGAAGGAGACAGCCGCAGATGACTCCTCTCCTAATTACCTAAGCTGTGTTTGCTGAGGTGCATGTCATGTCGTCGGTCGGTAATGCTTAATTATTACCAATTCGCGTGTATTTGCCAGGTGTAGTTTCTTTTAACACGGTCATACCGCCGGGTTGGTTTGAGGCCTGGTGGCCGTGACCTCTGGGCCAGGTCTAATATCACTGTAGGGTGTGTCAACTTATGTGGGTGTACACACGTGCATCTACTTTCACTGTTATATTTGTTGTACATCTCTGCTCAAAGCTATGGTCTGATAAAACAATCAATACAGATGTTTACGGCGTCCATTGTGAACCTGCGGCTTGTGCTGGCTGTGAAAGGGGCCATCAACTCTGTTTCCCCCCATGGCAGCTTCCAGTGTTCCGGCTCTGATCTGTGCTGGCAGCAGGGAAAAGTAAATATCAGCTCTCTCCCCCCATGGCAGCTTCCAGTGTCTATATATACGTGGCTATGCCGGTTGCAGCGAATCAGGTGGCAGTAAGATGTTTATTTAGATGATGTTGTTCGGGGTTTGTCGGCATTGAACACACAGTCCCCATTGTCTCTGGCAATGTTAGTGCAAGCACACAGGTCTGACGACAGGGGTTGCCAAGTGCACACTTCTGCTGTTCCTAGAGAGTTGGGTACAGCGCACGCCTCTGCCTTGGGAGTTGGTGCAGGCGTACGCCTTGCTGTGTCTTGGGAGTTGGTACAAGTGCTCGCCTGTTAAGTCTTGGGAGTTGGTACAGGCGCACATTTCTGCCGTGCCTTGGGAGCTGGCAGGCACAAGTGCAATAACTTTTGTCTTGCGGCCATGACACTTAGGTACACATGCTTTTAGTCGAGTATATTGTTTTGTGGGTAGTCTGACGATCATAACCTTTTACCTGTATACAGTTTACACTCGATGAATTCTTAAAACTAGATGAGAAGTTTATATCAATTTCTTTTGCAAATTATGCAAAGACCAAAGAGAGCATGAGATCTTCAGCCGTTACCTTTTGACTGTATGGAGAATGAGATGTGTACTTCTAGCAGCGCTGTTCCATCAGACCGTTTCTAGCAGATTATTAAATCCAACCCATTATTGATACAGGTCATACGTACGGCATGGTTTCAGATATCAGTGGTTTTGTTTTACTAGATAATCGAATGTATTTGTATCATATAAACTTTTTATCTACAATTTTTCATTACATACAAGTCAGAGGCAGAAGCTTAATCGTCTACCCTCTTTTGTTGTTGTTTGATTTCTCCGCGTCTGCAGGAATGCAGCATTGCTTTGTCAATAAACCGTATAAGTATCAATATCACTACTGGCAACAAACCGTATATCAATATCACTTACCGCCAACAAAAGTATCGATACCAATATCATCATCATCAAGACACTGTACACGTCTACTCCGCCGACACGCACTCGGCGATCCAGTCTGGCTGTTCACAATGATCACTATTCTCCTGCGTGTTCGCTGAATGTTATTGACACTGAGGCCACCTTCGGACACGGACCTTGCCTTCCGTAATGAAAGGCCTCATGCGCCCATCAGAACAATTCTTACTACCGAGACCAGTCTTTTCTGGACAACGGTCCTCTTCCGACCGCCCGAAGATGATGTGGTCTTCCGGCAGCTCCCACTTATTGATCCTCTTGTCAGTTAAGTTTTGACTTTAATCTCCATGAAGTGATTAGGTTGGAATGATAGCCCGATGACGTGGATGCAATGATTTATTGGTCAAACCTGTTGAACATAAAAACCACAGCGTTGGCTAACATAGAACACCGACATATCAATAAGTTACATTGATTATGTGATTGCATTACCAATCCATACTATAAACAACTACTGGTATATCGGCATCCAGGACTATGTACATTTTGTCACCCAGGTAACTCTCTATCTCTTTCTGTTCCACTTTCACGTAACGGGCGTTAGTATCTCCTATAGCATTCATGGCTGGTCGCTGGGTTTGGTGTCAACGTTGGTACTCCCAGAGTACTCTTCCACATACACGAAGCAGTTAACGTTGGTACTCCCTGAGTACTTTCCATATACTAGCTGTTAATGTTAGTACTTCCAAGGTACTGTTTTTGCTAGCACATACAAACGCATACAAGCTGGAGCTCGTTCACCTCACACGCAAACTTCATGTGTGTGTTCTGTTCACTGCTATGTTCACGCCCAACTGCTCCTGCCACCTCAGCCTGCGTGTGACCCGGAGACAGAGAGACGCCTTTTGATTACGCCCATATGTGATGAGATAGCACAGTGCCCACGTGACCTGGTGTTTCCTCCTAGTCGCCACTCAAGGCACCCAAGGGGGCGACAACAAGGGTGAGTACAGACTCAGCAGGAGTAGTTACTGACAGGGCTAATATATACAGTAAAGGTGAGTGGATATCAAGTCTCCTAGGAGAGCATGTGTCCACCATGTTCAGGTCAAGGCAAGTAGTGACCCAACCCTTTCACCTGGTTACAAGTATTCTAATCACAAAATTATTCAATTTGGTACATTTGTATTCGGTATGTTTAATGAAACTTGATTCTAATGTTCCTACTAACAATTGAGTTAAGTAAGGTAAGATTAAGGAGGCATTAGGCCAGAAAATCTAATGATTATTATCTTCATATGAATGAGCAAAACCACAATTCCTGGCCTGTCCTAACACTATATTTATGCTGTATAAGTCTAGAAGAGGCAGACTTTGCCCGTCTGACCTAAGTAGAACATATTACATTCCTTGCAATGAACCTTGTAATGCAGGTGACCTAAGACCCCAAAACTCTGTTGGTCAAGACGATTCCACAGATAAATTAAATAGGCAGAGGGGGGATATTATGACGCCAGGCAGTCTTAAGCGTCCTTGTTGCAGTTGAACATCACCCGGTAAATAGATAAAACACCTGGAGGACAAATAACACCTGAATATGTAAAATCAAAACAAAACATGAGTTATACAATTTGAACTTCCTCACTGTTAGTTAATCCATTCATATTTGCAACTCATGTTACGAAGAAACTATGAGATACGAATTTATCTGGCTGGTTTTTTCCACGTATAAATGAATAATGTGATCAGTTGGATAAGCATTACATGATGCCATTAATGACAGGAATTATATGTAAACTACAAATAATTATATGTAAAAACAATGATCCAACACAATGAAAAAGAATGCGGGTAACGATTCTTCACAAGTTTATTTCTCTGTCATTGTCAGTCAGCGCCAATTTGTTGGAGACTCCAAGCAATTCAGACGAGAGCAGTGAAGCTATATCGTTTCTTGCATATGACAGAAGAACCGCCATCTCGTGATTCAATATAAAACTTGAGCCAGATACTTCAGTGGTCTGGTAGTTCGCTCCAGCTGATTAATCTGGATATGTGGTGGCGAACTTTTGAGGTGACTGTACATAAATAAATAATAAAGTACTACTAAAATAGATTAGTTTTAACTCATGTATGAAATGACTTAAGAACATAAGAACATAAGAATGGAGGGAACTGCAGTGTAGTGTTTTAAGCAGGCTGAGGGATGTGCATATGTTGGTGTACCATTTTTTATTGTGTCTGTAGTGTTGGAGGGAATAGAAGTGTATAAATTTTACAATGCGTCACATTCACCCCAATCACAGGTGCTATCTTTTCCATGGGTCACGGAGAATTCATTTTTTTTTAGTAATTTTAAGTGTGTTTGTGCTGGTTCAGGTTTTTTCTCCAAGGGTTGCTTTCCACTGCATTATCATCCATCTAATAAACCCCAAGTCAAGTGAGAATATTCCTTTCTACGGTTATATATATATATATATATATATATATATATATATATATATATATATATATATATATATATATATATATATATATATATATATATATATATATATATATATATATATATATATATATGCTGTTACTGACTATAACGTATTTCGTTGTGTATGATCCTCTGTCCTGCATGGCAGTGAGAAGTGATAGTACCCTCAGTGTCGAGACCTGACTGAATTGCTCAGAATAGGCAACTGTACTTCAAGCTTTGTCAATAAATTTGTTAAACTAAAAATAAACACCTCTGGCATTCCATCGTAAATTTCTTTCTGAAAACTGATAAGATGTAGCTGTTTAATGCTTTGCTTATTTTCTTACTATCATCGATCACTTCTCTAATTTTAAAGGTCCCACTTTGTCCCTGACCTTTGTCCTATATACCTGAAAATCCCTTGGGATTCGCCTTGGATTCTCTTGCTATCCTGATTTCGTAGTCCTTCTTTGCCTTCCTTGCATTTTTTTTAACATTCCTAGATAGCTCATTATACCTACATCTGAGATGCTCCTCCCTCTCTTTAATTTCTTATAAATTCTTTCTATTCCTATGTTATGTTTAAGTTTTTTGGTTATCCACCTCGGCTCATTCTTATTTGACCTAATTTTTCTGTATGGTATATTTTGTTATTGTGCTTTACGTAGTATACTAGTGAATATATTATAGTCATGATCAATTGTAGTGTCGCCGGTGACCTCACCCATTCCTAGCGGGACTGACCTGACTATTCCCAGGCGACCTCACCAGGTACCTTATGATGTGGTATATCTCGACTTACAAAGCCCTCGACAGAGTCCCCACGAAAGACTAATTAGAAAAGTTGATGCTCATGGCATTAAAGGAGATATTCTAAAATGGATTAGCGTGATTTACAGGACAGGAAACAGAGTGAGCATTAACTGTACTAAATCCCATTGGAGCAACGCCATGAGGGAAGGGCTCAATACTTGGACCATTATTACACTGGTCTGCATTTGGGATCTTTTTTTTTATTTTTATTTTATTCGTATGTGATCTTACATATTCTTGGGTTGCTGATTTTAAATATCTCCACCATTTTGCTCTATCACGTAAGGATTTTAATAAAATACAAATTAATGATTTTAAATATGATATATATAATATATAATTAATTATTAATGTATTCCAAATAACCATGAAATTAATTACGTTTATCATGAAATGAAGCAGAATAATCAACATAAAATCTAATGAATGTAAACAAAAATATGCTCCTAATAGTTAGCCTACATATTGATTCAAAGGAAGGAGGACCGCTTTGATTTCCGCTTGTGCTGTGCATCGGACCATCACGTTTCAATGACCAGCAGTAATCCGCCATCATGCTGACATTCCATTTGCTCTGGTATCGAGTTTCCATGCATATAACCTGATGGAACCGCTCTCCCTGTTCCTCACACTAGTCCCCACAATTCTTGGGAAAATAGTCAAGATGTGATTGCAGAGTGCATCTTCACACTCATTCTAGACCCAAGTTGCCGGAAACTTGAAATCAGGTCTTGACTTTTCATATTCTGGAGAGCGGCTGTTTCCCAAAAGTTTTGGACAATCTGTTTGAAGGAAAACCAGGCATTCACCTCGACACCAGCTAATGCTTCCTCAAAATGCATGTCCTTCATCAATTCCCGAATCTGAGGGCCAACAAAGATTCCTGCCTTTAGCTTGCCTTCACTTATACGAGGAAACTCCAGGTACTTGAAAGCAGCTCCATTCTTGTTCAGGGCCTTCACCAAATTTTTCATAAGCCCTAATTTGATGTGGAGTGGCGGTAGCAGAATTTTCTTGGGGTCAACTAGTGGCACAGCTTTTTACTGTGATCTCCGGTAAGCTAGGTTCTTGGTGGCCAGTATTTTTGTTCATAGTGCTGGCTGTCTGCCCTACTATCCCAGAGACACAGAAAACAGGGATACTTGTGTATCCCCTTGAAGACCTAGTAGGAGAGCAATAACTTTTAAATCACCACAAATGAGAAAATTGTGATTATGGTACTTGATTGCAGTTAAAAGTGTCTTCATATTTTCAGTTTCTGACATTTGGACACTATGGCCAATCGGCACAGATGCAGCTATGCTGCATTAGAGAGAAGAACAGCCTTTAAACTTTTGTTAGAAGAATTCAATGAAGAGCCTCCATTCATCTGCTTTGCGACATCATGTGCTCGATAAGGCCACAAATATTTGAACAGAAAACAAGATTTTTTCCAAAGAATTGAAAATAAAAGAAAAATATATTAGATTTAACATTTAAGTCAATATAAGGTAAGTATTTTAATTGGTATTATACTTTAGCATTTACTTATGTTATATAAAAAATGAAAAGTCAACGTCACAGACTGTCACAGAACCTGATGTGATAGAGATGAATAAAAAACACAGTGAATCACTTTTTTTTATATATATTTCGAAAAAGATGAAATACAGTCAATAAAAAAATCATGCAGACCAGTGTTATTTATTATATACATACGACATAGATATCGGTGTAGACAGCAACATCAGTAAATTTGCTGATGACACTAAAATAGGGCGGTAATTAAATCTGATGAGGACTCTGCAAAACTACAGAAAGATCTTAACAAACTTTTCGAATGGTCTGAAAAATGACAGATGAGATTCAATGTGGACAAATGTAAATACTCAGTATAGGAAGGTAAACAGGAAACCATATACAAGATGAACAACGATGTTATTGCGAAATCCGAATCGAAAGATTTAGGAGTAGTGATAAGCAGGAATCTTAAGCCAAGTAAAGAATGTGTACCTAAAACAAGGCTAATAAGTACTTGAATTCATACAAAGGTTGTTAGTTACAAGACTAAGCGAGGTCATCCTAAAACTATATCCTGGGCGTGAGACCTCATTTGGATTAGTTCAATTCTGGTCCCCTATTACAGAATGGATATATAATCCTTAAAAGAATTCAGAGGAGAATGACAAGACTTATGGGCATTAGGAACCTTGAGAACAGAGACAGGTTAAAGTATCTTAATTTTGCTCCCTCGAGAGACATGTGAGGGCGATAATATTGAGGTATATAATTGGAAGTCAGTGCTAAACAAAGTGGACATTACAAAAGGAACTCAAACTATCCACCAGGAGGCGAACTTCGTACCAATGGTTTAAAATTCTATAAATTTAGATTTAGGCGCAAAATAGGTAAACATTGGTTTGGAAATAAATAGTGGGCGAGTGGAACAAGTTACAAATACTGTATCATCATTAACTCGAATAAGCTGGTTAACTTTAAACATTGGTTGGATGGTTATATGAGCAATAGGGGTTGGTGAAAGTGGGACTGCCCAGTAGGGAGT
>NW_024739403.1:8973082-8979346 GCF_018991925.1 Homarus americanus
AGAGACCTCAAAAAGCCATTGATAAGTGATCAATCATATATCAATATTAATAACTTATCCTCATAGGTTTCGTTCCTAAGGCCCTGAAGAACCCAACAAGTTTTATATGCTGTTGCTATAATGATTTAATAATGTCAAAATAAGTCAAATAATTTTTAAATAAACAAAATAAATAAATTTATACAAAATAAAGAAAAAAATAAATTTATATAAAATATAAATTTATTTTCATTAACTTTACATGACGTATACAGTCGGGGTCAAAAGTTTTGAACACATGACAGTATTTGGCATGCAAGCACCCGAAGATCTTAAGTATTAAGGAGAGTTTTATCCTATTTTGTGGTTCAGGCATAATATGTGATGACAAGTAGTGTTATTATTATATCTCAATCATATATGTACAATTCAGAAGTAGATGCCAGATATTGCTAAGTGTTCAAGACTTTTGACCCCGACTGTACGTGTACAGTAGTAAGTTGCGATCCCTCAAATGTCACTATAAGTAATTTCGGGTAAATATGTAATTTCTTTTCAACTTTGTTACATGCATACTCAATCTTTCATACAGAATATGCAAAAAAATAAATAAATAAAAGATATGGTTTTAATATGGTCAAAAACATAAAGAGAATAAACATTTCTAACATCCCTAGGTTAGTGTGGATCATGGGAGGGGGAGGGTGGATATTGGGAGGGGCTCGTGGCATCAGGATCTCATCCTCCCGCCCAGTTGTGAGCTACATTATTGGTATTTTTCAATTTACAAATTTAGGGAGTTATGTGTAATTTTCTTCTCTTTTATTTTTTACTGCTGTTACATGAATGCAATAATTCATACAAAATGTGCAAAAGAAAAAATTATCATAAGGTCAAAAACATAAAAGGAATAAAAATGTCTTACGTGTGCATGTGCGGGACTTAATACATATTCAGTAGTATAAAGGGGAAGGGGAAGGGAATGGCGGATGGATCCCGGCTCGCTGTCTCACGAGTAATGACAAGATTGACAAATGGCAATGAACTATTTATTTTTTATTTATTACAATTATTATTTATTTTTATTCTCACGTTTTCTGGTACAGTATACGAGTATTATTTTCTGTACAAAGAATAACTTCTTTCACATACAAACCATCCCGCAGGCAATATGACACAGTTCATTCTGGTTGTCACCAGAGACTGGCAGTGCCTTCCATACATTCTGCGTGGATTGCATGTGTTACGCCATTCCAAGATTGCCTCATCATATCTCGGAATATTGCAAATTATTGCACATCACTTTTTCATAGCAATGACAATGCAGGAAAATTATTTGGGTAGCAACCATCGTTTGGCCATTGCATAGCGGTAAAGGGTGTTAACTTTTTGACATCATAAATTTGATCGTAAGTATAAATAATTCCATCATATAACAGTCAGTGCCTGTATTTACTTCTTTTTTTTGACACCAGAGGAAATAGGCATATGCAGTTTCCAGGTGAAGTGAGATGGTGTAGAGCAGCAGTTTTTAAAGTTTTTTGATCTTGGTACAGTTGCGGAAATGTGTTCCTAGATCCCCTATGGTAACGCGTGTCTCCAAACAGCATCGCCGCAGTAGTAGTACAGCTCCTCCCCGACTAACAACAGGGTTAGGGACCCAACTCCAGGTCGTAAGTCGAAAATGCTTAAATAATAGTCATGCACCGGTTAACGTTCTTGGAAATGTGACGTTAACCGAAATGGACGTTGTCCGAACGTACAGAAACCTATGGGATTTATTCTAATTGGTTCCAGGCACCCAACCCCAAGTTTCCCATTTTACGACCATTTAGACCCACTAAATATATATATATATAATGTTATGGTAAATATCATAAACACACATAGGCATGGCTAGGTTTATTACAAAGTGATGAAAAGGGTACGCTTAATACTGTAGTCCACAAAACAAGTAGCTATGCTTTTTTTATTTGGTCCCCCGTCATACGAGTCCGTTTTTCTCTCACTTCAGGACGCCTGAGTCCTCCGTTTTCTCTCAATCTTAGTGTGCACCCGAGACTTTGTTATTCCTCAGTAATGACACAGAATTTGATACTGCAACTGGGGTTGCAATTGTTGAGGCAACTTAGATATGTCTGATTACAGTTGAAATATTCAAGATCCATTGTGAATGATGTTTAAAGCTTCAACTGTCTTTATGGTTGGTAAAACTTGTCAAGTCTGTCAGTCTGAGTGGTATGTGTGAGGCCTTGTGTTTGTACAACCGCTTTCATTCAGACCCACTAAAGATATAATGTTATGGTAATTATGAGAAACACACATAGGCATGACAACGTTTATTACAAAGTGATGAAAAGGGTACGCTCAATACTGTACAGTGGGTAGTCCACAAAACATGTAGCCATGTCTCTTTATTTGAGTGCCCCGTCATAGGAGCCCGTTTTCTCTCGCTTCAGGACACCTGAGTCCTCCGTTTTCTCTTAATCATAGAGTGCACCAGAGACTTCGTTATTCCTTAGTAATGACACAAAATTTGAAATTGCAACCCCAATTGTAACTGGGGTTGCAATTGTTGAGGCAACTAGATCTGTCTGATTACAGCAAGTGTGTTATTGTCAATTTGTAGGTGAAAGATTTTATCCTCAATAGATGTAGGTTAACATTACACCTGGAGGCAAATGCTTACTAAAGCCTAAGGAAGAAAGGATATTCCTTTAACACATAATATCTGGCCATTTTAAAGTACTGTAAATTACAAACGAAAATTTTGTCTGTGTACTGACGTTGGGACTTGAAAATATGTAATTTGACAAAATTTTGGTACGACTGAGGCAGGTCGTAAGTGCGGGTGGTCGTAAGTCGAGTAGGTCGTAAGTCGGGGAAGAGCTGTATTACTATTTTTTAATGAATGGGTATTGGTCATGTAACGATGGACATGAGTGGTGGATAGCGATACTGTAAACGCCTTAGTTAAGGACGTTCAGGTGACGGGCAAGTCGAATGGAATGATTGAAACCCGCCTTTTGACGCATTCAATATTTATTGATGAGGTCAAAACCTGCAGAGAACAAGGCGTTCATAGTATTACATGGTGATCTATCCGATACATAATTAGTTAGTCTCAGACGATTTCATTTTAATTACAATTGATTATTAAGCATAGTGACATGATACAAAGTTCACAACTCTATTAATATTAATTACACTTCATTCCGCATTGTCTTATTGCTCCAGATAAGGCAGAAACGAGTAGGCATAATTAGTCCACAATATTTCAGTACTGAGGGGTATGTCATCACTTTGGCTGTACTTACAAGTGCGGGTCAATGCGAACCAGTATGGTGTTCCAAGGGACAATAGTACAGGTTGTACCTCTCTAGTCCGGCATTCTGTGGTCCGGAACGATTTTAGTTTGTCCAATAGGTAGATAGGCAGATTTTTTTTTTTTCTGCATTATTATTATTATTATTATTATTATTACAGGAGTATTAAATTTTTGCCCCTCAGGCCCCAATGTGGGTCAGTGACCTATGCCCGAGTGGGCTAATCCTCATAAAAAAAAAAAAACAAAGCCGTGGGAAATTAAGGTTTGTTTACATCAGGCAGTTCAGCTGCTCTCTCTCTCTCTCTCTGCTTGTCTATACAGAGTACAACATTTAACCCTTCAATATATATGAGCAGTAAATAAGTGTTGGTTTCATATTCTCATGTAGAGTAATGACGATATGTTTTCACATGTGCGCACTTACATACGCGCACTCACTTTTTTTCTTTACCATTAATGGTTAGCTACTTACAGTATATTGTTCCATTTATTACATTAAAAAACATTACTTCAAACAAGCATATTAATCTTTTTACAATAATTTTACTAGAGCTACAATCAGGGTCTTATTTTCTTCAGTTTTATATGTAGAACCAATCAGTCACTGGTTTTGTAAGCATTAACGAAAACAATGCCGGCAGCCGTCTCGTCTCCTAGTGTTAATATTCCACGTATTATTAATGAATTGTATTGTTCATTTTGCACACACAAACATTAATTCAATAAAAAAATTCAGAAACATTAATTAAAATATATATGAACGGTAAATTAGTGTTGCTCTCATATTCTTATATAGAGTAATGACGATATGTTTTCACATGTGCGCACTTACATACACGATCTCTCTTTTTTCTTTACCATTATCGTTAGCTACTTCTAATGTTCCATTTATTAACATTAAATAACATTACTTAAAACAACCATATTAATTTTACAACAGCTACAACCAGGGTCTTTTTTTCTTCAGTTTTATATGTAGAACCAGTCAGTCACTGGTTTTGTAATCAACGAAAACAATGCTGTCTCATTTCCTTGTGTGTTTTAATATTCTATGTATTAATTATTAATGAATTGCCCATTTTGCACACATAAACATAAATTCAATCAAAAAACATTCAGTAATAAACAATAATGAATATTTTGTACATAAGAGAAATGACGCTGTTTACATGATTGTGCACGTCGTCTGAACGTTGGCGGGCCGTTCAAACCAGTCGAAATTCGAGTTTCCGCCGTCAAAATTTCAAATTGTTTTTTTTTTGTGTTCAAATAAAAAACGTCGAATTAAAAACTCGCGAAATTTGAGAAGCTACTGTACGACATTTAACCCTTCAATATGTCTTCAAAGAGACCACGAAGCAGAGAAAGCATAAGCATAAGCACTAGTCACTATCTATCCAGGAAAAGGGTGAATTTCCATGGTCCGGAAATTTCCATGGTCAAGCACCGGTCAGGTCCCGAGGTTGCCAGACTAGAGAGGTACAACCTGTACTGTGTAAATTGTTCCAGCACAAAACTCGGCCAGGATTGGGAGTCGGTGTTCACCACAGAGGGCTGGTCCTCAAAGCATCACTGGAGAGGGCGATCTGCATCATGGAGGCCAGGCGGCCACGCCACCCTCTAAACCATACACTCAGCAGAATCAGGGCCTCTTGTTTGTGCAGGTCACGTGGGGGGTCGCATGTGGTCGCAGGCTGATAGATTGAATGTTTGTTCGGGTAAGGCAACGCTACCACTGTAGTTGAAGCCAGTGGCGATAACAGTCCCGGCGTTGGGCAATCGCCCAAGATTTACGGTGTGGTGTTCAAGAAGGCATACAAGGGTCACTGGCCTTCGGAACTCCCTAGATACGGTTTGCACACGCACCTGGCGTACCAGATCGTCAGCTCCTGTGACCACTGCCGTTACCCTGCCCAAAGGCCATGTGTTGCGAGGAAGATTTTTCCAGTGACGACGACAAGGTCGCCCTCCTGGAGATTCTGGGTTGGTTCTATGTACCACTGTTCTTTGTGGAGTAGTGGAAGGTACTGCCTCACCCAGCGTTTCCAGAAGCGGTCTGCTAGGAACTGCACGCCACCACCGTCGTTGATACGAGTCTTTCAGAAGACATCCTCCCAGTGACAGGTCAGCGTGTGGGCCACCGTGGAAGACGTGGGCTGGTGTAAGCGCTTACAGATCTCTCACGTCGCTCGAGGCAGGTGTGATGGGGCGACTATTTACTATCGCTTCCACTTCACAAATAGCATCTGCAGTCGATATTCATCCAGGACTTGAATCCCCACAATTGTTCTGAGAACCTTTCTGACTGTTCAGATTTGCCGTTCCCAGACTCCTCCCATGTGCGAAGCCGTTGGAGGGTTGAATACCCATTCTATACCGTATATCTCGGCCTATAAGGCGTCGGGGTGCATAAGACAGCCCCCCCAAATTTCCATTTAAAAAGTAGCTTTTGAGCTCTATTCGCTGTATAAGACCAGTACCCCAAATGTGACACTTACCCACTGACTCAGTAGTCCTTTACCAACCATCCTTGGTTTTTTAAAATAAGGCCAATTCACTTCAAGTAATGTCATCAAATGTTACCCGCTGGTGTAGTGTAAACACTAGTGACGTCACTGAAGCGTCTGCTATTTACCGGTAACTGGAACTAATGTCTGTGTCGAGTAAAATTTTTCCATTTACTTGAAATATATATATATATATATATATATATATATATATATATATATATATATATATATATATATATATATATATATATATATATATATATATATATATATACACATAGATACATACATACATACATACATACATACTGCATCCTTGACCACTGAAAGGTCAAGACGTACCTGGCGCTCCTCTCGGAGCAGCCAGGTCAACTGTTAAGTTGGCCCATACCAAGCCCCTCCCCTGAACCCTCCTCCCCACCGGAGTATCAACAGGTTCTGCAGAGA
>NW_024739403.1:8979445-9041467 GCF_018991925.1 Homarus americanus
TTGTGCTTATTCAAGACATCTTCAGGTCATGAGGCCCACTAATCCCCCACCCAAGAAAGGGTGACCTGACATAACATCGGAAGGTCAGTAGTATGAGACCACTAATCCCCCACCCTACCTCCACCTCACTGGGTTCCCCAAAAATACTTTAACTTTCATCTTTATTCAAGAGATTTTCAGAAAATTCTCACGATTTTTAACCTCGGGAAATTTGTTCCTAAAGCCGGAATTTTTTTGAAAATTCTGGCTTTGAGAATGATTTTCCGACCAAATTTCAATTCCGGCTATCGGAGATTTACGGTTTTAAGGGAATCCGGCTAACGGAGATATTACTGTATCAATTTTATTGTTTATCATAGTAATTTTGTTTTTGTTTTTATGTATGATATTTGAAATTTGTTCAAATTAGTTTAACCTTGTTGCTCACGAAATCATTTATATAATGTGGAATAAGTGTTAAAGAACTGTCCAATAAACATGGCATTGGAGCGTAAGATTGAAACAATAAAGATTTCTGTTGTACAATTTGATTAAGTTTTTAGCAAATAATTAGCAAATTTCCTGTGTTTTTAATGCTTATTCATTTTGGAAATTTGACCATGGTGGGGTACTAATGAGCACGAATTTGCAAGACCTACCTATGTTTGTTAATGAAGAAAAATCACACATTTATTAGTTTTCTCCTAGGTTGTATGTGTATTTCAGTATAATTTTAAGGGTTAGCTACCATATCAATATGGAGCACCGCGGTCCAGTCAATACCATGCTCAACTCCTGTTCCAGAGGTCAGTGGTTCGATTCCCAGGCACTCCCAGTTCTCCTAGCTGAAAATGGGTATCTAAGTTTACAACTTAGGGAAGTAAAAGCGGTCAAGAGCAGTACCATGGCCATGCTGCCTCCTTGTATACCAAAGGCTTAGTAGCTATACACTGTACAGTCAACCCTCGCTTTACGCGGTCCCACATTCCGCGTTTCCACGTTTACGCGGTACCCTGCCGAAACCGGAATGCTCACATTCCGTGGTGCGTGTACCCCTTTACGCGGAGAGCGGCGCGAGCAGTGTGCGCACAAGGTCGCCCAGTCATCAAAACATTACCGAGTTCTTCACCCGCCACCCACCACAGCCGGCCCAAGCCAGTGATAGTGATAATGATAGTGAGGATATGGACTTATATGGACTTTGAGGGGTTTGACAAAGAGGCCCTACAAGCCTCTGTGGTGGATAGTGATACAATTGATACAAGTGATACAGGTGAGGGCCAATAATCTGGCCTCTTTCCTCGGAACCAACCCCCCATCCCCGTGTGCCTAGCCATCTTTTCTACTAATGTAAGTGTTAAAAAACCTAATATTATTGATATTTCTCTTAATTATTAATTGTGTGTGCATACCATCATAAAATTAAGAAGTAATTTTTTCTACAACGTAGGTATTGTGTCTGAAAAAGTGGAGTTTGGGGGTCGGCCCGGTCTCTATTTCAATTAATCCCATATGTTATGCTGTTCACTTTACGCGTTTCTCACTTTACGCGGGCCGCCGTGGGTTGAATTAACCGCGTAAAGTGAGGGTTCACTGTACTATATTCACACTGTCCTTAACAGTCAGTCGTGCCTATGGGACCCACTTTCACTTTTTAACCATCCCAATAGTGTATTGTATCACTTTTAAGAAAATTCTGGAATTTTACAGTACTGTACGTGGTCCCTCGGTTAACGAACGCCATTCATTCCAGCAGGTCGTTCGTTAACCGAAACCATTGTTCCAATGGGATTTTGGGTAATTGGTTCCAGCTCACCGAAAATTACATACAAACTAAAAATAAATGCATTAAAGTACACTTACTTTGAGGTGTGCATGTAGAAGTCTCCTGGTTGATGATGATGGGAATTAGAAAGGGGGTCGAGGAGAAGGGAGAAGAGAGACATTGGGGTGGAAGAGAAGTCATCCCATGCTGCCATTTCACCCATAAAATTTGAGTTCACTTGGTGTAATTCAAGATTTTATTCTTTAAATCAACACTGCGAGGACACACACTGACGCCATTTTGGGTGTGTTGACAGGCTGTTTGGCGCGCTAAAAACTAGTTCCCTGTACAGTGGTCCCTCGGTTAACGAGCACAATCCGTTCTAGAAGGTTGCTCGTTAACCGAAACCATTGTTTCAATGGGTTTTTGGGTAATTGGTTCCAGCTCACCGAAAATTGCCTAAATTCAACAAAAATGTAGCAAAGTACACTTACTTTGAGGTGTGTATGTAGAAGGCTCCTGGATGATGATGATGGGAATTAGAATTGGGGTGGAGGAGAAGGGAGAAAAGAAGGCATTGGGGTGGAAGAGAAGTCACCCCATGGCGCCATTTCACCCATAAAATTGAAGTTCTCTTGGTGTAATTCAAGATTATTTTCTTTAAATCAACACTGCACTGCATTATATATTGTCAATATGTAAAATATATTTCAAAATGACCAATAATTTGCTTGCAAACACAGAAAAAAAGCGTTTAGTTGAAGAGAGGCACAAGCAAGATGTTACCACCACTGTAATGACACAAAGACTGACGCCTGTATGGTGTGTTGAGAGGCTGGATGGTGCGCATAAAACTAGTCACTTTACCTTAAATTATGTTCAATAATTGTTAAAAGGACTAAAAAAATTAATATTAAATTTTTAAAATTATTGAATAGTATAAACTTGATATTTACTGAAATACGTAGTAAGGAATTTAAGCCCTAGAACCGATTACTGTATTGGCGGACTAATACTACAGCTGGTTGACCGCCAAGTGCAAGCGAAAACATGTTGAGGTCGGCTCGTAAGAAACTCGTTAACCGAGGGATTGCTCGTTAACCGAAGTTAAGAATTTTATGGGAGGTAACTCGTTAACCGAAATCTCGTTAACCGAGGCACTCGTTAACCGAGGGATCACTGTACTTCATTTATGTTAAACAATTGTTAAAATGACTAAAAATTTAATATAAGACTTGGAAAATTATTGAATAGTACAACCTTCTTGATATTTACTCGAATGATAATGAATTTAAGCCCTAAAACCGATTACTGTATTGGCGGACTAATACTACAGCTGGTTAGCAGGCGAAAACATGTTGGGAAAAATCGAAAATTACATACAAACAAAAAATAAATGCAGTAAAGTACACTTACTTTGAGGTGTGCATGGTAGGGTATGCTATAACGAATCTAATTGGTTCTAGAACCTTGTTCATTTTAACATTCGTTCGTTATAGGGGTAATCCGTTATAGGCCCCCAAATACAACCACTTAGCAATGAAAAATATAATGTAAAATTGAAATAATTGTAAAAAAGTGCATAAATATGCATTTAAACTCCTGAAATAAAGAATATCAATAATACTTGTAATAAAAAATAATAAATTAGTCCAAAAAATAAAACAAAATACTGTTCGTTGTAGGAGTTTCGTTTGTTATAGCATTTTCAATTTTATAGGGAAAACCGTTCGTTATAGGAATATTTGTTATATAATCCGTTCGTTATAGCATACCCCACGGTAGAAGGCTCCTGGTTGATGATGATGATGGGAATTAGAATGGGGGTGGAGGAGAAGGTAGAAGAGAATGCATTGGGGTGGAAGAGAAGTCACCCCATGCTTCATGTTGCCATTTCACCATAAAATTTGAGTTCACTTGGTGTAATTCAAGATTGTTTTCTTTAAATCAGCACTGCACTGCATTATATATTGTCAATATGTAAAATAAACTTCAGAATGGCCAATAATTGTACTGTAAAAATGTAAAAATAGTTTATGTTCAAGAGAGTCTGAAGCAAGATGCTTCCTCCTCTGAGCAGGGACACACACTGACGCCATTTTGGGTGTGTTGAGTGGCTGTTTGGCACGCTAAAAACTAGTTCCCTGTACTTCAATTATGTTAAATAATTGTTAAAATTACTAAAAACTTTAATATAAGACTTGGAAAATTATTGAATAGCACAACCTTCTTGATATTTACTCAAATGGTAATGAATTTAAGCCCTAAAACCGACTACAGTGGTCCCTCGGTTAACAAGCGCCTCGGTTAACGAGATTTCGGTTAACGAGTTACCTTCCATAAGATTCTTAACTTTGGTTAACGAGCAATCCCTCGATTAACGAGTTTTTTACGAGCCGACCTCAACATGTTTTCGCTTGCATTTGGCGCTCCACCAGCTGTAGTATTAGTCTTCCAATACAGTACAGTAATCGGTTCTAGGGCTTATTTTCCTTACCATTTTAGTAAATATCAAGAAGTTTATACTATTCAATAATTTTAAAAGTTTACTATTAAATTTTTTAGTCATTTTAACAATTATTGAACATAATTGAAGGTCAGGAAACTAGTTTTATGCGCGCCACCCAGCCTGTCAACACACCAAACAGGCGCCAGTCTCTCTGTCTTTTCACTGGAGGTAACATCTTGCTTGAGACTCTCTTCAACTAAATGCTTTTTTTCTGTGTTTGCAAGCAAATTATTGGTCATTTTGAAATTTATTTTACATATTGACAATATATAATGCAGTGCAGTGTTGATTTAAAGAAAATAATCTTGAATTACACCAAGAGAACTAAAGTTTTATGGGTGAAATGGCACCTTGGGGTGACTTCTCTTCCACCCCAATGCCTTCTCTTCTCCCTTCTCCTCCAACCCCATTCTAATTCCCATCATAATCATCATCATCCAAGAGCCTTCTACATACACATCTCAAAGTAAGTGTACTTTTCTACCTTTTTTGTTGAATTTAGGCAATTTTCGGTGAGCTGGAACCAATTACCCAAAAACCCATTGAAACAATGGTTTCGGTTAACGAGCAACCTTCTAGAACGGAGTGTGCTTGTTAACCGAGGGACCACTGTACTGTATTGGCGGACTAATACTACAACTGGTGAGCAGGCGAAAACATGTTGGGAAAGATTCGTAAGGAATTCGTTAACAGAAATTTTTTCGTTAACCGAAGTGAAGAATCTTATGGAAGGTAATTCGTTAACCGAGGGATCACTGTGCAGTTATACTGTGTATGTGTCTTTATAAACTTGTTGATCCTTTGAGATAGTATGCTGTAACCTCAATCTGGTGAGGAGATTATAAAGTCATTCATTTTTATAACCAGGCAAGAACATGTACTGAAATTAACAAGATCATTTTCCTCATTTCTTTATGTTTATTTTGCAGCGTGAATTGGAGGAAAATTTTTCACAGTTTGGCCTTGTACACCGAGCATCTGCTTTCAGGAAGAAAAATTGTTTTGCAGAAGAGGAAAAGTAAGTTTATACACATTTTTCATTAATGTAATCTCATAGAATTAGACAACCATCAATAACATCAATGGAACAATTTTTAATAATAACATCAGTAAAAGTATGTTGGATTCTAATACAGTAATATCTCAGTTAGCCGGAATCCCTCTAAACTGGAACTCTCCGATAGCCGGAATTGAAATTTTCTTGGAAAATCGTTCCCAAAGCTGTCATTTAATGGAAATTCAAGCTTTGGGAAAAATTCTTTGAGGGGCACATTTTCTGGAAAATTCTGAGGAAATTTTCCCGTTACCCGGAAAATTCCAGGAATGGGGTACAGTGGGGTATGCTATAACGAACGGATCCTACTACGAATATTCCTATAACGAACGGTTTTACCTATAAAATTGAGAATGCTATAACGAACGCAACTCCTACAACGAACGCGGATGAATACGGGACTATTTCGCCTGGCGCATGAATATTGTTGTACCGCGACCCACAACAAGAGCGTCAGGCGCCATCTTTGTCTCATTGTGTAGCCAGTGCACCACTGTTATTGTTGAAATTTCGTCTTTTGATGTGGAAATTCGCGTTATTTGTATAACTATTTTGTTATACAAGTATACAATTGTAACAATGAATCGTCCAAAGCGAGTGAGAAAGCTAATAACCCTTGAAACTAAGAAAGAAATTATAAAGAAACGTGAGAATGGAAGAAGCATTGCGAAACTTAGTGATGAATATGGGATGGCTAAATCGACTATATGTACGATTTTGAAGAATAAAGAGGAGTTAAAAACTGTGCAAGTGGCTAAGGGAATCTTTAGACTTAGCAAAGCAAGGTGTAATGTGATTGAAGAGATGGAAAATTTACTCTTAGTGTGGATAAAGGAGAAAGAAATGGC
Source organism: Homarus americanus (assembly GCF_018991925.1). Taxonomy (NCBI): domain Eukaryota; kingdom Metazoa; phylum Arthropoda; class Malacostraca; order Decapoda; family Nephropidae; genus Homarus; species Homarus americanus. The sequence goes on from NW_024739403.1 coordinate 8,985,601, forward strand.
AGGTGATAGCATTAGTGAAGCTATAATTTGTGAGAAGGCTAAACAATTGTTTGTGGACCTTAAAGCCAAGACTCCCAGTGGAAGTGATAGTGCTGTGCCAGTGTTTAGGGGTACCTGCATGCTGAATAACACTAAGGTAAGATAAAGTACCGTATTTTTTACATTTTCCACAGAATTTTTTCAGTGTTAAGTGGTTGTATTTGGGGGCCTGGAACGGATTAAGCCTATAACGAACGAATGCTATAACGAACGAGGTTCTGGAACCAATTACGTTCGTTATAGCATACCCCACTGTGTGTGTGTGTGTGTGTGTGTATATATATATATATATATATATATATATATATATATATATATATATATATATATATATATATATATATATATATATATATATATATATATATATATATATATATATATATATATATATATATATATATATATATATATATATATATATATATATATATATATATATATATATATATATATATATATATATATATATATATATATATATATATATATATATATATATATATATATATATACATTGGCCTCGGGTTAACGAACTCAATCCGCTCCAAAAGGTCGTTTGCTAACCAAACCATTGTTTCAATGGGTTTTTGGGTAATTGGTTCCAGCTCACCGGTACTTCCTAACTTCAACAAAAATGGCGGAAAAATTTACTTACTTTTGAGGTGTGTGTAGAAGGCTCCTGGATGATGGTGGTGATGATGTGCATTTGAAGTGGAGGTAGGAGGAGGAAGGAGAGAAGGAAGTGGAGGTGGAGGAGAAGCATTTACTGCTTGAAGGTGAGTCACCTTCCATGAAAAATGTCAGAACCTCTGGACTGACAGATTCTCCACCATGAACATCCTCTCTCTCCTTTCTTGAAGTGGAAGGCTGAGGGCTAAAGCATCTTTGTTCCTCTGCCTTTTACTGAAGAAAGTGTCACTCAGGTCTGTGGGGCATCTGTCCCTCACCATTAACTTATGTTTAAAGAAGGAGACCACTGAGTCCCTCAACATGACACAAAGTTAGTTCAGCTTTTTTCCACTTCTGGGTGCTTAGCCAGTTCCTGAACTTCCCAGTGGTAAATCACATCTTTTCAACTGTTTAGCTGACATATGGTCACTTCTAATTCTCCTCCTCACCACTGTCAGCCTCTCACCAGAATATCCTTTCATCCAGTTCCTTCAAGTCATTAGAGAAGTTCCTCCTCATGAGACATCACAAGCTCTTTTCCACATCCTTCTCTCCACTTCAAGACCCAATGACTGACCAATGGACACAATCTCCTGGTCCAACCCTGTGTCATTCAAATCCTCAAAATCATGGACTACTGATAATACAGTGCTTCCATGAAGAATTGAGGGTTCTATTGGAGACTTCTTGGCCATGATGATTGGTTAATCAATTTTACAGCCTCCAGGACGTTGAATTGTGTCTTCCAGAACTGTTTCAGTGTTAGTTCAGATCAATGGAAGTTGCCTACGACACCTCCAAACATTTTCTTCATGTACAACTTCTGGAAGTTGCTGGATCACATTCTGTCCATTAATAAGGAGTGATGTAGTGTTTGGAGGCAAAAACAACACTTTCACAGTCACCCTATACTCCACCCTGGCAAGGTCATCAGGTCATGACCAGGAGCATTATCCAGAGAGGAGAAGAGCCTTTAAAGGAAGTTTATTGGTGGTTAGTAGTTTCCTTGACAGAGGGGCAGCACATCAACAGCCCATTCATTGGTTGAACTGTCTTGTCACCCATGCCTTACGGGTTGATCTCCAATAACCCAAGCATTGTTCTACCACTTTCTGTTGCTTGAACACCCTAAGCTTAGAGGGTAGATTAAGCATAGGCTTCTAGTCGAAAACTCCCCTGAAGCATTGGCACCAAGCAACAGAGTGAGACGGTCTTTTCATGGGTTTATGCCCAGGTAAAGAGGTTTTTCATCCTGGTGATGAATGTTCTTTGGGCATCTATTCCAGAACACAGCCCAGTTTCGTCAACATTGAACACTTGCTGTGGAAGATAATTTTCTTCTTCCATCAGTTTTAAATTCAATTAAAAACTTTTGCTGCCCCTTCTTTATCAGCACTAACAGCTTCACCATGCCTAACAACACTTAAAATGTCACTTCTTTTCTTTTAAATTTTTCAACCAGCCTTTGCCAGTCTGAAATTCACCCTGTTCCTTGAAGAACCAGGTTGGATCTGTCTTTAAATGTTCATAAATCTCCTGGCTTCTTTTTCCACAAATGAAATCACCAGAAACTGAATCACCTTTTCATCTGTTTTTTCCCTAATCCAGATGATAAGTAACCCTCAGTTTCTAATGATTAGGGATCTACTTTTAAATGTTCTTTTTGTATTTGTCTCTCACTGCTCACTTCCTTAAATTTGTCTTTTTGTGCAAGAATTGTCGACACAGTTGATGCCGATATGCCATATTCTTGTAAGCAATGATTTGATTTAATACCTGTTCGTGTTTTTATTATTTCGCTTTATTTGGATTAGAAATCACTTTTCTTGACTTAGCCCCTATGCTGATTCAAAAACAATGGCAACACGAGATTTTTCAAAGTTAAACTAGCTGTAAATAAAGAATATTTTCTTTTTAAAGTAACACTGCACTGCACTATATATTGTCAATATGTAAAATAATTTTCAAATGACCATTGACTTAGTTTTGGAAACACAGAAAAAAAGCGCTAGGTTGAAGAGAGTTCAAGCAAGAGGCATCGAAAGTGGAAAACACAGGAGAGAGACTGACGCCTGTTTGCTGTGTTAAGAGGCTGGATGTCAGCAGATTAAACTAGTCATTTTACCTTTTCAATTATGTTCAATAATTGTTAAAATGACTAAAAAAATTGAATATTAAACTTTTAAAAATTATTGAATAGTATAAACTTCTTGATATTTACAAAAATAGTATGAATTTGGGTTTACAGAACCCATTAATGCATTACGACTGATACTAAAGTTGGTTGCCCGGGTCAGTGCTTTTAAAACATGTTGAGGTCGGTTCGTGAAGAAGTTCGTTGTTTAAATTTTTTTCGTTAAACTAATCTGAAGATCCTTATGGAAGGCAGTTCGTTAATCAAACACAAGGAATCCTGGGAGGGGTGTTCGCTTAAACCCAGGGGCTCACATATATATATATATATATATATATATATATATATATATATATATATATATATATATATATATATATATATATATATATATATATATATATATATATATATATATATATATATATATATATATATATATATATATATATATATATATATATATATATATATATATATATATATATATATATATACAGTTGCACTTCACTTAATCAGTCAATAGAACCCAGAGGGTCCTGCTAAGTGAACTGCTATGAACAACAGAACATAGGGATTAATTTCCAATAGAACTCAGCCCGACTTCAAACTCAATTTTTGGACGACAAATAACTATGTTGTAGTAAAAAATTCTATCTTAACTTTATGGTGGCATGAAAAAAACAAGTAATATAGAAGAGGTTAGGTTAGGAAAGATAAAGGTTAAATATAGGAAAAATAAAGAATAGGTTAAAAAACGAAAATTTTTGGCGGAACACTTACGGTAGTAGAAGAGAGATGGGTCGGCATATCGATGGAGGTTGTCTCAGGCAGAGGGGGCAGATTACTGCCCCTCAGGTGAATCAATTATTACTAGGTGAATCACCATTAGGTGAATCAATATCACTGTCACTTACAGTTGTCATGGCTTCCCTGACAAATCCTCAAAAATCAACTTCACTCACTATCACTGGCTTGGACTGGCTGTGGTGGGTTGCGGGCGAAGAACCTCAAGGTGCTTTTCTGATCTGCTGGTGTTGATGTTGTCGTGATACACCTTGATGTACGGCCCATAGCCTGCACCCGAAGTCGGGTATGAAGACGCCATGATGCTCATCGCTATTGTCGCGGGAACGGCGGACTTAATTTTTTTCTGTAAACTTATGAGACACTTTAATATCACTATGACTTAAACTAGGTTCTTCGGAGAATGACGACCTTCTTCTCCTCCTCTTCACTACGGTTCTTCTTCCAACATCTCGCCGGCAGTCACTTCAGGACTTCTGATCACCTCCATGATGTCTGGCGCAGGTCTCGGAGAAGCCTTCAGCTGCAATACTGAGCTTAGCTTCTCTGGCAAGGTCCACTGCTACTGCAACAACAGTCTGAACCTGACTAGTCACAGTTCACCTCCTCTCACCTGGTATGCTATGCAACACATGTCTCCATGCGGACGAATCGTGAGCAAGAGTCAGCAGATCCCATGCCTCCACCAAGAAGTCTACAGCTTGTTTAACGTTAAACTTCTTCAAAAATTGTTTGACGAGAGTTCTGGAGTCGCCGCCTCTTGTTCCTTGTCCTCGTCGCCATTTCGCCAATGGTGTCACCCAGCTTACGCTAACTCATCCTTGGTAGAGCTATTCAGGAGCTTGAACTTTTTGCAGAGTACGCAGCTTTCACATTGCAGATCAACTCCTGGTCCATAGGCTGGATTAATGACGAGTGTTGGGAGGAAGGAAGACCACTTTACGCTAGGGGTGACGATCCATAAGTAGGGGCGAAGTGTCCCAGGCAGGTCAAGGAGCAACAAAATATTGAATGAAACATTCTGTTGCTCGTGAGAATTTCTGCACGCCAGGAACAAAACAGTTGTCAAAAACCAGAAGAGGGACAGAGAAGAGGACATCCACGCTTTACTTAAGGGTTAGCCAGTGGACATTAAGCTTGTTCATGTCCATATTCTTGTAGGCGGCGGTTTGCGGGCTTTGTGAATCAATCGATAACTTGGTTTACAGGCACGAGGCATTGCGGTAAACAGGACGGAAGATGCTGCTTCCTTCTGCATCTTCCGCCTCTTACCTTGCTCTCGAGACTGACAACGAAGGTCTGGAAGGTAACTTTTTCCAGAAAAGACCAGATTCGTCCATGCTAAACCTGGTCGCCACTGTACTGGGTTCTTCCTCCATAATCTCAATGAAAACGTGCGAAAATCTCTAGCCAAGACAGTCAGCACTCGCTCTCACCACCAATGTTGATGTTGCTGACCTTGTTCCTCTCTAAACCTATGCAGCCAACCAGAGGAAGCATTGAAGGGTTTGGGCCTAATTCCTAGTTTACGGTCACTGCTGGCAAGATAGCTCACGCGGCGCATCTTCTGCACTGAGCGCCGCGTCCACCGCCATGTTAAGCGCCGCCACCGACTCACCAAATAACTCGCCAGCAAAAGCTTCACTTTTGCCAGCACCCTGTTCTGGCAATACCCGATAGATGAAGCACCTGCAGACTTTGTGATTATGTGGTCTTTGATCTTGGCTGCATCCTTTGGATTGCGGGCCTAATCGAGATTCAAGGACGCGATGCTGGCGAAGCGAGATCAACTTGCTGCGGTTCCTTTCTCCAAATCTTGAACACCGGTACCACCAGAGCGCACGAACGCTGTTCGGTTTAGTGCCGGTCCAGGTGAGGAAAGGTCTCTCTGGGGGCGACCGCGGAAGCTATTTTACGGAACAATGGATGCGTTGCTAACCCGGTGGCCTTGAGGATGAAACTGTCAAGGCTAGGGTCAAGGCTGCCTCCTCCTCCCTCCCTCCCCCGTAGTCACGCTATAATACTTTAAGCCACTACAGCTAGCAGCAGAGGGGTAGGGGCTGCATGGCCAATCACAGTCCGAGACGCCATATGACGCCAGTGATAAGCAACAAAGACACACACTGTGCACCTATCAAGGCTTGCCCAAGCGGAGGGGAGGAGGAGGGAGAGGCAGGTAGGCAGGCGGGCGGGCGGTGGCGCAAGTACCTAAAAATAGACCGAGCTGACACTGCCAGATATGTGAAAAACCCGCTATGAAAGTTCAGTGGCAAGGCACTACAGAGTGCGAAAAACGCTATGAAACCGCTAGGCGGGTAAAAACTGTATATATATATATATATATATATATATATATATATATATATATATATATATATATATATATATATATATATATATATATATATATATATATATATATATATATATATATATATATATATATATATATATATATATACATACATGCTACATACACACACAGTATTACTTCCGCCTAACGCGGTTTCACTTAGCGCTGCTTTTGTATCATACACGCGGTGCCTTCCCAGAGCTGAACTACTTAACGCGAATTTTTTCATCATATACGCGTGAGTGTCCGGCTCGAGACGCTATTTTTAGTTTTTCCCCACGCCACCCGCCTGCCTGCCTCCTCCGCTAGCGCCATGTAAGATTAAGAATGTGTGTCTTTGTTGCTTTATCACTGACGTCATATGACATATCGGACTGTGATTGGCCATGCATCCCTACCCCCCTCTGCTGCTAGCTGTAATTGGCTTAAAGTATTATGACGTGTCCACCCGGGGAGGGAGGGAGGGTGGGAGAGAGGAAAGACGACGGTTGACCTAGCCGCGGTAGTTTCATCCCTCCAAGCCACCCCGTGTATACGTGAATCCATTGTTCTGTGAAATGGCTTCCGCCGGACCACCACCGCCACCAGAGAGCGACCTTTCCTTACCTGGACCCAGCCGCCCTAAGCCCAAGAAGACACGCCGTGGCCTAAGCTACGAAGTGAAATACCAGATCATTCAAGATCTGGAGAAAGGAACACGTCAAGTTGATCTCGCGCGCCGGCATGGCGTTAACGAATCTACGATTCGCACTATTAAGAAGGATGCAGCCAAGATCAAAGAGCACATGAAAATCACAAAGTCTGCAGGTGCTTCAATGATCAAGTATTGCCAGAACAGGGTGCTGGCAAAAGTGGAAAATTTGCTGGTGAGTTATTTGATTCGTCAGGCGCGACGCAACATGGCGGTGGACACGTGCTCAGTGCAGAAGTACGCACGTGAACTATACGCAGCAGTGTCACGTAAGCTGGGAAATACAGAGCCCAAACCCTTCACTGCTTCCTCTGGTTGGCTGCATAGGTTTAAGAAGAGGAACAAGATCATCAACATTGGTGGTGAGGAAGCGAGTGCTGACCGTGTGGCGGCTAGAGATTTTCCTCCGTTCTTACGTGAGGTTATGGAGGAAGGACAGTACACTGACGACCAGGTGTTTAACATGGACGAAACTGGTCTTTTCTGGAAAAAGCTACCTTCCAAGACCTTCGTTGTAAAGAATGCCAGCAAGATTCGGGGCCGAAAGATGCAGAAGGAACGCATCACCATCCTCTTTACCACCAATGCCTCCGGTACCTGTAAACCAAAGTTATCGGTGATTCACACAGCCCGCAAGCCACACGCCTACAAGAATATGGACATGAACAAGCTTAATGTCCACTGGCTAACCGCACATAAGGTGTGGATGTCCTCTTCTCTGTCCCTCTTCTGGTTTGACGACTGTTTTGTTCCCGACGTGAAGAAATTCTGCGAGCAACAGAATGTTCCAGTCAACATTTTGTTGCTCCTTGACAACGCACCTGGACACTCGGCCCTACTTATGGATCATCACCCCAACGTAAAAGTGGTCTTCCTTCCTCCCAACACTACGTCATTAATCCAGCCCATGGACCAGGAGTTGATCTGCAATGTGAAAGCTGCATACTCTGCAAAGAAGTTCAAGCTCCTGAACGACTCTACCAACACCAAGGATGAGTTGCGAAAGCTGGATGACACCGACAGCGAGAGTAAAAGCGACGAGGACAAGGAACAAGAGGTGGTGACTCAAGAAGTTCTCGTCAAACAATTTTGGAAGAAGTTTAACGTCAAACAAGCTGTAGACTTCTTGGTGGAGGCATGGGATCAGCTGTCTATTGCTTCGATTTGTCACGCATGGAGACATGTGCTGCATGGCATACCAGCTGAGAGGAGGATTGAACCTGTGACTGGTGAGGTTCAGACTGTTGCAGTAGCAGTTGACCTTGCCAGAGAAGCTGCGCTCAATATTACAGCTGAAGGCTTCTCCGAGACCACCAACGAAGACATCAGGGAGGTGATCAGAGATCCTGAAGTGACTGCCGACGAGATGTTGGAAGAAGAACCCGCCAGTGAAGAGGAGGAAGAAGGTGCGTCATTCTCCGAAGAACCTAGTTTAAGTCATAGTGATATTAAGTGTCTCATAGAGTTAACAGAAAAAATTAAGTCCATCGTTTCCCGCGACACTGACGATGAACGCCATGACGTCTTCCATACCCGACTGGTGCAGGCTATGGAGCCGTACATCACGTGTATCATGACAACATCAAAGCCAGCCATCAGCAAAGCATAACCGAGTTCTTCGCCCGCAACCCACCACAGCCAGCCCAAGCCAGTGATAGTGATAGTGAAGTTGATTTTGAGGGATTTGTCAGGGAAGCCATGACAACTGTAAGTGACAGTGATATTGATTCACCTAGTAATGGTGATTCACCTAGTAATGATGATTCACCTGAGGGGCAGTAATCTGCCCTCTGCCTCGGAACCAGCCTCCATCCCTGTATGCCGACCCATCTCTTCTACTACCGTGAGTGTTCCTCAAAAATTTTCGTTTTTTAACCTATTCTTTATTTTTCCTATGTTAACCTTTATCTTTCCTAACCTAACCTCTTCTATATTACTTGTTTTTCAAGCCACCATAAAGTTAAGATAGAATTTTTACTACAACATAGTTATTTGTCGTCAAAAAGTGGAGTTTGGGGGTCGGGCTGGGTTCTATTGGAATTAATCCCATATGTTCTGTTATTCACTTAACGCGGTTTTCACTTAACGCGGGACCCTCTGGGTTCAATTGACCGCGTTAAGTGGGGTACAACTGTGTGTATATATATGTGTATATATATATATATATATATATATATATATATATATATATATATATATATATATATATATATATATATATATATATATATATATATATATATATATATATATATAATGATATATATATATATATATATATATATATATATGTATGTATGTATGTATGTATGTATGTATGTAATGTATGTATGTATGTATGTATGTATATGTATGTATGTATGTATGTATGTATGTATATATATATATATATATATATATATATATATATATATATATATATATATATATATATATATATATATATATATATATATATATATAAAAGAATCCAAAAATCCTGATGCCAGGATTCCGGACCACCCGAGAATCCGGACTTTTCGAAAACCCAAACTTTTAAATTTAGCGGGCTTTTGTGGGTTACGTGAATGAATGGAGTTGCTTTAAAAAATTAATTTACATAATTCTAATAATAAAATTAATTGTAAATTATAGGTAGCTAATTTTGTTAGTTTTGTAATTAGCTTGAACTGAAATGTAAAAATTTGAGGCACTATAAATCTTTTTGTGTATCGTGAATGCCACAGCTGCACAGGGACAACAAAACGACCCTGAATCGCCACTTTAAAACAAGCAATCAAACTGTGACAACGTATGTAAATTTTGAGTCCTACTCTTTCCATGTACAGAGTACAAGCCCATAATAATGGCCCTAAAGTAGATAAACTTCGTTGTGTGAAGAGAAAGAAGAACACATTGAAATTGAGTGACAAACTTGAAATAATTAAGAAACTAGAATGTAATGTGAGCAATGCTGTTCTAATGGAAACATACGACATTGGAAAGTCTACAATTTATGATATAAAAAGGCAAAGAATAAAATTCTAGAATTCATAGCTTCTTCTGAGCCTTACATTAAAATTGCTGAAGAAAGTTTATTGGCCCAAATTGAAAATCTTGATAAAGTGTTGTTACGAATGGTTTTTGTTAAAACGATCAGAAGGTATGGCAATTTCTGGGCGATGCTTATTAAAAGCAAAATCTTTGGAGCAAATGAACATTGAATCAGAGTCGCATTTAGTGATGGATGGCTTAAATTTCAAGACTCGTCATGGTATTAGACAGTTTGTTTACATTTTTGTCTAGTGTTGACTTTATTTTCTTTAAAACTGCTCGTTTTGATAAATGAAGCATGCTTTATTTGATAATGAATAAACTAACAAAATGCCTGTTCATCTCTTCTTTATTCCTCCTTAAATTTTAATTTTAAAAGTACTGCCTGAGAATCCGGAAAATCAAAAATCCGGACCGACCCAATCCCCAAAGCAGTCCGGATTTTTTTTCCACATATCTGGCGGTGAGTGTCCGGCTGGCAGCTATTTTAGATTGCCCCACCACTTGCCCTGCCTGACTGCCTGTTTTAGCTCATAAATTCATACAAATTACCCGGCCAGAATATAATAATTTACATTGCTGGAATTCTTATAATTTGGTGATCATTTTGAATATAAACATCATATATTTTGCATTAGACATACAAATTTTAGATAAAATGTTTTCTCTAGTAAATATGTTATCTTTTGTGCAAAATATATGACATTTATATTCAAAATATTCCTGGTCTTACAAGGAATCCAGCAATGTCAATTATATTATCCTAACTTTAGTTTGAGGTATTATTTATTACTAAAAAGTTAAATATTCTGGTTTCCTCACACATCTCCTTGGGGCGGTTGGTGGGGGGTGGGGGGAGGGAGGGACCGACCGACCATCTGTTACCCCGTGAAGAATTATTTTTTTTTTTATTAAATGAAGATATTTGTTTTAGCTCATAAAATTCATACAAATTACCCGGTCAGAATATAATTTACATTGCTGGAATTCTTATAATTTGGTGATCATTTTGAATATAAACATCATATATTTTGCATTAAACATAGGCTACAATTTTTAGATAAAAAATTTTCTCTAGGTAACTATGTTATCTTTTGTGCAAAATATATGACATTTATATTCAAAATATTCCTGGTCTTACAAGGAATCCAGCAATGTCAATTATATTATCCTAACTTTAATCTGAGGTATTATTTAATACAAAATGTTAAAATTTATTATTTTCACCCAGTCTTTCTCTTGGTGGGGGGTGGGGGGGAGGGTTGGGACTGACCGCATGGTTGGAAGAGGGGGGGGAGGGAAGGTGGGGTACTTTGATTGACAGATAGTGTCGTGAAGATTATTTTTTTTTTTATTAACTGAAGATATTTGTTTAGCTCATAAAATTCATACAAATTACCCGGCCAGAATATAATTTACATTGCTGGAATTCTTATAATTTGGTGATCATTTTGAATATAAACATCATATATTTTGCATTAGACATACAAATTTTAGATAAAAAATTTTTCTGAGTAACTATGTTATCTTTTGTGCAAAATATATGACATTTATATTCAAAATATTCCTGGTCTTACAAGGAATCCAGCAATGTCAATTGTATTATCCTAACTTTAGTTTGAGGTATTATTTATTAAAATTTAGTGGTTTTCCCCCAAACATTTCTCTGAGAGGGAAGAGCCGGCAGTGTAGTGTGAGAGGGGGAGGGAGTTTAGTCCATTATTTGAATGGACATTAACTTGGCGACTGTATTTCTCTATTTCTCTTAAGTATTAATTGTGTGCATGTACCATCATAAAATTAAGATGTTATTTTTACTACAACATAGGTATGTGCCTTCAAAAAGTGGAGTTTGGGGGTCGGGCCGGTTTCTATTGGAATTAATCCCATATGTTCTGTTGAACTACTTAACGCCAAATCTCTGGGTTCAATTGACCGCCAGTTAAGGGGTACAACTTATATAATATATATATATGTATATATATATATATATATATATATATATATATATATATATATATATATTATATATATATATATATATATAATTTATATATATATATATATATATATATATATATATATATATATATATATATATATATATATATATATATATATATATATATATATAATTATATATATATATATATATAAATATATATATATATATATATATATATATATATATATATATATATATATATATATATATATATATATATATATATATATATATATATATATATATATATATATATATATACACACAGTAATACCCGCTAGCAGTTTCACTTAACACGTTTTATCATATCACGGTGCCTGCATGAAGCTGACTTTCACTTAACACGGATTTTTTCCACATATCAGCGGTGAGTGTCGGCTGAGGCAGCTATTTTTAGTTGCCCACCGCCACCTGCCTGACTGCCTGTTTTAGCTCATAAAATTCATACAAATTACCCGGCCAGAATATAATTTACATTGCTGGAATTCTTATAATTTGGTGATCATTTTGAATATAAACATCATATATTTTGCATTAGACATACAAATTTTAGATAAAATGTTTTCTCTAAGTAAATATGTTATCTTTTGTGCAAAATATATGACATTTATATTCAAAATATTCCTGGTCTTACAAGGAATCCAGCAATGTCAATTGTATTATCCTAACTTTAGTTTGAGGTATTATTTATTAAAATTTAGTGGTTATCCCACACATCTCCTTGGGATGGTTGGTGGGGGGGAGGGAGGGACCGACCGACCATCTGTTACCCCGTGAAGAATTATTATTTTTTTTATTAACTGAAGATATTTGTTTTAGCTCATAAAATTCATACAAATTACCCGGTCAGAATATAATTTACATTGCTGGAATTCTTATAATTTGGTGATCATTTTGAATATAAACATCATATATTTTGCATTAAACATACAATTTTTAGATAAAAATTTTTCTCTTGGTAACTATGTTATCTTTTGTGCAAAATATATGACATTTATATTCAAAATATTCCTGGTCTTACAAGGAATCCAGCAATGTCAATTGTATTATCCTAACTTTAATTTGAGGTATTATTTATTAAAATTTAGTGGTTTTCCCCCAAAAATTTCTCTGAGAGGGAAGAGCCGGCAGTGTAGTGTGAGAGTGGGAGGGAGTTGAGTCCATTATTTGAATGGACATTAACTTGGCGACTGTATTTCTCTATTTTTCTTAAGTATTAATTGTGTGCATGTACCATCATAAAATTAAGATGTTATTTTTACTACAACATAGGTATGTGCCTTCTAAAAGTGGAGTTTGGGGGTCGGGCCGGTTTCTATTGGAATTAATCCCATATGTTCTGTTGTTCACTTAACGCGGATTTCACTTAACGCGGGACCCTCTGGGTTCAATTGACCGCGTTAAGTGGGGTACAACTGTATATATTTCAAGTAAATGGAAAATTTTACTCGACACATACATTAGTTCCAGTTACCGGTAAATAGCAGACGCTTCAGTGACGTCACTAGTGTTTACACTACACCAGCGGGTAACATTTGATGACATTACTTGAAGTGAATTGGCCTTATTTTAAAAAACCAAGGATGGTTGGTAAAGGACTACTGAGTCAGTGGGTAAGTGTCACATTTGGGGTACTGGTCTTATACAGCGAATGGAGCTCAAAAGCTACTTTTTAAATGGAAATTTGGGGGGACCGTCTTATGCACCCCGACGCCTTATAGGCCGAGATATACGGTAGATACTACCGCCTGGGAAGATATTGGAAGCATAATGTGTTGTCTAATGGTAGACCCTGCTGCCATATGGCATCACGAAAATTGTGAGCAAGTCCCAGGTTCAGTGCTGACCTGACTTTCTGCCTCATTTACACACAATTGCAGTTTGAATTGTTCCTCTAACTTTGACAACACAACATACATACAGTATATTATTTCTCACTTTTGATCTTTTTTTACTTTTTGTATTTATTTATGGTTAGTTACTTAAAATAAGGCCAATTCACTTCAAGTAATGGCATCAAATGTTACCAGCTGGTGTAGTGTAAACACTAGTGACGTCACTTAAGCGTCTGTATTTAACTGTCAGTAGTTTCAAGAATTAATGCAGTCATTTACTGAATATTCCTTGTAAAAAAATAAATTTTAAATTACTTATTTATTGGAGATAAGTATTATTATCAGTAAATATACCGATATGCATTACTGACCACCTCCACGGCTAAAAATAGCCCAATCTCGCGGTCACTTTCCCTTTCTTGTCTCCTCACTGGCAAATGGGGGGGGCGTGGGGAGGGGTGTGTGATGATAGCTGTGTTTATTACAGGGGTATAATTCTCTTTTACAGTATGTTAGACAGGTTTATAATACTTTTTATTATTTTAATATACCAGTAATCTTAATTTGAATCCAGCTTGCCAAACGTAAGTTTCAGTATAAAATAATTAGTGGTAAGACCTTGTGAGTGGCTTACGATGTTTCCATCACCACTTTTGACACACTAAACCACAAAATTTAAGAGGTAAGAATTTTATACTTGGTGATTTAGGCGACCCCCTAACTTTGGGCAGATTTTTTTAATGTTCAAATTCCGTCTTATAAGCCGAGATATACGGTAAACAATTACCATAAGGTTAAAAACAAATGTAATTAACACTTCTGACATCGGCTGGCTAGATTTGCCCGGACTGTGAGGAGGAGCAGTGGTGGAGGTCTCAGCCACTCCAGTCTCTCGTGTGCAGTGAAACTACAGTGTTGCCAACTTGTGTCTGGAAGGGCATGAAACAAAGTAATTAGATATTAGTCACTAAAGATCAACTGTCTTCGTAGAAAGAAGATGAGCCGCGATCGCCATGCTTTACCAGACCGCATAAAAAATTGCCCCAATCACAATATCTGAGAGACATAATCAAAATAAAAGTCACTCGATTTCCTCACCGTGCTAAGATGTATAAATAACAAAAATAAAATCCTCGTGGCACTTAATATTTCAGCTATTACAACACAAATTAGCGGAGCCTTCTTTGTGCGTATTTACAGCTGATTCGCTAGGCAAGAAGATGACGGTAGCAATGTGTGTGATGGAGGGTTCGGGAGGGGGTTTTGAGAAATGCAATTTAAGTAATTATTAGATGTTTTAATTGCCTGTATGTTGGCCTGCCTAGTTAGTGGTAGGCATTTACATACCTAGGTATAAGCTAGGCGTCGCATTCTGGACTACAGTTGTACCCCGCTTAACGCGGTCAATTGAACCCACAGGGTACCGCGTTAAGTGAAAACCGCGTTAAGTGAACAACAGAACATATGGGATTAATTCGAATAGAGACTGGCCCGACCCCCAAACTCCACTTTTTGACGACACACAACTATGTTGTAGTAAAAATATTATCCTAACTTTATGATGGTATGCACACACAATTAATAATTAAGAGAAATATCAATAATATTAGGTTTTTTAACACTTACATTAGTAGAAAAGATGGCTGGGCACACGGGGATGGGGGGTTGGTTCCGAGGCAGAGGGCAGATTATTGGCCCTCACCTGTATCACTTGTATCAATTGTATCACTATCTACCACAGAGGCTTGCAGGGCCTCTTTGTCAAACCCCTCAAAGTCCATTAAAGTCCATATCCTCACTATCATTATCACTATCACTGACTTGGGCCGGCTGTGGTGGGTGGCGGGTGAAGAACTCGGTAATGTTTTGATGACTTAGCGACCTTGTGCGCATCGTGCCTGCGCCGCTTCCCGTGTATATGAGTAGATGAACCGCGTTAAGTGAAAGTTCGGTTCTGGCGAGGTACCGCGTATATGAGAAATCGCGTTAAGTGAAACCGCGTTAAGCTGGGTACAACTGTATATCACAAAAACTGGTTTCTAGAAAAAAATGGCTTATTTCTTTTGTTTTATTTTTATTATAATTGTTATTTATTCTTCACATTTACTGGTACAGTACTGTACTACAGTATACACACAACTCTATTCCATGATAGCCATGGATAATGAGGAGTACATATTGAAAAATATGTGGTGAATGTTGCTGGCTGGCAAAGCATCTCCTACAGTAATATCTACGTTAACTGGAACAATTGGTGCAGAACACTTCCGGGAATGAGAGATTTCTCATCCCCGCAATTTTCCAGGTAACGGAAAAATATTCTCAGAAGTTCCAGAAATTGTGCATTACATCATCGCTCAAACCCGGAAATATATCCCCCATCCCCGGAAATTTCCTGGGACCGGAAAAATTTTCTTGTCGTTTCCTAAAAATGAGCCTGATTTTCATATCTCAAATCCAGAAAAAAACTCCACTATCCCCAGAATTTTCTGGGCATTGGGGAAATTTTCTCAGAATTTTCCAGAAAATGTGCCCCTCAGAAAATTTCAATTCCAGCTATCGGAGAGTTCCGGGTTTGAGGGATTCAGGTGTAAAGGCCAAATATGATCTTTGATGGTAGACTGCTATGCCAATCTATTGTGAGGTGCCAAAGGAAAAATTTTCAATACAAATATAAATTTATTTACAATAACATACGCACAATAGAAATATAATAATCAAGTTTAACTAGGAGAGTATAATGATCTGCCAACACCTGAACACGGGGTTAGGTTCCTCAAAAATGGTGTGTTGGGGAAATTTAGCTTCTTAAGGGAAAAATGGAGTGTGGGCTCATGGCCGCATATAGACTTATCACTGGAAATGCATACCTTTTAAACATTTACATAATGAACAAATATTTTAATAATAAAAGTAACATACCATAAACAATTAAAAATATTAATGCTAAGCATTTTAAAATCATATTACTGTACTCACCAACCCATGGGTAGATGATTGTAGCATACAATAGGGTCGGGATATATCACAAGATAGGGTCCAACGATGTTCACTATACAGTGAACCCTCACTTTACGCGGTTAATTCAACCCACGGCTGCCCGCGTAAAGTTAACAACATAACATATGGGATTAATTGAAATAGAGACCGGGCCGACCCCCAAACTCCACTTTTTCAGACACAATACCTACGTTGTAGTAAAAATAACTTCTTAATTTTATGATGGTATGCACACACAATTAATAATTAAGAGAAATATCAATAATATTAGGTTTTTTAACATTTACATTAGTAGAAAAGATGGCTGGGCACATGGGGACGGGGGGGTTGGTTCCGAGGCAGAGGGCAGATTATTGGCCCTCACCTGTATCACTTGTATCAATTGTATCACTATCCACCACAGAAGCTTGCAGGGCCTCTTTGTCAAACCCCTCAAAGTCCATATAAGTCCATATCCTCACTATCATTATCACTATCACTGACTTGGGCCGGCTGTGGTGGGTGGCGGGTGAAGAACTCGGTAATGTTTTGATGACTGGTCGACCTTGTGCGCACCCTGCTCGCGCCACTCTCTGCGTAAAAGGGTACACACACCGCGGAAAGTGAGCATTCTGGTTTCGGCAGGGTACCGCGTAAACTTGGAAACGCGTAAAGTGGGACCGCGTAAAGCGAGGGTTGACTGTACAGTGGTCCCTCGGTTAGCGAGCACAATTCGTTCCAGAAGGTTGCTAGTTAACCGAAAAACTCGTTAACCGAAACCATTGTTTTAATGGGTTTTTGGGTAATTGGTTCCAGCTCACCGAAAATTGCCTAATATCAACAAAAAAGGTAGTAAAGTACACTTACTTTGAGATGTGTATGTAGAAGGCTCCTGGATGATGATGATGATGATGATGATGATGATGGGAATTAGAATGGGGGTGGAGGAGAAGGGAGAAGAGAAGGCATTCAAGTGGAAGAGAAGTCCCCCCATGGCGCCATTTCACCAATAAAATTTTAGTTCTCTTGGTGAAATTCAAGATTATTTTCTTTCAACACTGCACTGCATTATATATTGTCAATATGTAAAATAATTTTCAAATTGACCAATAATTTGCTTGGAAACACAGAAAAAAGTGTTTCGTTGAAGAGAGTCTGAAGCAAGATGTTGCCTCCACTGAAAAGACACAGAGACTGACGCCTGTATGGTGTGCTGACAGGCTGTTTGGCGCGCAAAAAACTAGCTTCCTATACTTCAATTATGTTAAATTTTTGTTAAAATAACTAAAAAATTTAATATAAAACTTTTAAAATTATTGAATAGTACAAACTTCTTGATATTTACTAAAATAGTAAGGAATTTAAGCTCTAGAACCAATTACTGTATTGGCGGACTAATACTACAGCTGGTGGACCGCCAAATGCAAGCGAAAACATGTGGAGGGGCGCTCGTTAAAAACTCGTTAATCGAGGGATTGCTCGTTAACCGAAGTTAAGAATCTTATGGAAGGTAAATCGTTAACCGAGGCGCTCGTTAACCGAGGGATCACTGTATACTAAATCGCGATATATAATTACATGTAATTAATGGGGAAAATAGTGTTAGGTCCTGGTGGCCCCAAAACGTAACTAAACTTGACTTAATGAGTTCATTTTCTTACTAACTAAAGCACCAATCAACACTAGACTCGGAAACAGCAGGCTATTTTAATATCAATATCAAGGAGCACCAGACTCGGCAGCTGACGCACCGTCCTGGGAACACCTGACTCAGCAGCAGACACCACACTGCCACCCTCACACCTACATAAACGAACACCAAAAATATTAGTTACAGTATTGAATTTTTTCCACTAAGCTTTCCATTATCTTCACTTCACTCTTCACGTCACTAGCAACCCATTTACACTCACCTTAGAAGTTGTAATCTGCAGCAGAGTCGGCTGCTTTCTCGTCACTCACTCAGAAAGACTGAGAGGGCGAGCGTGAATGCGTGAGCGCCTCTGGTGAGCAAATAACACATTTTTTTTTGACGTGGTGGTACATTTGAAATATTTCCTGCCCGATTTCCCTCACGAAATAAAAAAAATTATCGCTATATACGTATAGGAAAATATCGATAATTTTGGTAGCCGTGATATAATTTTTATTACATAGGCCTACCTGTATACTGTATATAAAGTCACGATATATCCCGACCCTACTGTACTATGATAATGATGATATCGTAGATGTTGTAAAGCTTTCTGATGACGGTGATTGATAAAGAAGACTTTGATGATGAAACTGGAATGATTTTTATTTCATAAGCCGATGGATCATCAGGATTGTCGGCTTTAGGCTCCAGATGATGCTGATGGTTGGGGTTCATAGAGTTCTGGCTCGGCAGATGATGTTGATGGTTGGGGTGACTGCAGCCTCAAGGAGAAGTCTTTTATTTTCTATTGTTTGCTTTTTCTATGCAAATCTTTCCAAAAATTTCTCTATGGCACACATGTATCATCTTGGCCCCTTTTAAACTTTAAACTTCTCTTCATTATTAGGTCTATGTAGAAACACATCTTACAAAGTTCATTTGCTTTCAGGAGGAATTAAGAGGTCGCTTTGATTATTAGTTTAGGTTTTACGGGTTCCACTTCAGCATCATCAACATCACTTTTGCTGTCATCTGCTATTATCTCTTCAAGCTCCTCATTTGTTGGTTCTAGAAAATGTGAGTCAACAATTCATTCACCGCTTTCTGCATGTCATCAAAACCTTCACCTTCAATTTCCTCTGCTAGTTTCACTATTTCTGTGATTTCCTTGTCAACCATTGGAAATCCTTTGAAATCATGAACAATTTCAGGCCAAAGTTGATGCCTGCCTGCAAGCATTCATGGTGGAAGGGTTCACTTCATCCCAAGATATTTTTATAATGTCAAGGCAGTCTTTAATGTTAAATACCTTCCAAAATTCCATCAGTGTTTCATATGCACCAACATCCATTACTTCAGTTGCTCGCTTATCGACATTCCTCATATAATACGACTTAAATGTCTTGATGACACCTTGATCCATTGGTTGCAGAATTGAAGTGGTATTGGGGGGCAAGAACATAACTTCCACATTGGGATGCATGAACTGAATCATTTCTGCATCATTGCTTGGGGCATTATCCAACAAGAGCAACACCTTTAAGTCAAAATTATTTTTCATGAGATATTCCTTGACCTCATGCACAAAATGATTCTGCAACCAATCATTAAAAAGCACCCTGGTCACCCAGGCCTTTTTATTGGGCTTCGAAACAACAGGCAAATGAAGCTCATTTTTACCCTTTAACATCCGGGGATTTTCTGAACAGTACAGAAGCTTGGGTGTGCACTTAAAATCATCTGCTGCATTACCACAAAATAACAATGTCAGCCTGTATTTGAAAGCTTCAAACCCTGGAGCAACTTTTTGGGTCTTTATAATGTAAGTTCGGTTACCCATACGTTTATGAAAGAAGTCAGTCTCATCAGCGTTAAACAATTCAAGCAGCATGGGCTTGAATTGCTCTGCAGCTTCTTTGTCTTCTGATCTAGCTTCTCCTTGAAGCTTCACATTGTGTAAAGCAAAGCAGCTTTTAAAATTTTCAAATCACCCTTTGCTTGCTTGGAAATCAGTCACAGAAGCACTATCACTCCCTCCCCCCTCACTTTTCACAACATGAACATACAAGCTACTTGCTTTCTCACGTATTGCTACACTATCAACAACAGATCCTTTCTCGTTCACTTGTCCAATGATCCAAACATTTAACAAATTTTCGATTTTTTCTAATTACATATCTTTCCTTGGTACTTGAGCTACCTTAGCACTAAGAGATGCAGATGCTTTCACACTTGCATGTATTTTGTCCTCATAGCTCCGAATTGTACATATGGTAGACTCACTAAGTTCTCACGGGCAAACGTTGCTATGCTCGCACCATCAAGTAACCTATCTAAAAATTATATTTTCTCGCATTGGACAAACCAGCGTTGGTGAGGGTTCACTGTATACAGAACAACCTTCAATGCCATGCAGAACTTCATTTACTAATTTCTGAAAACATGCACCAGCTGTTTTTCATGCCAAATAGTAACACTTTATACTGATACAGTCCATCCATTGTTACAAATGCTGAAATAGCCTTTGCCCTCTCAGTCAAACCTACCTACCATTAACCTTTTAATAAATCTAATTTAGTCACAAACTTAGCATCACCTACCTGATCAATACAGTCATCAACTCTGAGAATGGGACATGAATCAGATTTAGTTATGTTATTAATTTTTCTATAATCTGTACAAAATATGTTAGAAACACCATCAGGTTTAGGAACTAGAACACAAGATGACCTCCATGGACTCCTGTACTACTGGGTGGACTACTACTGGGCTCTATCAAATCAAGTTCAAGCATACAGTGGAATCTGCATTTACGCGGTCAATTGAACCCGTGGAGGCCCGTGTAAAATGAGAAAAGCGTAAATGAAATAACAGAACATATGGGATTAATTGAAATAGAGACTGGGCCGACCCCCAAACTCCACTTTTTCCGACACAATACGTACGATGTAGTAAAAATAACATATTAATTTTATGATGATATGCACACACAATTAATATTTAAGAGAAATACAGTCGCCCAGTTAATGTCCATTCAAATAATGGACTCAACTCCCCCCACCCCCCTCTTTCCACGCTCGCTGGCTCCTCCCTCTCTGAGAAATGTTTGGGTGAAAACAGTAGGCTTACATTTTTAGTAATAAATAATACCTCAGACTAAAGTTAGGATAATATAATTGACATTGCTGGATTCCTTGCAAGACCAGGAATATTTTGAATATAAACGTCATATATTTTGCACAAAAGATAAAATTTTTGCTCTTTCTAATCAAAATTCTTACATTAGATCTAAAATTTGTATGTCTAATGCAAATTCCATGATGTTTATATTTAAAATAATCACAATCCTATAAGAATTCCAGCACTGCAAATTATATTCTGGCCAGGTAATTTGTATGAAGTTTATGAGCTAAAACAAATATATTCAGTAAATACAGTAAACAAATTGTACTTCACCCGCGTAAATGACCAAATTTACAACGTAATTTAAGCATTTCATTCTGGCAAGGCACCGTGTAAATGACCAAACGCGTAAACAAAACCCGCGTAAATGCAGACTCCACTGTATATTCTGTTTCCTTCCTCGTGATTTCCCTTATTTTGGGTTTACCCCGTAAGGATGTTGTTTAATTGGAGCAACATTCTCCACTTGTGCATCATGAATAATTATATTGATCCTCCTTGGAGCATCAGGGAACAAAGATATACCCTGTATATGCAATTATGTTTTCTATAATTTTATACCTCTTCTCAGGGTCTAAATAGTCAAGCTTTCTATCTAACATACCCATTACAACAGAATTCTGCAGAACTTTATGCTCACATCTACAGAGTTTAACATCATCAGGTTCATCAGCCTCCTCATCATTACCTGCAAACAACCACACTGTACTTCACTTGTTATCTCATTTTCTGTCAATTTCTACTTGTCTTTCATGGAATGGTTTCATCAAATTTATTTGACACAACTGTTTTTTCTTGTATTGGTCTGGGGTGTTAATTACATCACCCACATCACTGATCTTCTTCTCAACCACTCATAGACCACCCATGGGTTTCCTTGCAATGGTAACAGCACTAACCCCACCTCCTCAGGTTTACAGTTTCTATCCGTAGCATCCATATCAAACCACACTTTCATGTCACTCAATGGCTTTTTCAAATTCCCAGCAGCTCTTTCCCTGGCTCTCATCAATCTGTTCTTAAAATCAGACACATACTTTAACAAACTGAACTGGGGGGTAGGGTGACAATAGTGCATAGGGGTGAATTTCTAAAATTGATTAAATGGAATGGCCATTGGTCCAATACTGCGTACCCATGAAAAAAGAACACAGGCGAAATCCTGGGTCATTTGGACAATATTTAGAGGTAGCTCAAGTCAATTGAAGTTTTATCCTTTTGGCAAAAAATACGAATATTCATAATATGCCGGTTTATTTTAAAATTTACATATTGAGCAAGTTTATGTGTACACTGTACATATAAATGATTAATTCCTTTTTAAAATGAAACTGCAGTGAACACGCTTACATCAATGGGTGGGAGAGGTGTGGACAACCCATTCATTGTTTTCGCTTTTTGCTTGTAAGGTCCTGTTTTGATGTCCCTGGTTGTGACCGCCTCTGCTCTTCAACAACCTGCAGCAGATGTTGACGCTGGTCTTCACTCTTCGTGATCTTGCTGTTGAATGCCTGTATCAAGGCAATCCCTCTCTCTGCAGTGTCGTTGATGACTCTGAGACCACCCACAACTGCGACGCCAGTTTTGAAGTCTTCATCATCAGACCATGTGTCAGGTTCCTTGGACAAAAAAGAAGTCTTCATTTTGAGACTTTCAAATAGAAAGTTTGATCCTCTAGAAGCAAAGTCTGAGAGCTGCTTTGTGGGAAGGGAAGATGTGGCAGGAAGAGCAGCACGTTTTGGTGAATCCTCGGTCGCCTTCCTCTCAACGATTGCCCGAACTATGTTTGTCTTCATTGTTGCATTAACTTGTGGATCGAAGAGTGCAAGACCCACCAAGCCTTCACTGAGGTACCACAGGTGACGACCGAAGACTGTGAGACATGTTCTTGATATTTTGACGTCGTGGTACTCTGACAGGTCTTGGAGGAGCCGCAAATCATTAGCAGGAGCGGAGGATGGAACGGAGGCCGTGAACCATGCACTGACATACACCTCTAGCACAAAGAATGTGAATCGTTTCAAGCCTAATGTCTCACGAGCAGTTAGTTTAAACTGATTAGCAAAAATCAGGATCTTCATGACATAAATGAGCTTAGCCATCCACCGTGCTCGGTGAAGTGCTCCGGGCCGTCGGAGATTAAACTTGGGTAGAGCTCCATCGAGACACCTGATTGCTAGCTCCAGTACCTCACGGTAATCATCACGTGGCTGCTGCTTCTTGCCCAGATGATGTTTCCAGCAACAGATGAGGTCATCTCGTTTCTCGTACAAACTTGGAGGGAGGTCTGAGAGAGGGCTGTAGTCATCTTGACTGATGTCCTTCCACTTATGCTTGAAGCGAGAGAAGAGAGTATTATCTGGTCCAGAGGAAGGCCCCATGCATTCCACATACGCTTTCTCGGCAACAAGCTCAAGGATGTGGTGACGACACGCGAGATGCAGAAGACGGCGGCCGAGTTTCTGCTCCAGAATGACACATGCCCCCGACAAGTGCCCAGTGTTTGAAGCTGTTGTGTCAAAACTGAGTGCTGAAACATTCTCTGATATTTTCCACTCTTCCAGCGCTGCACTGACTGCTGTAGCAATGGCCTGTCCAGTCCCTGACAATAGTTTCGGGACACCAAGCAGCTTTTCAGTATTGATTCCGGAGACAAGAATGGCGATTCGGTCAACACTCGCTCCTTGTTCATCAGGAATAATTTTTCCATCCCAGTGCACAGTGAGCACTTCACTAGGTTGAAATTTTTCTTTAATTTCGTTGGCAATCCCAGAACGGTGGGTCGCTCGCGAAGTACGCACTGTCTCATAGTTTAAAACTAGTTCCATTGGGTCATGACCTAGACTAGCAGCCGTGGCACTGACGATCCGGAGAGCAGAGCGGTGACTGATCCCAGTGCGGTCCAATGTACTTGACAATTCAGGGGTGATAACTTTGAGAGTAGCACGTTTACGATTGGAAGAAGATACCACTGGTGATATCGCTAGGGAACTTGTAGATGATGACGAGCTTGATTGTGATTCTGTTTCAGACGAAGAACCCAACTCATCATATTCAAGAGCAGAACTGGCTTGATTCTGTTGTAGAGATTGCTTACTCTTGCTTTCTTCCCGACGCTTGATGGAACAAGCAATCTTTTTGTCTACTCCTGCCATTACACCTCTTCTCCCTTTTTCTCGTTGCGCTGCCAGGAATGCTCGGTCTTCTTTGATGGTCAAGAGCTGCATTGCCTTGGGGTGGGCAACATCGAAGAGGTCCTCTAACTCATCACAAAAAGTTTCCTCTTTCTTACGTTGTGTGTCTGTAGTGCGAGTGCAGTTTTTCTTAAGTCCCTTCCACATTAAAAAAAGATCCACTACCTTTCGTCCAATACTCTTCTCAGTTATGGTAGGAATCCGTGCTTTATTCCAGAAACTAATAACCGATGCTGCAACTTCACTCGCAGAATCATTCACTGTTTTCTTATGTTCATTGTGACCGTGGAAAAACAGACGTAGAACATCTCCTCTTGAAGGAAGTTGTGCACCCGTGATTTCGGTTATGTGTTGACCAATGAGCCAAACTTCAGTTTTTGAACGTGTACTCTCCATTGAACCTGAAACAAACAAAAACATTTATGTAACTTATGTTGTTACTGTTATGCAAACAACAGCACCCATAAAGCATACGGCATGCAAGATCACTTGTATAAAGTTTTTAAAGTGTTATATACCTAAATTGATGCATTGATTTTAGACAAAGACAATGGTACTAACCGTAATACTGCAACAAGAGCGACGCACACACACCCACCGTCACGTCTCACACACAACTGATGCTACTGTACCAGTCAGACACTGGCACACAACCTCTTCCCCCTACCCCGACTGACACCCGCCTCTCCCTCCCCTCTGCATTGCCAATAGCTGCACCAGCCAAAATACTCATTACTCATTTTTAGAAAAAATGTTAGGAACAACTTTAGTTTGAATTTGCATTCTACATATACCTGCAAAGTTTCATAGTAATCGGTTCATAAATAAAGAAATTAGAAAAAATCAATAATAATTTCAGTAGTGTTAACTTCAAATGGCTTGAGCCACCTCTAAATATTGTCCAAATGACCCAGGATTTCGCCTGTGTTCTTTTTTCATGGGTACGCAGTATTGGACAAATGGCCATCTAAAAATAAAAACTTTCACTTTTTATTGTCACCCTAGGGGGGGGTTCTCATTTCTAAGTCATTTTTCCTTTAAAATACTGAGAGGCCCCCTCACATCATGGTCATACACTAACTCAAATGGGCTGAAACCTGTTGACTCGTGTACAGCATCCTTCAGAGCAAAAAGAGCCAAAGGCACACCTCATCCCAATCTAGTCCCATCTCTCCACGATACATTCTCAGTGTGTTCTTAAGTGTCTGGTGAAGTCTCTCTAAACAACCTGTGACTGTGGATGACATGTACTTGACAACTTCTGATTTATATGCAAGTCTTTCAAAAATTTCTTAGATATACCAGATGTGAAATTACTTCCCTGATCTGACTAAATAATCTCAGGTAGTCCTACCCATGAGAAATATTTGAATAATTCTCTTACAATATTCTTACTGTGAATACTCCTCAAAGGTATTGCTTCTGGGAAACACGTAGATGAACACATAATAGTTAACAGATACTTATTGATTTCCTCTCTGTGTCTTTGGCAAAAGTGATACCACCCTCAGTGTCAAGACCTGACTGAATTACTCAGAATAGGCAAACTGTACTACAAGCTTTGCCAATAAATTTGTTAAACTAAAAAAAAAGGTTCTACTCAGTCTATAATTTTTTTTCTCAATTGATTACAGA
Organism: Homarus americanus; assembly: GCF_018991925.1. NCBI lineage: Eukaryota > Metazoa > Arthropoda > Malacostraca > Decapoda > Nephropidae > Homarus > Homarus americanus. The sequence continues at coordinate 9,011,797 of NW_024739403.1, forward strand.
AAGCTGGAATGGGTATCATTGGTACAGGTTGAATGATTTGATTTGGCTTACCTACTTTTTGACACACAAGGCAGGTTTTACAAAATGTTGTCACGTCTTTTTTCAAACCAGACCAATAAAAATGCATCAGCAACCTGTTTGTGGTTTTCCTAACACCTAAATATCCTGCCAAACTTGAATTATGGGACAAAGTTATTATATCCTTCCAATACTCTACTCCTTTGGAGGAACAATTTGTTTGTTCATTTCCCAATGATCTGAAGCTGGGACCTCTAGAGGTCTCCACTTTTCCAACAACACACCACCTTGATAGTAAAATCCCAGAGTCATCATCAGGCTTACCATTCCTTTCAGCCTCACTCTGGATTTCTCTCAAACTATTATCCTCAAGTGGTGAGTTGATTAATTCATCTTTATCAACAATGAAATCTGGACAAAAATCTACCTCCAACAATACCATTTTTGTCTCACTTCCACTCCTACTTCATCATACTAATCACCTTCCATGAAAAACTGATCAAAATCAACTTCATCTTCACTTGGTTCTTTCTTAGCCATAAACCTAGTGTCAGCACACTTTGGAAAAATAAAACAAATTCAAATTCCTCTGCCACTCCATCACAATCAACATTTGTACTATTTATGTCACTCAGATACCTTAATAGCATCATTCCCATCACAAGTTAGAGGATTGTCAACCATCTTAGGTTTCAGAACCATACAGTGCCCTGCTAGATCATTACCCAATAACACATCTACTCCCTCAACCAGTAATTCATCCATCACCCCAACCTTAACTTTACCAATGACAAGATCGGTCCCAAGGTTCAATATATATATAGGTTTGGTAAATTTTGAGCCTAATACAGTACTTACACTTTCACTTTGTCACCTGAATGAGACTCCATCATCCACTCCACTATTTATGAATGCCTCAAAGTCCCTAGCAGACTTCTTAACCTCACAATGTCTGGCACCTGTCAGATTTTTTGAAAACTTCTAGGTTTTTCCCAAGACACGCTTAACCCTGCTGACCTTTGTATACTGTACTTCTACACTGAGATTTAAAGTGAACAACCTCCCCACAACTACGTACAGTGGTCCCTCGGTTAACGAGCACAATCCGTTCCAGCAGATTGCTCGTTAACCGAAACCATTGTTTCAATGGGTTTTTGGATAATTGGTTCCAGCTCACCGAAAATTGCCTAAATTCAACACAAATTTTAGAAATTGACACTTACCTTGAGGTGTGTATGTAGAAGGCTCCTGGATGATGATGCTGATGTGAATTTGAAGTGGGAGGTGGAGGAGGAGAAGGGAGAAGAGAAGGAAGTGGAGGTGGAGGAGAAGCATTTTACTACTTCTTGGAAGGTGACTCACCTTCCATGAAAATGTCAGGAACCTCTGGACCGACAGATTCTCCACCATGAACATCCTCTCTCCTTCTTGAAGTGGAAGGCTGAGGGATAGCATCATCCTCTCTCCTTCTTGAAGTGGAAGGCTGCGGGATAGCATCATCCTCTCTCCTTCTTGAAGTGGAAGGCTGAGGGATAGCATCTTGTTCCCTCTGCCTTTTACTGAAGAAAGTGTCAATTGTGGTCTGTGGGGCATCTCTCCTCCTCACCATTAACTTATGTTTAAGGAAGGAGACCATTGAGTCCTCAACATGACACACAGTTAGTTCAGTTTTTTCCACATCTGGGTGCTTTGAAGCCCGTTCCCTGAACTTCTCCCAGTGGTAAATCACATCTTTCAACTCTTTAGTTGACATATGGTCATCACTTTCAATTTCCTCCTCACCACTGTCAGCCTCTAACATCTCATCCAGTTGCTTCAAGTCATCAGGAGTAAGTTCCTCCTCATGAGACATCACAAGCTCTTCGACATCATCCTCTTCCGCTTCAAGGCCCAATGACTGATCAATGGACACAATCTCCTGGTCCAACTCTGTTTCTTCCTCAAATCCCTCAAAATCATGGACTACTGATGGCCACAGTGCTTTCCATGAAGAATTGAGACTTCTTGCCATGATGACACAATCAATTTTACAGCCTCCAGGATGTTGAATTATGTCTTACAGAACTGTTTCAGTGTTAGTTCAGGATCATTGGAAGTTTCCTGATGACACTTCCTAAACATTTTCTTCTTGTTGAAGTTGCTGATCACATTCTGGTCCATTGGCTGTATGATTGATGTAGTGTTGGGAGGAGCATTATCCATGAGGAGAAGAACCTTTAAAGGGAGTTTATTGGTGGTTAGGTATCTCTTGACAGAGGGGCAAAACACATCAACAGCCCATTCATTAAAGAGCTGTCTTGTCATCCATGCCTTACGGTTGGACTTCCAATAAACTCCAAGCTTTGTTCTTACCACTTTCTGTTGCTTGAACACCCTGGGGTTTTCAGAGTGGTAGACAAGCATAGGCTTCAGTCGGAAATCCCCTGAAGCATTGGCACCAAGCAATAGAGTGAGACGGTCTTTCATGGGTTTATGCCCAGGTAAAGAGGCTTCATCTCTGGTGATGAATGTTCTTTTGGGCATGTTTTTCCAGAACAGCCCAGATTCGTCCACAGTGAACACTTGCTGTGGAAGAAAATTTTCTTCCATCAGTTCTTTAAATTCCACTAAAAACTTTGCTGCCCCTTCTTTATCAGCACTGGCAGCTTCACCATGCCTAACAACACTGAAAATTTCACTTCTTTTCTTAAATTTTTCGAACCAGCCTTTGCTGGCCCGAAAATCTTCAAATTCTGTGCCTGAAGAACCAGGTTGATCTGTCTTTAAATGTTCGTAAATCTCCCTGGCTCTTTCACAAATGAATTCAGTAGAAACTGAATCACCTTTCATCAGTTTTCCCTAATTCAGATGAGAAGTAACCTCTCAGTTTCTGCAATTAGGGATCTACTTTTAAACACTGGTAGATTTGTCTCTCACTTTCACTTCTTTAAATTTGTCATTCTGTTCAAGATTTGTCGACACAGTTGATGTCGACATGCCATATTCTTTGCATAGCGCATTTGTTCTAATGCCGTGTTCATGTTTTTTTTATATAATTTCCTGCTTGGTTTGGATTGAAATCGCTTTTCTTGATCTCTTAGGCCCCATGCTGGATTCAAACAATGTCAACACGTGATTTTTTAAGTTTAAACTACTGTAGCTGTAAATAAAGAATATTTTCTTTAAAATAACACTGCACTACGCTATATATTATCAATATGTAAAATAAATTTCAAAATGACCAATAATTTGCTTATAAACACAGAAAAAAGCATTTAGTTGAAGAGAGTCTCAATCAAGATGTTACCTCCACTGAAAACAGAGAGAGACTAACGCTTGTTTGGTGTGTTAAAAGGCTGGATGGCGCGCATAAAACTAGTGACTTTACCTTCAATTACAGTTGGTCCTCACATTAAGCGGTCCCGCAATCCGCGTTTCACCGTTACCGCGGTGCCTTGCCAGAACCTAACATTTTCACATTTCGCGGTCGCGAACGCCATTCCGTGGAGAGTGTCCGGCGCGACGCTATATTTAGATTTGCCCCACGCGCCACCCGCCTGCCTGCCTCTCCCTCCTCCTCCTCCCTCCGCTTGGGCAAGCGGCGCGGTAAGGTTGCGCAGTGTGTCTTTGTTGCGTTATCACTGACGTCATATGACGTATCAGACCTGTGATTGGCCATGCATCCCTACCCTCCTCTGCTGCTAGCTGTAATTGGCTTAAAGTATTATGACGTGTCCACCCGGGGCAGGGAGGGAGGGAGGAGAGACGACGCTTGACCTAGCCGCGACAGTTTCATCCCTCAAGGCCACTCCGTGTTATCGCGCATCCATTGTTCCGTAAAATGGCTTCCGCCGGACCACCACCCCCAGAGAAAAACCTTTCCTTACCTGGACCCAGCGGCACTAAGCCAAAGAGGACACGACGTTCCTTAAGCTACGAGGTGAAGTACCAAATTATTCAAGATTTGGAGAAAGGAACACGGCAAGTTGATCTCGCGCGCCAGCATGGCGTCAACGAATCTACGATCCGGACTATAAAGAAGGATTCAGCCAAGATAAAGGAGCACATGAAGATCACAAAGTCTACAGGTGCTTCTATGATCAAGTATTTTCACAACCGGGTGCTTCTCAAGACAGAAAAATTACTTGTGAGGTACTTGGTGCGTCAGGCGCGACGCAACATGGCGGTCGACACGCGCTCTGTGAAGGACTACGCACGTGAACTGTACATGGCAGTGGCACGAAAGATGGGAACTTCAGAGCCCAAACCCTTTACTGCTTCCTCTGGGTGGTTACAGAGGTATAAGATCCAGAACAAGATCACCAATATAAACATTGGTGGTGAAGAAGCGAGTGCTGATCGTGCTGCGGCTCGGGAATTTCCTCCGTTTTTACGTGAGATTATGGAGGAAGGACAGTACACCGACGACCAGGTGTTTAACATGGACGAATCTGGTCTTTTCTGGAGAAAACTACCTTCCAAGTCCTACATTGTGAAGAATGCCAGCAGGATTCGGGGCCGGAAAATGCAGAAGGAACGCATCACCGTCCTGTTTGCCACCAATGCCTCCGGTACCTGTAAGCTCAAGTTATCGGTGATCCACACAGCCCGCAAGCCGCACGCCTACAAAACCATGGACATGACCAAGCTAAATGTCCACTGGCTGACAGCACGTAAGGCATGGATGTTCTCTACACTGTCCCTCTCCTGGTTTGATGACTGTTTTGTTCCTGATGTAAAAAAATTCTGTGAGCAACAGAATGTCCCATTTAATATTTTGTTGCTGCTGGACAACGCACCAGGACACTCGCCCCTACTGTTAGATCGTCACCCCAACGTAAAAGTGGTCTTTCTTCCTCCCAACACTACGTCTATATTACAGCCCATGGACCAGGAGTTGATTTGCAATGTGAAAGCTGCATTCTCAACAAAAAAATTCCAGCTCCTGAACGACTACACCAACACCAGGGAAAAGTTGCGTGACCTGAGTGACACCACCACCGATAGCAAGAGCGACGAAGATGAGGAACAACGGTTAGAACAGCAAAAAATACTCTTCAAACAATTCTGGAGAATATTTAACATCAAGAAAGCTGTGGACATCTTGGTGGAGTCATGGGATCAGCTGTCTATTGCTACAATTCGTCACGCATGGAGACATGTGTTGCATGGAATACCAGGTGAGAGGAGGAGTCAATCTGTGACTGGTGAGGTTCAGAATGTTGCAGTAGCAGTGGACCTTGCCAGAGAAGCTGCGCAGACTGTTACAGTTCCAGGCTTCTCCGAGACCACCAACGACGACATCCTGGAGGTGATCAGAAATCCTGAAGTGACTGCCGACGAGATGTTGGAAGAAGAACACGTCAGTGAAGAGGAGGAAGAAGGTGCGTCAGTCTCCGAAGAACACAGTTTAAGTCATAGTGATATTAAGGGTGCCATGGAGTTTGCAGAGAAAATTAAGTCCGTCCTTTCCCGCGACAATGACGATGACCGCTATGAAGTCTTCCATAACCGGCTGGTGCAGGCTATGGAGCCGTACATCACGGTGTATCACGACAACATCAACGCCAGCCGTCAGCAAAGCATAACAGATTTCTTCACCCGCAACCCACCACAGCCAGCCCAAGCCAGTGATAGTGACAGTGAAGTTGACTTTGAGGGATTTGTCAGGGAAGCCCTGACAACTGTAAGTGACAGTGATGATGATTCACCTAGTAATGGTGATTCACCTGAGGGCCAGTAATCTGCCCTCTGCCTCGGAACCAGCCTCCATCCCCGTATGCCGACCCATCTCTTCTACTACCGTAAGTGTTCCACAAAATTTTTAGTTTTTTAACCTATTCTTTATTTTTCCTATGTTAACCTTTATCTTTCCTAACCTAACCTCTTCTATATTACTTGTTTTTTCATACCATCATAAAGTTAAGATAAAATTTTTACTACAACATAGTTGTGTGTCGTCAAAAAGTGGAGTTTGGGGATCGGCCTGGACTCCATTTCAATTAATCCCATATGTTATGTTATTCACTTTCCGCGTTCCTCACTTTCCGCGGGACCCTCTGGGTTACATTAACCGTGTAATGTGAGGACCAACTGTATGTTCAATAATTGTTATAATGACTAAAAAAAATTAATATTAAACTTTTAAAATTATTGAATAGTATAAACTTCTTGATATTTACTAAAATAGTAAGGAATTTAAGCCCTAGAACCGATTACTGTATTGGCGGACTAATACTACAGCTGGTTGACCGCCAAGTGCAAGCGAAAACATGTTGAGGTCGGCTAGTAAGAAACTCGTTAACCGAGGGATTGCTCGTTAACCGAAGTTAAGAATCTTATGGGAGGTAACTCGTTAACCGAAATCTCGTTAACCAAGCATTTTCTTTTCATTGGTGGTCTCCCTTGCTGACCTACATTGTTATGTCCATATGACATAAAAATTACCTTGAGACTGTCCTACAGGATTCCCAGCCATATTACTGCCTGACCACTAACTGCCTTGTTCCCCAAAGTTACCCGACTCCTGACTGTGCTGTTTAGTACCTGGTGACATTTGGTTCTGTTGACCCTTCCCATGATACTGGGGTCTTCAACTTCCTGTCTCCACTTTGTCTGCGTGAGATATCCTTTCTGTACATTTTATACACCACTGCTAGCTACTCTGCTAGGCATGCTGCCTCCATCAAGTCTTTAATCTGTCCCTTATTTGTTTTATATTTCACATCAGGGTGCACGAAATTCTTAAACTGCTCTAACAAAGTCATGTTTCTTAAATCCTCAAAAGTTTTGACCTCTTCTTCCTTGCACCGCCTATCAAATTTTATTCTACATTCCCGATGCCCATCTTTCACCATATCACTCTGGCTTCCGGAAGATGCATTCAACAACAGACGCTCTTGATTGTCTTGAGTCCTTGGTTTGTGAGGTTTTTGCTCGTTGCCAGTATCTCGTCTGCATTTTTTTGACCTAGAGAAAGCATATGACATAGCTTGAAGATTCAGCATCCTTAATGAGCTTCACAATTTTGGGTTGTGGGAAATTTTACCATCATTAATTGGTTAGTTCTTGGGACATTGCACTTTTAGGGTCTGTTTTGCCACAGAAATGTCATCACCACATATTCGGGAGGATGGGGTTCCTCAGGGCAGTGTCATGAGTGTGATTCTATTTGCCATTGCAATAAATGGGGCAGTAGCATCAGTTCCAGGTGGTGTATCATTCTCTTTGTATCAATAATGTACAGTAGAACGGCAATTTAAAGCGATCCAATTTAAAATTATTGATTTAAAGCGACACCCACAATTAAGGACAATGTATTAAAATAAAGCAAATCTTTCCTATTTTACGCGAGTCATTCTGGCGCATCATTTGGAAATACACACTATTTTAAAATTTGCGTCTAATTTTTACCTCCAGACTCGTCTCTGGGCACGCTACACGGTTGCCCTCCACATTCCCACATCCTCAGTTCTCGCCCTGATGCTCTAGTGAACGGACATATTGTGTGACACTATCTCCTTCAACCACGTGCATCAACCATCGCCAATTTGTCCAAGAAGCCAGCTACTACATCATTAACTACCCCAGAGACCATGAAATCAAGGCAAGCAATTACACTGGAATCAGAAAATCAAGGTGCTGGAAGCACAGCAGTGAGGAAATGGTGTTTCCCGTGTGTCAGATGCGTCCACAGCCACACCACTAGACAGTCATGTGGGTGATGAGCTGGTCGAGTTGGGCTCTGCATCTTTAGAGGATGAACTGCCTAACTAAAGTTGAGTGAAAATCTATTTTTGATAGCATAAAGTAATTAAAAAATAAATTGAGAGGAAAGTGAAAGTACTGGGTGAGTCAGACGAGAGGCAAGTTGTGCGCTGCACCAGTGCGACCACCCTCTCACATCAGCTGATCACTAGTATACAGACCATTTTGCATCCCTTAATTTTAGCTGTGTTGATTTATGAGTATTTGTTTTAGCATAATACAACAAAACAATATTTTGTTTATTCTAGGAGATGGACTGAGGTGCATCTAGGTAGACTGTCAGTCTTTTTATTATTTTGTGTTTCTCTCAAGTACCCAACTAAATTATTCCATTGAAACAACACTTCGATTAAGTGTGAATTCGGTTTAATGCGACCTCTCTTGGAACCTATCTCTTGTTATATCGACGTTCTACTGTATCAGTCTCATTTGATATACAGCTTCCCGCATGTCAGTGGCTGAACGTCGCATCCAACTTGCTACTAGACAAGGTTTCACATTGGACCACAGAGCATGTTTCAGATTTTCTCCCTTGGAGACCAATGCCATATATTTCTGCTGCCTTCGAGGTGTTCACTCAGATCCAAATCCACAACTCTATGGTCATCGTGTGTGATGTGTCACAGAGACCCGTTTCTTAGGCATTATCTTCGACAACCAGCGTACATGGCAGCCACATATTCATTACCACAAAGAGTCTTGCCAACGTGCTCTTAAGTTATTGAGTGTCTTGGAGCAAAAGTCATGGGGTGCTGTCTGAGGAACTCTGCTACACCTTTACCACATGCTAGTTAGACCCAAACTGGATTGTGGGTGTGAGGTGTACTCCTCAGCCACTGAAGCTAAACTCATTACACTGAACTCTGTTCATCATGCTGCGGTGCACCCGGTGATTGGTGCCTTGAGGTCTTCACCAATTCCAAAGGCTACTAGTTGATGCTGATGAGCCATCCCTTGATCTACAACGTCAGTATCTCCAGGTCCAGTGTTGGTTTCACCTCCACCACCTTCTGCAGTCTGTAACCAACACTTTTGTAGTTAACAAGACTATGTCCCGATGCTACACTCGGCATCCAGGCCTCCCACGACCTTTTGGCTTCAGTGTAAGGGAGAGTGTGAGTATTCTTTGTCTTCCTCCTGTTCAGATATGCCCCATGCAAATCCCTAGTGCCACTCCGTGAATTCCCTCTGAAGTTTAAGTTTGTCAGTATTGTAATGAAAGAAAGGACTTACTCCCTCCCTGTGTGATTCATTTTCTTTTTTCTTGTTTTTAAAGCATGCCTCCTCTCACAGAGGGACTATCCCTGTTTACACCGACTGCTCTAAGTCGGATGCAGGGGTGAGTTTTGGATTGGTCTTTCCCGAATTCTCTCGGGACGGTAGTCTCCCCACTACAGCATCTATTATTACGGCAGAGCTGTCAGGTATTTTATTTGCCCTCAAGACTCTTTTTACTCAACCTCATCCCAATTTTACAATTTTTAGCAATTCTCATAGTGCTCTCCAGGCCTTAGCTAGTGTCTCATTGCCCCATCTCTTAGTTATAGATATTTTACAGTGGCTGTTTTTCATCTAATGTCGGGGCCGGAAAGTCAGTTTTTGTTGGGTTCCAGTCCATGTGGGAGAGAAGGGGAATGAGTGTGCTGATGCTGTGGCAAAAGCAGCTGCTTCTCGCCCTGTGGCACATCATTCCCCTCTACCTGTCTCTTATATGAAGCCGGTAATAAGAGCTGCCATCTGCTTGAGTTGGCAATACAGATGGGATGCTGTCAGAGCAAACAAGCTCTGCGACATCCACCTTGTAGCATTGGATACCTGGGGTTATCAGGAACTGTCGTGCCACCGGGAGACTGCTATGGCCTGCCTCTGTATTGGCCACACACATCTGACTCATGGTTTTTTTAGCAGAAGAGTACCCCCTTCCCATTGTGATAACTGCCTGGTCCCATTGACTGTTCAACACCTCCTGGTGGAATGCCCCAGTCTCAAAGATCTTCGTAGTAAGCACCTATCCCATCGCCCAAGGGGAGATGGGTCTTACTGTCTCTCTTTGGTGCTGGGTGAGGGGGACGAGTGGGTGGGGACATCCTCTCCTTCGTGAAGGATGCCGGCCTTCCATACAACCTTTGAGTTTTATCGATTATTTCTTAGATTTTTTTTTTATTAAAGCTCTATGTTATTTGTTACATATGTTTTTTTTTTTACCTTGCATTATTTGATTTTAATCTTTTAAGCCTTTATTTTAATTCAGCAACATATGGCCTAAGCCATTGCGTTGCCAGGGATGTAATTGCCACAATCAATCAATCAATCAATTTATTGAACAGGACTGTAATTAGAATTTTCTGGGCTTACATCACTCGATTTCGAAGTTTGACCACACAGTACTAATAAAAAATGGGTAAACTGTACTGGGTAAGTTAGAGTGCCACATTATATCCAGAGCATAGTAGCAAATCACATTATATCAAGGGTCTGCTCTCTCCTCAATGTCAAGCTTTTCCATTCTTGCTGAGGTCTCAAGGTTGTCTGCATATGAAAGTGGATACAGCACTCGACTACATTCACTTTCCCAAGTTGTAAACTTAGGTACCCATTTACAGTTGGGTGAACTGGGTGAACAATTGGCCCTTGGAACAAGAAGTGAGTGCTCTATCCACTCAACCGCCATGCTCCATACCTGCATGTAAAGCTCACTAAATGACAGTAATGTCCTGAAGTCTTGCACTGTACCTCTTAGGTACTCACCTTTCCTCACTCACTGCACATTTCATTTAAGTATTGCCAGCACCCTTCTTAAAGACAGCACACGTTCTTTACCCTTGCCACTACCTGTATTAGATGCCAGGCCATAGGTGAATATTGCTTCAGTTGACTTCTTTCCTGGCATGAACCTAAGCGGCATTTTATTATTTTCTCTCTTTTTTTTACAATATTGATAACCTGGTCTAACAGTTTCAGGCCTCTGTAGGTTTTTTGTTAAGATGAATGACCCTTTCCTTGTAAATATGCACAATCATGCTTATCAAACAGTTAACTGGAACAGGATGTTCAATCCATCATAATTGCTCTCAACTTCTGGTAATTAACCCATTAATATTATGCCTTTTCTAAGGGCTACAGTAAAGTTAGGAGAAATACTATTTCTAGTTTTCCAATTGTTTTACAAGTTTTCTGTAATGTAGTTAGTCACACAAGTGGAAGGGTCCTTGGGAATCATCAAACCCACAATACAGGTTGGGCATCCCTTATCCGAAATTCCCAAATCTGAAATGCTCTGAAATCTAAAAGTTTTTTCAAGCAATAACCCATTTTAGGATAATTTGACCTTTAGGGTGAAATTTAGGGTAAACAAAAATTTATCAAAATCTATGGTAATGAAGGTTTTCTTGGGTACTGTAAGTCCTCGTTTAACGTTGACCCTGACAATGTTGTTTCATTATAACGTCGCTACTCTTTAGATACCCATGATTCCGACAACGTCTGGACCGATTCGTTATAACGTCGTCACCCAACACGAACCACTTTGTATGGCGCATCACCCTCTCTCATCTTGGCTCGCTACGCTCTTTCACTGAGTGCCACAGTGTCCCCAAGCTTCCCCAGTCTTTGTTAGGCTAACACAGCATACATGTGTGCTTAAATGTTTTTGCTCTAAATACTGTACTGTAACCGTTTTAAATGGCTTCCAAGCGCCCATCAAGTGCTATTGATGCTAGTGTTGTGAAGAAGCAATGCAAGACCATTACCCTTGCTACGAAAATGGAGGTTTTAAACCTCCGGGTCTCAGTGACTCGCCACCCTTCTCCTCTCCGCTACCCACCACGCACTCGCTCCACCTGTGCCCATCAATGAGTACAGTACAAAATGATTTAGTTTATCTTTTTGGATGTATAATATATACTATTTAATATAAAAATTCCATTGAATTGATATATAAGTACAGGTGCTCCCCGACTTACGACGGGGTTAGGGACCCAAATCCAGGTCGTAAGTCCGAATGGTCGTAAGTCCGACATAGATAAAAAAAAAAATCCATTTAAAAAAAAAAATCTACAATGAAATACAGTACAGTAAAAGTAATAAATAATGAGGAATGAATACAGTGTGACTGAGCACTTACCTTTAACGTAGTCAGCTAAATGCACACGGGGCCCCCATAATTTTCTAATTATACATGGAGACTACATTAACTGGAACGTTTTGGTATAGAAAATGTGCGCGTCATTTGGAGAAAAAAAATTTGATCACGGCTGCAACGGTCATGTGTCCCAACGGTCATAAGGTCAGAGCAGGTCGTAAGTACCGATGGACGTAAGTTGAGGCAGTCGTAAGTCGGGGACTACCTGTAATGTATTTTATGGGGTAAAGGGAGGCTGGGGAAAGTAATTAGCGTATTTTATCTATTTCTTATGGGGAAAATTTATTCCGTTAACATTGTGTTTTTCAAGAACGTGACCAATACGTTCAACGAGGACTTACTATACTGTATTTTACTCACATTTTAAGGTACAGTGGTCCCTCGGATAACGAACACAATTCGTTCCAGAAGGTCGTTCGTTAACCAAAAATTTTGTTAACCGAAACCATTGTTTCAATGGGATTTGGGTAATTGGTTCCAGCTCACCAAAAATGACATACAAACTAAAAATAAATGCAGTAAAGTACACTTACTTTGAGGTGTGAATGTAGAAGGCTCCTGATTGATGATGATGATGATTGGAATTAGAAGTGGGGATGGAGGAGAAGGGGGAAGAGAAGCAAGTGGGGATGGAAGCAGGGCTGTGGAGTCGAAGACAAAACCTTCAACTCCGACTCCTTGGCTTATTTGTAACAACTATTTCTACCATCCTAATTGTAATTTGTATGTTGTAACCTGCGTAGGTAAAAAGTAAAACACCGTGGCTATACTGCTACAGCTTTATTAATGATCTGGACGATTTTTAAGAACTACAAAAAGATGATAGGCTTGACTTTCAAAGTTTCAATCAAAAGAAAAATAAATTTATTAAGAATTCAAGATATTAACTAGAAAACACCATTTACATGTATATCTAAAAGTTCGATCTCAGCATATGAATTTTGTTTAAGCTCAAAATCTGATGTGGATCTAAATGATGATCCTACAATTCCTTTTAAAGTAAAGTTATATATTTATGTACATTAAAGAAATGAATACCTTATTAAGGAAAATGGATAAACCTTACATGATTAAGTTATTAAATTAAATTTGCCTTAATCTCACCAAAAACAGGTTGTAGCTAATTGTTTTGTAGCTGAGAGCCTCTGTGCAGTTTTTAACGAAACAAAATTTGATATAATTCAAAATTTCAAATGGTAAAGAAGAGACTATCGTCCAAAATTATAGTGCTATACTGTGCCTGCTACAATAAATTCATAATAATGCTTCTAAAATGGAAATAAATTCTTTTAATAATTTAAGAAAATTAGTGGGATCAGTGGAATCACTGCAATGAATATGCCTGAGTTCATATATTTGTTCTTAGGAACAGAATAGCTTCAGTCGGAGTCGGAGTCTGGACAATTTTACCGACTCCGACTCCGACTCCACAAGCCGAAATTTCCTCCGACTCCTCGACTCCGACTCCGACTCCACAGCCCTGGATGGAAGAGAAATCACCCCATGCTTCATGCTGCCATTTCACCCATAAAATTTTAAGTTCACTAGGTGTAATTCAAGATTAATTTCTTTAAATCAACACTGCACTGCACTATACTGTATATTGTCAATATGTAAAATAAATTTCAGAATGACCAATAATTGTACTGTAAAAACGTAAAAATAGTTTATGTTCAAGAGAGTCTCAAGCAAGATGCTACCTCCACTGAGCAGAGACACAAACTGACGCCATTCTCGGTGAGTCAAGTGGCTGTTTGGCACGCTAAAAACTAGTTCCCTGTACTTCAATTATGTTAAATAATTGTTAAAATGACAAAAAAATTTAATATAAAACTTGGAAAATTATTGAATAGTACAACCTTCTTGATATTTACTCATATGGTAACGAATTTAAACCCTAGAACCTATTACTGTATTGGCGGACTAATATTCCAGCTGGTGAGCAGGCGAAAACATCTTGAGAGTAATTCGTAAGGAATTCATTAACCAAATTTTTTTCATTAACCGAGTTGAAGATTCTTATGGAAGGTAATTCGTTAACCGAAATTTCGTTAACCGAGGCGTTCGTTAACCGAGGGTTCACTGTATTTACTTTGTAGTAGTAAATAAATGAATGTTACAGTAATTTGATGTTGGACTAACTGGCCATGTCTTAATTTCTTTAATAATTCCACTCTGCTTCTGTACAGCCTTGGAAAGTCTTCCATTACGTTACTAAGCTGTACTCGCCCTTTTAAGGAAATCTCCTTAGACTGGTATTTATGATACTTTTAAATTACACTACACTATACCGTCATTAATTCGACAAAAAAAGAGGTTCAGCATCACTCAAATTACCCAAAAATCCGGTGCCTTAGAGATGGTGAGTGCTGGCAACATTGTTAGGGAGAGTGGGTCAGCTGAACCGATCACCACTCTGTAAACAAGAAACCAGGAATATACTACGGTGCAACAGCTCATCTGAGATTGACTGTGTGATTTTTGGGGGAAAATTAATTATTAAAAAAATATATATATTAACTCTGCACCAAATGAAGCTAAATAATATGGGAATTATGGTGAAATTGCATACTGTCGTTATAAAAGGGATTGCAGGCTCTCCTTCTTGAAGGAGGCTGTGTATAAAATTATTAATGGATTATTGGCAAAGACTGCAAAGAACACATAGTGACAAAATTTACCTCATTTAAGATAAGTAATAATATTTTTGAGTAATTTGATAATTTTTAGGGCATTTCAAAATAAAATTTAAGGTAAGTTTGTATGTGTAATGAATAAAGGTAAGACACAGGCTGCTTGGCACTCTAGAATCAGGCTTCACGACTATCCCAAACATATGGTAGTTATTGCTTACCTTTCAGATTCGTCAGTGTGCATCTCATCATATATTTCATACACAAAATTATTAAAAATATTTCATAAAATTGCCTGAAGGCTGTATGCATCCATCTGCTGTAAATGAAATATTAATGCATTTTGTACATAGACTTGGGTCCCATCCTCGCATGGTGAGTTACTGCATTATACAGATATACAGGATATACTGTAGGTATTCCAAAATCCGAAAATAACTTAAATCCGAGACCCTTTCAGCTCAAGGCATTTTGAATAAGAAATACCCAACCTATAATACTGATGCAGTTTGTCATCTGATCCATGCTTGGTTACAAAATAGATTTTCAGGATTAATCTTGCTGTTTAAGTTTATTTTCTCTTATATTACATTTAGGAAATGTACATTTAGGAAATGTTCTTATACCATACTTGATAAAATAACTCTTATTTCAGTAACAGTAAATGGTTTGCATATGTGGTATTCTACTCTACTTGGGACTTTGAAAAGGCACTTCAGAGCGATGGCAAGATTAAAATTGGAGAGACAGAAATCAGAATATGGAAAAAAGCAAGAAACAAGCCCCACCAAAAATTTCTGCTTCCTCTTCACAAAGCCCAAGAGTTGCTCACCCATTATTTTGGATTTAACTGTTGGACATCAAAAGTTATATATGTAAGTGTTTCTAATTCTTTCACTTAAAAATTGTGGGAGACCCACAACATTACTTGTCTAAACTGGATAGAAGAGGTCAAAAGGGTCTTTGGTTTTGGCAAAATTTCTCTTATTGAATGTCAATGATTTTTACAAGGTACTGTTTAACCTCTGTATGAACAGCCTTTCCAAGCACTATTTGTATGTTCATAGTTTTGGAAAGGTAATCTCAGCCCATCTGCTTCTAGGTAGAGTAAAACCTTTCTAAGTCAGACTACAGCATATGGTGCTCGAGACTGTCCGACCTATCTAGAATTCTACACTGCACTTAGTTTATTGTGGCGAATAAATCTTGAGGTGGAAGACGATGGGGTTGCCTACACTTACAGTACAGTACTGTATATATATATTCACACTCATATTTAATAACACTTTATATTTAGTTAACCTTATATTTAAGTAAACTTATATATAGTTACAAATATATTTACTATGCCCTTAAATCTCACTGATGGTGTGAAAAGTACTCTGCTTTAGCCCAAATTCCTCACAGACAATGTTCATGGAGACCCCAGCATTGATTCTGCCACATATCTTCAGTTTCTCTTCATTTAGTAAAGTTCTAAGCACCATTCCTCTTCTGGTGGTCTTCTGTGATGTTGTTTACCTTTGCTTGCTTTAGATGCCATAATAATACACTAGGGAAGCACTAAATACTGACAAAATACAGAGTGAGCAGCAGACCATTGGTCTCAACAAGAAATGTGCAGGAACTGACGCTTCACCCAGTTGCCACTTAATGACACTGTCAGGTGATCCCCCACCTCCAAAACTGTTGCCTCATCTGACTTATGGGCATCTCTGACATACAGAAGTTCAACTTAGAGAGATCATAATACAGCACTCCTTTTTTTATACATCTTGATTTCAAGGAAATATATCTCTTGGTGTCATCACTAATCAAAATGTAAGTAACCTTTACATACGGTATTTTATTATTAGTACAGTATTAGTATAGGTGCTCCTCTACTTACAGATGAGCTACATTCCTGAGGATTGTTTGTAAGTCCAACCTTAGTCCTGAAGAGTAAACCCTTGATAACTCGGCATTCATTATCTCGGAATTTCATATAATTCGGCACGTATATGGTCTGGGAAATTACTATAAAATAACTCATAAAATGCAGAGCTATATAAGATTATGTGGGAAAATCTCAGCACATTTGGGGGCATGCTATCACTCGCCACGCTGCGCTCCACACTTGATTAGTCTGGTGTTTGTTGTTGTGGTCGGGTGCTGCTGGCTCACTCCATCCAGTACATGGACATGGGAAGGGAGAGTGATGTAGCACCCCAATATTTTGGATATAAGGTAGTATACATTGCACCACAGAGCATCTAGGGCACCAGAATTAACCCTTTTGCCCTGTACTAGGGTGTCACTGGCTGTCCTCCCCCCCACGCAGTGGTAAATAAAAAAAAATCATCTTTTCCAAAAATAATTTTTTTAACCATTTTAAATGCTAAAACAATAAAAAAGAAGTAAGAAAAACTATACAGTCAACCCTCGCTTTACGCGGTCCCACATTCCGCATTTCCACGTTTATGCGGTACCCTGCCGAAACCGGAATGCTCACATTTCGCGGTGCGTGTACCCCTTTACGCGGAGAGTGGCTGGCGAGCTGCGCCATTTTTGGATCCAAACCTCCCGCCATCCGCCATGTTGTGTAAGCGACGCGAGCAGGGTGCGCACAAGGTCGCCCAGTCATCAAAACATTACCGAGTTCTTCACCCGCCACCCACCACAGCCGGCCCAAGTCAGTGATAATGATAATTATAGTGAGGATATGGACTTATATGGACTTTGAGGGGTTTGACAAAGAGGCCCTGCAAGCCTCTGTGGTGGATAGTGATACAATTGATACAAGTGATACAGGTGAGGGCCAATAATCTGCCCTCTGCCTCGGAACCAACCCCCCCGTCCCCATGTGCCCAGCCATCTTTTTTACTAATGTAAGTGTTAAAAAACCTAATATTATTGATATTTCTCTTAATTATTAATTGTGTGTGCATACCATCATAAAATTAAGAATTTATTTTTACTACAACGTAGGTATTGTGTCTGAAAAAGTGGAGTTTGGGGGTCGGCCCGGTCTCTATTTCAATTAATCCCATATGTTATGTTGTTCACTTTACGCGTTTCTCACTTTCCGCGGTACCCTGTGGGTTGAATTAACCGCGTAAAGTGAGGGTTCACTGTATATTGACCCTCTAGAGACTTCCCTGTGGCAGCAGTGGCGAGGGAGATAAGGGGACAATGTTGTTTTGACAGCTGTCGCTCGTGGTCTCTACGCACTTAGCGACCATTTTCTGCTTGCCTTTGAATCCGGAATGGCCAATAATGCATATATTTTCTGATCACAATACTTATTTCCTATAAATAATTAATTTAGAATATTTTATTTGCATTATTTTTCATAAAAAGTGATCGGAAAGACACACGCAGTCTGTCGCCAGGCTATCTGGCTGTCTTTGTGTTTGGTAGAGCAGGCAATGCATCAATTGGTTATCGGAATAATAGATCCACAAATAAATACATTTATAACATAATCATAGCATTATTTTCCAGTAATACTACACTACAATACAACTACAGTAATATCTCCGTCAGCTGGAATCCCTCAAACGTGGAAATCTCTAATAGCCGGAATTGAAATTTGCTCAGAAAATCACTCCCAAAGCCAGATTTTTCCAAAAATTTCCGGCTTTAGGAACAAATTTTCTGAGGTTGAAAATCTAGAGAATTTTCTGAAAATGCGTTGAATATAGATGAAAGTTAAAGTATTTTTTTTTTTTTTTGAGAGGGGGGACCTGACCTGACTCAATGTTAGGTGGAGGTAGGGTGGGGGATTAGTGGTCTCATATTACTGACCTTCTGATGGAATGTCAGGTCACCCTTTCTTGGGTGGGGGATTAGTGGGTCTTCTGACCTGAAGATGTCTTGAATAAACATGAAACCTAAAGTATTTTTAGGGAGATTGTGGTAAGTTTAAGTGTAAATGAGCAAATTTGTATCCCTTCAGCATTGCATGACATAACATATTAAATATAGAGTGAGAAAGCAGAAAGGTGTGTGTGATTAGAGAGATGGAGTGGAAAGGAGTAGTAACATGCACCAGTGATGCTGAGTGATAAGTTCCTCAACAGCTGATCCTTTAATTCATCTCCATACAGTCACACAACAAGACCCTTAGTGGATGCTTGTTGTCTTAATTCCCCTGTGTGTGTGTGTGTGTGTGTGTGTGTGTGTGTGTGTGCGCGTGTGTGTGTGCGCGTGTGTGTGTGCGCGTGTGTGTGCATGTGTGTATGCGTGTGTGTGCGTGTGCGTGTGTGCGTGCGTGTGCGTGCGCGTGCATGTGTGTGCGTGCGCGTGCGAGCGCTTGCCAAGCACGTTGTAGGATTTGAAGAAGTTGATGAAGAGTTTGTTCAGGAGTCAGGTGGTGAGGTGACATGCCAAGACACTTACACAGCACACACATTAACAACACTACTAAACCATTGTCTTATAACATTTTACATTACAGTACCGTATATCTCGGCTTATAAGACGGAATTTGAACATTAAAAAAATCTGCCCAAAGTTAGGGGGTCGTCTTAATCACCAGGTATAAAATTCTTACCTCTTAAATATTGTGGTTTAGCGTGTCAAGAGTGGTGATGGAAACATCGTAAGCCACTCACAAGGTCCTACCACTAATTATTTTATACTGAAACTTACGTTTGGCAAGCTGGATTCAAATTAAGATTACCGGTATATTAAAATAATAAAAATGTATTATAAACCTGTCTAACATACCGTAAAAGAGAATTATACCCCTGTAATAAACACAGCTATCATCACACACCCCTCCCCACGCCCCCCCCATTTGCCAGTGAGGAGACAAGAAAGGGAAAGTGACCGCGAGATTGGGCTATTTTTAGCCGTGGAGGTGGTCAGTAATGCATATCGGTATATTTACTGATAATAATACTTATCTCCTATAAATAATTAATTTAAAATTTATTTTTTTACAAGGAATATTCAGTAAATGACTGCATTAATTCTTGAAACTACCGACAGTTAAATACAGACGCTTAAGTGACGTCACTAGTGTTTACACTACACCAGCTGGTAACATTTGATGCCATTACTTGAAGTGAATTGGCCTTATTTTAAGTAACTAACCATAAATAAATACAAAAATTAAAAAAAAAGATCAAAAGTGAGAAATAATATACTGTATGTATGTTGTGTTGTCAAAGTAAGAGGAACAATTGAAACTGCAATTGTGTGTAAATGAGGCAGAAAGTCAGGTCAGCAACCTGGGACTTGGTCACAATTTTCGTGATGCCATATAGCAGCAGGGTCTACTATTAGACAACACATTATGCTTCCAATATCTTCCCAGGCGGTAGTATCTACCTGTTTGGTAGCTGCCTACTACCTACACAATTTTTAGTAATATTACTTTGATACATGATAAATTAGACAAACAATGAAAATAAACATCAAATTTAATTACCAAGACGCTTCCCATTGGCAGCTGTAAGAAGAGGGGGAGATGGGCTATTTTTATCCCGTCTTTGTGTCTGAAGTGGCCAGTAATACCATATATTTACTGATCATAATACTTATCTCCTATAAATAATTAATTTAAAATTTATTTTTTACATAGAATATTCAGTAAATGACTTTTAAATAAATAATCAAATAATTCGGTAAATCTATTTCAAGTAAATGGAAAATAAGCAAACAAATGTTATTTACCAAGACCCTTCCCTCTGGCTCAGGGTGAGATGGAGGGGAGATAAAGAAGGCTATTTATAGCCCGTCTTTGTGTCTGAAGTGGCCAGTACCCTAATGCACCATAAATAATTCATTTAACATTTATTTTTTGTACATAGAATATTCAGTACATGACTGCGATTATAAAATAGTGTGAATGAGTATATTAAATATATATATATATATACAGGTTGTACCTCTCTAGTCCGGCAACCTCGGGACCTGACCGGTGCCGGACCATGGAAATTCACCCTTTTCCTGGATAGATAGTGACTTGTGCTTATGCCTGGAAGCACTAGCACCACTTTCTCTGCATCATGGTCTCTTTGAAGACATATTGAAAGGTTAAATGTCGTATAGTAGCTTCTCAAATTTCGCGAGTTTTTAATTCTTAACGTATTTTATTGGAACGCACAAAAAATAAATAAATAAAAATTTTGACGGCGGAAACTTGAATTTCGACGGGTTTGAACGGCCCGCCAACGTGCAGACGATGTGCATAATCGTGTAAACAGCGTCATTTCTCTTATGTACAAAAGATTCATTATTGTTTATTACTGAATGTCTTTTTTATTGAATTAATGTTTATGTGTGCAAAATGAGCAATACAATTAATTAATAATACGTAGAATATTAAAACACACGAGGAAATGACACAGCATTGTTTTCGTTGATTACAAAACCAGTGACTGACTGGTTCTACATATAAAACTGAAAAAAATAAGACCTTGGTTGTAGCTGTAGTAAAATTAATATGGTTGTTTTAAGTAATGTTAATAAATGGAACAATAGAAGTAGCTAACGATAATGGTAAAGAAAAAGAGAGATCGCATATGTAAGTGCGCATGCGCACACGTGAAAACATATCGTCATTACTTTACATAAGAATATGAAAGCAACACTTATTTACTGTTCATATATATTTTAATTAATGTTTCTGAATTTGTTTTTATTGAATCAATGTACGTGTGTGCAAAATTAACAATACAATTTATTAATAATACGTGGAATATTAGAGGAGACGAGACGGCTGCCGGCATTGTTTATGTTAAAGCTTACGAAACCAGTGACTGATTGGTTCTACATATAAAACTGAAGAAAATAAGACCCTGAGTTTAGCTGTAGTAAAATTAATGTAAAAAATGAATATGGTTGCTTGAAGTACCTGTAATGTTATTTAATGTTAATAAATGGAACAATATAAGTAGCTAACCATTAATGGTAAAAAAAAAAGTGAGACTGCTCGTATGTAAGTGCGCACATGTGAAAATATATCGTCATTACTCTACATAAGAATATGAAAGCAACACTTATTTACTGCTCATATATATTGAAGGGTTAAATGTTGTACTCTGTATAGACAAGCAGAGAGAGAGAGCAGCCGAACTGCCGGATGTAAACAAACCTTAATTACCCGCGGGTTTTTTTTGTAAGGGGATTAGCCCACCCGGGAATAGGTCTCTGACCCACATTAGGGCCTGAGGGGCAAAAATTTAATACTCCTGTAATAATAATAATAATAATTCAGATAAGTAAAAAGAAAAAAAAAAAGCTGCCTATCTACCTATTGGACAAACTAAAATCGTTCGACCACAGAATGCGGACTAGAGGGTACAACCTGCACAACAGTTTTTAACTGAAAACTTTCAAAGCGATTACGGTAACATCTTTTGAACTAAAGAAAGCGAGTCATTGTTTGCCACTTTCCACTGTAATACGACGTCATTTCAGCAAAATATTACATTTCCATATTCTCAGAAATAAATAGTAGTTTTGCAGTTATGCATTTAATGTAAATTAGGATAAA
Source organism: Homarus americanus (assembly GCF_018991925.1). Classification (NCBI taxonomy): domain Eukaryota; kingdom Metazoa; phylum Arthropoda; class Malacostraca; order Decapoda; family Nephropidae; genus Homarus; species Homarus americanus. The sequence goes on from NW_024739403.1 coordinate 9,033,821, forward strand.
CTACATAAACAAAGACTTTACTTAGCCTCCGATGTTCAAGATATGTTACTCGTTTTAGTAGTTTTCGTTAAAAATACTCTTATATTAGTGATATTCTATTCATACTGTGCTTGATATAATACATTCACGGAAATGTAATATTTTTGCAACTACAATGCTGATGTCAACACAAGCGTACAGCGAGACTGACTGAGTGAGAGGAGAGCTATGCGCGTGTGTGTGTGAGGTTGGGAGCGGGCGGTGTCCTGTTCGGTGTCAAGGCCATGAAAGGAATGGCGCGATTTTTATGTACTTCAATTACTTAATGTGTGATATCTCGGCCTACAAGGCGACTATGTATAAGACGTGCCCCAAAATTTATTTAAAAGTAGCTTTTGAGCCCTATTTGCTGTATAAGACCGCACCCAAATGTGACACTTACCATTGGGAGCTTACTGACCCAGTAGTCCTTCACAACCATCCCATTGACCAGTGCTGTTTACACATCCTTGTTTTTAAAATAAGCCAATTCACTTCAAGTAATGGCATCAATTTATGTAGTAAACACTAGTGACTCACTTAAGTTTGTTATTTAACTTAACTAATGTGTTTATCACAATTGTTTCATTTACTTAAAATGGATTTACCGATTTATTTGTTTATTTATATCATACTGTAATATATTAAACACACTGGAAGATTTTCTTTAATTTATGCTTGTCGCTTCAGCTGCTAAGTATTCTAATTCAATAGTGTTTCATAGGATTTGGAGTGAAAAGATTACTGTACTTACTACATACATTTATTAATAAATATATATATATATATATATATATATATATATATATATATATATATATATATATATATATATATATATATATATATATATATATATATATATTCACAATATTTTATAATTGCAGTCATGTACTGAATATTCTATAAAAATATAAATTTTAAATGAATTATTTCTAGTGTGGTCGACTTCCTATCAAAGAGGCTATAAATAGTCATTTTATCTCCATCTCTTACCTCTGTTCTGAGGAGAAGGTCTTCAAATAACTTTTGTTTGTTTATTTTCATTGTTTGTCAAATTTATCATGTTGTATCAAAGTAATATTACTAAAAGTTTTAGGCAGCTACCAAACAGGGAGATTCTACTGCCTGGGAAGATATTGAAGATAATGTACAGTATTGTCTAATGGTGGACCCATTGTACTTCCATATGGCATCATTAAAATTTGACCAAGTCTTAGGTTGCTGATTTATCTTACTGCCTCATTTACACACAATTGCTGAGTTTCAATTGTTTCTCTTCCTTTGACAACACATACATACAATATAATGTTTCACCTTTGATCTTTTTTCCATTTATTTATGGTTGGTTATTTAAAATAATGCCAATTCACTTCAAGTTTTGCATCAAATTTTACCTCGCTGGTGTACATTAGTGACTCACTTAGGGTCAGTTATTTAACTGAACTAATGTCGGTGTGAGTAAAATATTTCCATTTACTTGAAATAGATTTGCCGATTTATTTGTTTATTTATTTAGTTATAATATATTGTAATACATTAAACACACTGCAAGTATTTTTCTTTAATTTATACTTGTTTCATGAAAAGGAGGCTACCATTATACCTGGTAGGTGAAGTTGACCAGACATTTATGGTGACTATTATGACCAAACTCCGAATCCATGACGGACTTCTGTTAATCATTCTCATCCTAAATTTACCACTGTCGGTAGTGTCAAGAATTAACACAGTCATTTACTGAATATTCTTTGAAAAATTAATTTTAAATTAATTATTTATAGGAGATAAGTATTATGATCAGTAATACAGATATGCAGTACTGACCACCTCCAACACAAGGACGGCTAAAAATAGCTACAGGCGGTCACTGTCAAGGTCGCTTCTTTTCTCGTCACTGGCAAATGGGGGTGATGATAGCAGCTGTGTTTTTTCATCGGGGTATATTGTTCTTTACGGTATGTTAGACTGGTTTATAATACATTTTATTATTTCAATATACCGGTAATCTTCATTTTAATCCAGCTTCCCAAATGTAAGTTTCAGTATAAATAATTAGTGGTAGGACCTTAGTGGTTTACCATGTTTCCATCACTACTCTTGACACGCTAAACCGCAAAATTTAAGAGGTAAGAATTTTATCTCGGTGCTTAAGACGACCCCTAACTTTGGGCTGATTTTTTTTTGTTCAAATTCGCCTTGTAGGCCGAGATATACGGGTACAGAATATTTTCATGTATGTTATAAGTCGATTAGTGTGTATATATATATATATATATATATATATATATATATATATATATATATATATATATATATATATATATATATATATATATATATATATACACACACACACACACACACACAGTGACCCTCGCTTAACGAACCCCTGTTAACGTAATTTCGATTAATCTAACTGCCTTCCATATGATCTTCAATTCGTTAACGAAAAAAATTTAACTTAACTTCTTACTAACCGACCTTCAACATGTTTTCGCTTGCACTGACCGGCAACCAGCTTTAGTATCAGTCCGCCAATACATTAATCGGTTCTAGGGCTTAAATTCTTTACTATTTTTGTAAATATCAAGAAGTTTATACTATTCAATAATTTTAAAAGTTTAATATTCAATTTTTAGTCATTTTAACAATTATTGAACAAATTGAAGGTAAAGTGACGAGTTTAATGCTAGCATCCAGCCTCTTAACACAGCAAAGAGGCGTCAGTCTTCTGTTTTCACTGGAGGTAACATCTTGCTTGAGACTCTTTCAACTAAACACTTTTTTCTGTGTTTCCAAGCAAATTATTGGTCATTTTGAAATATATTTTATATATTGACAATATATAATGGCAGCGTTGATTTAAAGAAAATAATCTTGAATTAAACCAGAGAGCTAAAATTTTATGGGTGAATGGCACCATGGGGTGACTTTTCTTCCACTCAATGCCTTCTTCTTCCTTCTCCTCCACCCCATTCTAAATCCCATCATCATCATCATCATCCAGGAGCCTTCTACATACACACCTCAAAGTAAGTGAACTTTTCTACCATTTTGTTGTTGAAATTTAGGAAATTTTCGGAGCTGAACCACTACTCCAAAAACCCATTGAAACAATGGTTTCGTTATCGAACGTTTCGTTAACTAACGACCTTCTGGAACGGTATATATATATATATATATATATATATATATATATATATATATATATATATATATATATATATATATATATATATATAATAACTTCATTTTTTAGTCCATATAACACGCTGGACTTTGAACATATAATCAACGACCACCAGCAAGGAATCGAACCTCGACCTACTGGTGGGACTAGGAACGCCATCGCTAGGCCACAGACACTAAAAGCAGTTCTAGACTCTGTTATATTTCACACAAAGCCTGTTCATCGAGCTGATGGCGCCTGCGAACCTCATTGGGAACTCAGCCGACTTACGACGGGGTTAGGGACCAAATCCAGGTCAAATCTGACATAGATAAAAAAAAAATAATTTAATAAAAAATCTACAATGAAATACAGTACAGTAAAAGTAATGGATAATGATGAATGGATACAGTATAGTGAAAGTAATAAATAATAAGGAATGGATACAGTGTGACTGAGCACTTAACTTTTAATGAAGTCAGCTGAATGCACATGGGGCCCTATAATTTCTAATTATACATGGAGACTACATTAACTGGAAACGTTTCGGTATAGAAAATGCATGTGTCATTTTGAAAAAAAAAAAAAAAAAAAATTCATGGGCGGTCATAAGTCCCTACGGTCGAAGTCCACGTAGTCAAGTGGGGTCTAGGTGTGTGTGTATATATATATATATATATATATATATATATATATATATATATATATATATATATATATATATATATATATATATATATATATATATATATATATATATATATATCTGTGGGCTAGAGACTAGTCTGTACTCACCTCAAGATGTGAATTACAATTTAAAAGAACTTCTGTTTTCTTCTTGTGTTATGTGCATATACCTAGATCATGCACACCTAGAGATTTACTTGCATATATATATATATATATATATATGCAACTGTCGAATTTGCTGGACTTAATTCACTTGACTTGGGGTTTATTAAAATTATTAGATGGTAATGGCAGAAGCGCCTTTGAGAATACTACACAAAATGAATTGTCCGTGACCTGGTGGAAGGATAGCTGCCTGTGACTGGATGACTAGAGACACACTGTAAAATTAGACACTTATATTCCCTCCAACACTACAAACACAATCAAATAATGGTACACCAATATATGACCTCTAACTTAAACTTAAAACACTACTCTGGGGAATAAAAGTTATAAATGACATAGAAATTATTAGGAAACACAGGCAACAATAAATTTGAAGTATTAAGAAATGTTGATTGCACACATGAACAGGCCTTAAGGCTTTCTACAAAATAATATCAGTCACTTAGGAAATGGTACTAAAAAATAAGAAATTAAATACTCCACAATGAATAGGCTTTAAGTGGGTCTTCAGCAAGATAAATATCAGTCATTGAGAAATGGTACAAATTAAGAAATTAAATACTTACAAATGAATAGGCCTTAAGGGCTTTCTAAATAAAATAATATCAGTCACTGAGGAAATGGTAATAAAATATAAGAAATTAAATACTCTACAATGAATAGGCCTTAAGGGCACTCAACAAATTATAGCACCCCAACAGATGTACACTTCCTAACCTAACTTAACCACTACTCTGGGGAACAAGGTTATACCTGATCAGAATTATGAAGAACAATTAGAGGCATTAAAGAATCAAATCACAGTATCACCTCTGGGTTCCACTTAATGGCACAAAACATCAAAAACAATATTACCAAAATTTATTTAGAAACTATTAAACTACATACCGCCAAGATAATATCAGTCTGAGGAATGGTAAGTTAACTACACCGTATTGGGAGGGAAAAATGTTCCTCTGTGGTATCTCCTAGAGACCTAGACTCACGGTCTCGCGTGTGGTGACCATTAGTTTACCTGATAGCCCCAGTACCCCCAGTGCGCCCATAAAGCGGAAGGGAGTGAGCCAATCAGACCTTTTGTACAGTTGGAGAGAAACTTAGCTTCCTCAAGAGCAAGAGGGTTTCACTAGCTGCTCGACATGTGGGGTTGTGCAATCGAGTGGTAAGAACTGATCACCCACTGCTGATGCTGGTCCCGTGTCGCGAAGGTCGTGGAGCACTCTGCTCACCAAGAGATCCTTTGCTACTCCCGCTTAAACAGTGACAGGCCTACACTGATCGGGTCCAATGCATGCATAATCGCCACCTCAATCATCAATCAACGGCAGTCAATCTCGCAGTCAACTCCGTCAACTCCAGTCAACTCCAGTCAACTCCAATCAAGGGTTCTGGACGGAAACCCTGAAACGAACTCACTGTTAGCTTCTAGTTTACTTTATCACTGCCCCATTCAACCTGTTCGAGATCGAATGAGACTTACTTGTTATACTGCAATAGCGCATATGGTGTGACGAGGTGCCACGATTTCTGATGGACGCAAAGCGGAACGCCTTTGTCTGTGTGAATGTCGACTGGGGCCTAGCCAGCCGCCGCCTCCTCAAGGCGCATAGCTTGGGCTTCACGTGATATATTTACCGCCTAACTAATAACTCCTGGGGACAATTCGCAACATTATTCAGACTGCTAAACTATCTATAATTTCCAAATTCAATAACAGTCCCTTAACTTCATAAATCGACTATTATTAATTCGGTGTAAATTACATTTAATATCATATAGGCCTAGTTCCGTAGTCTCGCTATTTAGCAGGCAGCGCCTCCTCTCAGATGACCTTGAACGCCTCAGTATCACTATGATGTGGGCATTTGAAATTACTCTGAAATTTCTGGATATCACATATATATATATATATATATATATATATATATATATATATATATATATATATATATATATATATATATATATATATATATATATATATATATATTCGTATATATATATATATATATATATATATATATATATATATATATATATATATATCAATTTTCACTTTACGCTGTTAATGTAACCCACAGGTACCATGAAAGTAGAAACGCGTGAAAAGTAATGAATAACATAACATATAGATGAAATAGAGACCAGCTGACCCCCCTAAACTCCACTTTTTTCCAACACAATACCTATGTACCAGTAAAATAACACTCTAATTTTATGATGGTACATGCACAAGTAATACTTAAGAGAAATAGAGAAATATGTCGCCAAGTTAATGTCCATTCAAATAATGGACTCGACTTCTCCTCTTTCTCATTAATTACACTCCTGGCTCTTTCCTCTGGAGAAATTTTTTGGGGGAAAAACTAGGTATAGTAATACACACTTTCAAACTAAAGTTAGGATAATATAATTGACATTGCTGTGATTCCTTGTAAAGACCAGGAATATTTTGAATATAAATGTCGTATATTTTCAGCTAAAAAGATAATATATTTACTTCCAGAGTAAACATTACATCTAAATTTGTATGTTCAATGCAAAAATCTATGATGTTTATAAATTCAAAATGATCATCAAATTCGTAAGAATTCCAGCAATGAAAATTATATTCTGGCTGGGGTAATTTGTATGAATTTTATGGCTAAACAAATATCTTCACTAATAAAAAAAAATATTCTTCTGGCGACACTATTCGTCAATCAAAGTACTCCCACCTGCCTCTTCCAGCCGAGCCAGATGGTCAGTCCCAGATGGTCAGTCTGTCCCAACCCTCCCCCACCTTCCCACTAACCTCCCTTCAGGCAAGGTGAAAAAACTAGATTTAACATTTAGTATTAAATAATACCTCAGATTAAAGTTAGGATAATATAATTGACATTGCTGGATTCTTTGTAAAATCAGGAATATTTTGAATATAAATGTTACATATTTGCACAAAAGATAAATATATTTGGCTCTCAGAGTAAACATTATATCTAAAAATTTTATGTCTAATGCAAAAATATATGATGTTTATATTCAAAATGATCATCAAATTGTAAAAATTCCAGCAATGTAAATTATATTCTTGGCCGGGTAATTTGTATGAATTTATGAGCTAAAACAAATATCTTCAGTTAATAAAAAAAAAAATATTCGTCTAATAATTATCTGTCGGAATCAAAGTACCCCACCTGCCTCCCCCTCTTCCAACCGAGCCAGATGGTCAGTCCAACCTCCCCCCCCCCACTCCCACCAACCCTCCTTCAAGAGAAAGGGTGGGTGAAAAAACGTAACATTTAATAATGCATTTGAAAGATATATTTGATGCACAAGGGATTCTTAGGTAATCCAGGGTATTTTGAAGGTAAATGTCATAATTTTGCACAAAAGATAACATATTTATCAGAGTAAAAACAGTATATCTAAAATTGCCTTGTTCAATGCAAAAATCTATGATGTTTGTATTCAAAATGATCATCAAATTGTAAGAATTCCAGCAATGTAACAATGAGAGTTCTACCGGATAATTTGTATAAATTTATGAGCTAAATAAAAAACAAATTATACTTCACCCACGTAGCGCGCATAGACTCCACCGCAGAATGTGAGCATCC
>NW_024739403.1:9041567-9126567 GCF_018991925.1 Homarus americanus
AAATTACATTAACGAGGTGTTCGTTAAACTAGGGGTCACTGTGTGTGTATATATATATATATATATATATATATATATATATATATATATATATATATATTTATATATATATATATATATATATATATATATATATATATTTGAATCCTCCGTTAATCAACCTGATCCGCTCCAGAAGGTCGCTCGTTAACCTAAAAGTTCGTTAACCGAAACCATTGTTTCAATGGGTTTTGGGTAATTCCAGCTCACCAAAATTTCCTAAATTCAACAAAAATGGTAGAAAAGTTCACTTACTTTGAGGTGTGTATGTAGAAGGCCCTGGATGATGATGATGATGATGGGTAGAATGGTGGTGGAGGAAGAAGAGAAGGCATTGGGGTGGAAGAGAAGTCACCCCATGGCGCCTATTTCACCCATAAAATTTTAGCTCCTTGGTGTAATTCAAGATTATTTTAAATCAACACTGCACTGCATTATATATTGTCAATATGTAAAATATATTTCAAAATGACCAGTAATTTGCTTGGAAACACAGAAAAAGCGTTTAGTTGAAGAGAGTCTCGAGCAAGATGTTACCTCCAGTGAAAACAGAGAGACTAACTCCTGTTTGCTGTGTTAAGAGGCTGGATGCCGAGCATTAAACTAGTCACTTTACCTTCAATTATGTTCAATAATTGTTAAAATGGCTAAAAATTGAATATTAAACTTTTAAAATTATTGAATAGTATAAACTTCTTGATATTTACTAAAATAGTAAGGAATTTAAGCCCTAGAACCGATTAATGTATTGGCGACTGATACTAAAGCTGGTTGCCGGTCAGTGCAAGCGAAAACATGTTGAGGTGGTTCTAAGAACTCGTTAACCGAATTTTTTTCGTTAACCGAATTGAAGATCCTTATGGAAGGCAGTTCGTTAATCGAAATTACGTAACCGAGGTGTTAGTTAAACGAGGGTCACTGTATATATATATATATATATATATATATATATATATATATACAGTCAACCCTTCACTTTACGCGTCCCACATTCCACGTTAGGCGTGCCCTGCCAGAACCCAGGATGCTCACATTCAGAGGTGTACCTTTACACGTGAAGTATAATTTTTTAATTTAGCTCATAAAATTCATACAAATTATCCGCCAGAATATAATTTACATTTGCTGAATTCTTACTGGAATTCTTACAATTTGATGATCATTTTTGAATATAAACATCATAGATTTGCATTGAACACTACAAATTTTTTAGATATAATGTTTGCTCTTGATAATATATTTATCTTTTTTTTATTGCAGAAATATATGATATTTATATTCAAAATATTCTAGTCTTACAAGGAATCATGTCAATTATATTATCCTAACATAGTCTGATTTATTATTTAATTACTAAAAGGTAAACAGTCTGGTATTCCCACACATTTATCTAGTAGGGACGTTGGTGGGGAGGAGGGAGGACCGGCGACCGACATCTGTTACCGATGTGAAGAATTTTGTTTTTATTAACTGAAGATTTTTATTTTTAGCTCTTCAGAAATTCGCCTAGAAATTACCCGGCCAGAATATAATTTACATTTGCTGGAATTCTTACAATTTGGTAGATCTATTTTGAATAAACATCATATATTTTGCATTAGACTATAGATTTTTAGATAAAATCTTTAATCTGAGTGAGTATTATTTATCTTTATTGCAAAATATATATTTATATTCAAAATATTCTGGTCTTACAAAAGTCCAGCAATATGGTCTTATCAATATCTAGCTTTTAATCTGAGGGTATTATTTATTACAAAATGTTAAAAATCTAAATTTTCATAACATCTTGAAGGGAGGATTGGTGGGGGTGGGGAGGTTAGGCCCAGCCGCGCGGTTGGAAAATTAGAGCAGGTGGGGTACTTTGATTGACAGATAATTAATAGGTAGAAGAATATTTTTTTTTATTAACTGAAGATATTTGTTTTAGCTCATAAGAAATTCATACAGATACCGGCCAGAATATAATTTACATTACTGGAATTCTTACAATTTGTTGATCATTTGAATATAAACATCATATATTTTGCATTAGACATAAAATTTTAGATAAATGTTTAATCTGAGTAAGTATGTTATCTTTTGTGAAAAATATATGACATTTATATTCAAAATATTCCCTAATCTTACAAGGGAATGTAATATCAATTATATTATCTAACTGGTTTGAGAATTATTATTTATTTAACATACCTGGTTTCCCCCAGGAATTTCTCAGAGGGAAGAGCCACGCCGGTGTAGTGTGAGAAGGAGGGTCATGTCCATTACTTGGAATGGACATTAATTGTGTGACTATATTTCTCTAAAGTATTAATTGTGTGCATGTACCATCATAAAATTAAGATGCTATTTTTACTACAACATAGTTATGTGTCGTCAAAAAGTGGAGTTTGGGGGTCGGCCCGGACTCTATTTCAATTAATCCCATATGTTATGTTATTCACTTTACTGCGGGACCCTCGGGTTACATTAACCGCGTAAAGTGAGGGTTAACTGTATATATATATATATATATATATATATATATATATATATATATATATATATATATATATATATATATATATATATATATATATATATATATATATATATATATATATATATATACACACACACACACACACACACACACACACACACACACACAGTATTACCCCGCCTAACGCGGTTTCACTTAGCGCGTTTTACCGTATACGCGGTGCCTCGCCAGAGCTGAACTTTCACTTAACGCGGATTTTTTCCATGTATACGCGGTGAGTGTCCGGTTCGAGAGCTATTTTTAGATTCGCCCCACCCGCCACCCTGCCTGACTGCCTGTTTTAGCTCATAAAATTCATACAAATTACCCAGCCAGAATATAATTTACATGTCTGGAATTCTTACAATATGATGATCATTTTGAATATAAACATCATAGATTTTGCATTAGACATACAAATTTTAGATATAAAGTTTACTCGGAGTAAATATGTTATTTTTTGTGCAAAATATATGACATTTGTATTCAAAATATTCCTGGGCTTACAAGGAATCCAGCAATGTCAATTATATTATCCTAACTTTAGTTTGAGGTATTATTTATTACTAAAAAGGTAAATATTCTGGTTTTCCCACACATCTGGTGGGACGGTTGGTGGGGGGGTGGGGAGGGACCGACCAACCATCTGTTACAGTGTGAAGAATATTTTTTTTTTTTTTATTAACTGAAGATATTTGTTTTAGCTCATAAAATTCATACAAATTACCCAGTCAGAATATAATTTTCATTGCTGGAATTCTTATAATTTGATGATCATTTTGAATATAAACATCATAGATTTTGCATTAGACATACAAATTTTAGATATAATGTTTACTCTGAGTAAATATGTTATCTTTTGTGCAAAATATATGACATTTGTATTCAAAATATTCCTGGTCTTACAAGGAATCCAGCCATGTCATTTATATTATCCTAACTTTAGTTTGAGGTATTATTTATTACAAAAAAGTTAAATATTCTGGTTTTCCCACACATCTCCTTGGGACGGTTGGTGGGGGGGACCGACCGACCATCTGTTACCCTGTGAAGAATATTTTTTTTTTTTTAATTGAAGATATTTGTTAAGGTCATAAAATTCATACAAATTACCCGGTCAGTATATAATTTACATTGCTGGAATTCTTATTATTTGATGATCATTTTGAATATAAACATCATAGATTTTGCATTAGACATACAAATTTTCCATAAAATGTTTACTCTGAGTATATATGTTCTCTTTTGTGCAAAATATATGACATTTATATTTAAAATATTCCTGGTCTTACAAGGAATCCAGCAATGTCAATTATATTATCCTAACTTTAATCTGAGGTATTATTTAATACAAAATGTTAAAATTTAGTTTTTTCACCCAACATCTCTTGAATGGAGGATTGGTGGGGGGTGGGGGGGAGGGTTGGTACTGACCACGCTGTTGGAAGAGGGAGGGAGGCGAGGTGGGGTACTTTGATTGACAGATAGTGTCGTGAAGAATATTTTTTTTTTTATTAACTGAAGATATTTGTTTTAGCTCATAAAATTCATACAAATTACCCGGCCAGAATATAATTTACATCGCTGGAATTCTTACAATTTGGTGATCATTTTGAATATAAACATCATATATTTTGCATGAGACATACAAATTTTAGATAAAATGTTTACTCTGAGTAAATATGTTATCTTTTGTGCAAAATATATGACATTTATATTCAAAATATTCCTGGTCTTACAAGGAATCCAGCAATGTCAATTGTATTATCCTAACTTTAGTTTGAGGTATTATTTATTAAAATTTAGTGGTTTTCCCCCAAAAATTTCTCAGAGGGGGAAGAGCCAGCAGTGTAGTGTGAGAAGAGGGGGAGGGAGTTGAGTCCATTATTTGAATGGACATTAACTTGGCGACTGTATTTCTCTATTTCTCTTAAGTATTAATTGTGTGCATGTACCATCATAAAATTAAGATGTTATTTTTACTACAACATAGTTATGTGTCTTCAAAAAGTGGAGTTTGGGGGTCGGGCCGGTTTCTATTGGAATTAATCCCATATGTTCTGTTGTTCACTTAACGCGGTTTTCACTTAACACGGTACCCTCTGGGTTTGATTGACCGCGTTAAGTGGGGTACAACTGTATATATATATATATATATATATATATATATATATATATATATATATATATATATATATATATATATATATATATATATATATATATATATATATATATAGATATATATATATATATATATATATATATATATATATATATATATATATATATATATATATATATATATATATATATATATATATATATATATATATATATATATATATATATATATATATATATATATATATAATCATCCAGTTTGGCGACTTTCTGTTTGGTGAATTCGAAGTTGGTGGTCAAAGTTCATAGTACCCAGCCCTCCATTTTGGCGACCAAACCTTCACCATTGGCGAGAGTTTAAATTTAAATGTAATCACAACTAATAATTGTAGAATAATAAATGCAGGATAAATCTCGCTTAATGCTACTGGTGAGTTTTTACCGAGCGCAAAGCACCAGTCAGCTGTTCAGGCAACCATTTTGACCGCGTTAATCCACATCACCGCTGTTTGTTTGAGTGACTGGCCTTTGTGTACTTTTTTTTTATTCACTCTCGCTTGGCGCGGTGTTCTCGTGCGGATTAATGGCCTCAAAAGTACCTGGGGGTATTGGAGCGGTTGATAATGGTGGTGAAAGACCGTCTGAGCGCCGAGCGACTCAAATGATGGGGTAAAAACAAAGACGAAAAATTCTGATGAATATCGAGTTGGGAAGAAAATGGAAAAGTACTCATTTGAGGATAAGAGAAAGATTGTGGATATAATTGAGCGTGCCAAAGAACTTTTATTTTGAAGGCTTAGATCTAGTGGTGGCAGTGATGGGGGAGGGGAGAGACTGGAGACTTGGGTGGGGGGGTGATTGATGTTAGCCTTCCTTCCCCAGCCTCAGGTACCAGCTTAGTGTGCATTAAGCACCTCAACTTATAATTTTAAGGTTGGTTTTCTATGTTTATGTTGTTTAACTAATTATTCATTCTCTTTCAGCAATAAAATATAGGTTATATGTGGATAAAATAGGAAAAAATTGAGACTTTGGCTTCCCACTAGGTACCAACTAGGCTTTTTCCCATTGGTTTAAGCCCTCTGGTTTCTCAATTCTGGGTTTGGCGAGGGTTTTTCGGCACCAATTTGTCGCCAAACTGGAGGGTTTACTGTATATCTGTATGTGTGTGTGGGAGGGGCGGTTGCACAGTCTTTCCGGCGTTGGTATTTGTCTGCCTCGGTTTGCAGTAGGGCTAACTCGAAGGATTGACACCTTCTCGTGTGGTGATCCTCCAAGCGTTACGATGTGGAGTAATAGACTCCCAGGTGAGGGGGGTCGATTTAGCACCTTTGCAGGTTTATCTTATGACTATCCTTATACCTTTTCAATTGCCCGCTGGCATTACGATTACTATTCATTAGGTGACTGTAAAGTAGCTGCTTTGGCAGTCTACTGCCATCCATGCAGGTAACATGGCCAGTCCAACGAACTTGTTCATGGATAATGGTAGCCTCGATGCTCCTACAGTTGGTGTCAGCAAGAATACTGGCATTTGTTCTCGTCTTCCCAACAAACTCGGAGGATGGGACATAGACTACGTTGGTGAAAGTTTTGAAGTGCCTTGAGGTGCTGCCTGTATGTGACCCATGTCTCATTGCCATATAGCAGAGTGGGGAGGACCACTGCTCGATATACGTGCAACTTTGTCAATAATTTCAGCTCCCTACAGCTGAAGACATGGTTTCGGAGCCTGCCAAAGGCTTGAGATGCCCTTCTGATCCGATGCTGAATCTCTTCATCAATGTCTGCAGTAGTGGACAGGTAGGAGCTGAGATACCGAAAGTGGGTAACATTAGAGAGGGTAGTAACGTTAAGCTGGATGGATTGTGGAGGTGAGTCTGAACCAGGGTCAAGTTGAAAGAGATTCTGCATCTTACGTACATTCACCTCAAGGCCACAGTGTGCATACGCATCTGCGTAGGTGTTCAGGATCTCCTGTAGATCGTGTTCAGTGTGAGCAACAAGGGTGAGGTCATCTGCAAACTGAAGTTCAGTAATGGAAGCTGCCGACACCTTAGTTCTTGCCTGGAGTCATCTTGTGTTTAAAAAAAACGCTTCAGCCAGTACTCGATGTCCATCCCGCTGGCTAAATTGACACTGGCACGAGTAAAGAAGGCAGCCAAGAAAATGGAAACAAAAGTTGGTGCCAGTACACACCCTTGTTTAACCCCTGTTTTGATGGGTAAGAACTCAGTCTGGCTGCTGTTGAGCAGGACACTGCCATTCATACCATCGTGGAGTTACTTCACAATGGCAATGAATTTTGGTGGGCAGTCAAAACGGCTGAGGGACCACCAGAGGGCTTCCCTGTTGACCGAGTCGAAGGCTTTGGTTAGGTCGATGAAATCCATGTACAGGTCACAACGCTGTTCTCTGCACATTTCCTGTATCTGGCGGGCAGCAAAGATCATGTAAGTGGTGCCACGTAATGGTCTAAAACCACATTGAGATTCTGGGAGGAAGTTTTCCGCCTGAGGAAGAAGTCTGTTTTGGAGGACTCGGGCGATAATCTTGCCAGCTACGGACAGCAACGAGATCCCACGGTAGTTGCCACAGTCTGACCGGTTTCCCTTATTCTTATAAATATTGACAATGGAGGCATCTTAAAGAGCTTGGGGATTTCTTTCTTTTCCCATATATTCTGCAGGAGAGAGTAGAGACAGGTGGTAAGCAGAGGTCCTCCTGCTTTATGCACCTCGGCTGGGATTCCATCAGGCCCTGAGGCTTTGTTATTTTTCATCTGTTTGATGGCAGTAGCTACCTCATCCAGGGATGGAGGATAGCTGAGGTGGGTCAGCTCTGGATGCTGAGGGACCTGCTGGGTAGTCAGGACATCCACATTGGTGTTTTGGTTGAGCAATGAATGATAGTGCTCTTTCCAGCTCTGAAGGAGGCCTTCTTCATCTTTACTTATGAAGTTACCATCAGATGAGCGGAGGGGGTCTGCGCCAAGAGTGATTGGCCCGTAAAAATTTTTAATGGAATTGAAAAATTCAAGCATTTTATGCTGATCAGCAATTTTTTTTGTATTTCACATGCTTTATTTTTAAGCCAGTCATTCTTTAGATTGTGAAGTTCCTGCTGGGCAGCCACTTTCTTCTTGCAGAAGGTATCAGCTTTGGTCAGAGGCTGAGGGTTGTTTTGCCAGTCAGTAAATGCAGCACATTTACCATCGATGAGTACTTTGATTGCCGGGGATTCGCATTGTTTGCTGTTTGGCTGTTTATAACCCCATGTTCGAGCTGCTCTCTGAAAACATATGCTACCTCTGGATCCTCCAGACGCTTAGTATTAAAACCTCTTCTGAGGCTTGCTTCCTTCTCCGTTTTGGGGTGACGTGAAATGAGAGCTTGGCTCTGACAAATCAATGATCAGTGTCACAGTGGTCTGAGCCTCACATAGCATGGATGATGGCGATCTTAGCGATCTCTTTTTCTGGCAAAGATGTAGTCAATGAGATGCCAGTGTTTGGATCGTGGGTGTTACCACGAACCCCTGAACTTGTAGACCTGCTGAAACAAGGTATTGGTGATAGCGAGAGTGTGTGCAGCACACTTGCTGAGGAGGAGTAGGCCGTTGGGATTACACTTTCCTAGTCCATTTCTCTCTATGTTTCCCTGCCAAATGTTAGAATCTCTGCCAACTCTGGCATTGAAGTTGCCAAGGAGCACAACCTGTCGAGGTCGACGTAAAAGTCCTCCTTGATGTCATCCTCTGCATCCAGTGTTGGGGCGTATGCACTGATGAAAAAGGCATGAATTTACTGATTCAGAGGAACTCGAAGCGTCATGAGGCGCTTTTTGATCCCAATAGGCATTTCAGTTATCCTGTGTAGGATGAGTTGCCGGATGGCAAAGCCAAGTCCATAAATGCGGTTTTTCTCCCCAGCAGGCTTAATTTCCAGAAGAAGGTATAGCCAGACCCCCGTTCTGTGAGTTGGCCCTCATCTGGGAGCCGGGACTCACTAATGGCTGCTATGTCGATGTTATACCTAGCCAGCTCTTTTGCCACAAGGGCAGTTCTTCTTTCGGACGCTCATTTGTGCCAGTATCCAATAGGGTCCTGACATTCCATGCTGCGTCCATAAGAGGTTGTATAGTTTGGTTTTGTTTGGATCTGTGATTTTGATTGTGTTTTCGATTGCATTAGGATGACTTTACTGAGAGTGGTTGCCCAGTCAGGTTGTCTTTTTTAGGCTGGCTATGTTTAGGGCACCTTTTCTAGCCCCCTCCCCATGTGGGGTGAGCAGAGTGACTCCTCGAAAGGGCTGCTCAGTCACACAGACAGGACTGGATTGTACTGCTGCTTAGATCCCAGTGCATAAACAATCATCTTAACTGTGCCACCTATGTGCAGAGTTGAAACTAAAGATTCCCAGCAGTCATCTCTGCCTGTCCCCGTCGCCACTCCTCTGTCGCCATAGGACTTTTTGAGGTATAGGGGTTTTGTTGATGATGAGAGGTCTGATGAGCTGGATGATAGCTGCACTTGAGTTGATTTATGTGGTGAAGCAGCAGCGCAAGCTGCAACCACACATCTTGGCTCTCCATTTTCCTGATCCAGTGGTGCAAGTGTTGCAACGACTGGGGAGAAGGAGAGTTGCAATGGAGCCCAGTTCGTTGGGTTTCACTTTAGTAGCCTGTCCATTAGGCATTGCCTTCGTCCGCCAGTGTAGTCATTGGGCTTCCAAAGTAGTCAGCTCTTCTGCTTATACCTCCATTGGGGTCTTGTTGGAGCTCTGCAAGCATCTCTGCTTGATGTGGGGCTCCAACGCAGATTTTTCGTTGAGGGTTTACTCCCGTAACCTTATACCTACCAAGGTAAATCCATAAGCATCGGGGCATAGGTTGGTAGGCGGCCAGGACGTGTCCACATGTTAGAGGGTCTATAGTTACCGTGTGTTGCCAAGAGGAGGCACAGCAGGAGTCTTGATGGTGAGGAGGCTGTATACTGGCAGGGGAAGACTTATGCAAGTTGCTTCCCTGTACGCCACGAGGGCTAGCCAGCGGCATGAGCTGAAAGCGAGGGGGAGCAAGCAGTGCTTGCACCTTAATACATGTACTCACATAATGCTACCACACATTTCACCACCCTGTATGCATCTCTCTCTCTCTCTCTCTCTCTCTCTCTCTCTCTCCAGTAACATCGATTTAAAGCTGTTTAATTTAAGATTATTGATTAAATCGACACCCACAATTAAGGACAATGTTTTAATTTAAAGCGAATCTTTCCTGTTTTGCTTGAATCAATCTGGTCCATCATATTTTAAAATTTGCACCTAATGTTTCTCTGGGCATGCTACACTGTCTTAAGGGCAAAGCTGTACTGTACTTGTACTAAATGATTGCTAAAATTTTTGTCTAGTGCAAACTATAGCATGATTATATTCTTCAAATTAATCACTATCTTATAAGAATTCCATCAATGTAAATTATATTCTCCCCGGTCACTTCTGTGACATTTTATAAACAAAAATCTAAAACTCACTCTAAAGGACATAAATAAATAAATAAATAAATAAATAAATAAATAAATAAATAAATAAATAAATAAATACAGGGCTGCCTCACTTATCGCAAAGGTTACGGGCATGAAACTCGTTGCAAATATCAAAATTGCGAATAGCGGAGCAATTTCTCCCATAAGAAATAATGTAAATAGGGGAAATACGGGCATCACGGTGGTCACGACCGTCAGATTTTAACACTTGTTTTACTCAATACATTAGATCATAAAATAGATAAAGAAACAAGGGCATAATATCATATAAACATCAATAACAAACACTTTGAGTTTATTAGGCACATATGTTTACAAGTGCAGTATACAGGGGTACTTTACATGTTTGAGTGTGTGAGTGTTTGAATGTTTATGTGCGTAGGTGTATGTGGTAAGTTTTAAATGTAGACTTAATTTACCTCTGATGTGCTGCATTGCTTGCTTGCTGAAGTTGGCATTAGGGAAGAGGGTGAAAATTTACTGGGGTAAGAGGAGGCTGGGGTCGTCAGCCACCACACTCTCCTCACTGCCAGGGTCGTCAGCCACCTCACTCTCCTCACTGCCAGGGTCATCAGCCACCTAACTCTCCTCACTGCCAGGGTCGTCAGCCACCTCACTCTCATCATCACTGCCAGGGTCGTCAGTCACCTCACTCTCATTATCTCTGTCAATTTGCACTGAAAGCTGTTGTTCTCCACTGGTTGAAGGCTGTGGTTCACTCGTTGAAGGCTGTGGTTTTACACTGGTCTTGAACAGCTGCCTAAAAGCGGTGTTCTGTTCGGATGTACGTTGGGTGGTTGGTGCACTGGGGGTTGAAGGTTTGGCCATGATAAATGCATCGAGTCATTTGTTGTGCATTCTTCCTCTTCTCCTCAAACACCTCGTAGTATGCTCGTATGTCTTTCTTGACATTGCAGATGATAGAGCAACTTCACTCAACATTAGGGTCCATTTCTAATGCCATATCCATCGCCATCTCAAATGAAGAAATCAGCTTCCTTAGGTTCCGTACAGTGAGGAGTTGTGTTGGAGATTCATCTGCATCTTCTACCGTTGCAATTGTCATTTCTTCCTGCTGAAGCCTCTCCAGTTCTATCAGGTCTTCATTGGTAAGTCCATTGTGAGAGTCGAGGAGGTCTTCTACGTCAGCGTCATCCACTTCATCGAATCCAGCCTTCTTTGCAAGTCACAATAGTCTTCCTTATTACAGGCACTGAAGGGAAACCAACAGAGTTGTGCACACACTTGGGCCACAGCTTAGCCACACACTGTTCATTTTATGTTGTGTTATTGCCTCCCATGAATCACTGATGTTTTTTATCGCTTTCCTGATGTTGTAGTGTTTTTTCCAAAACTCCCGGATTGTAGGTTTCCCTTCTCCATCGGTCCCCTCAATCAGCTGCTCCATGATACGCTGAGTGTAGAGCGCCTTGAATGTAGAGATGACACCCTGGTCCATGGGTTGCAGCAAAGCTGTGGTGTTGGGAAGCAAAAACACAACTTTAATATTCTTACACCAGTCAACCATAGCTGGAGGATGACCTGGTGCGTTGTCGATCACCATCAGAGCTTTATCATCAAAATTATTTTCCTTATTATAGCGACTAATGCGACCGGAACATGTAGTCGTGCATCACAGACCCTGTCAACCATGCCTTACGGTTTGAACGCCAGACGACGGGAAGTTGTCCCCTCACAACCCCCCTCAGAACATGGGGTGTTTCAGACCGGCACACAAGGAGAGGCTTTAACTTCAGGCCACCCTCAGCATTTCCACCAATCAATAGAGTGAGGCAGTCCTTGTCAACTATGAATCCCGGTGCTGTCTTTTTCTCCTTAGATATGTAGGTTCATGAATGCATTTTCTTCCAGAAGAGTCTGGTCTCGTCCAAGTTGAAGATTTGCTTAGGACTGTACCCACCCTCCTTAATTATGGTTGTGAGAAACGGTGGGAACTTCTCTGCTGCTTCATGGTCGGCGCTAGCTGATTCTCCTTGTATTTTTAGGTTGTGGATTGATATACGTTTCCTAAATCTATCAAACCATCCACGGCTGACACTGAACTCAGGTACGTTGAGTTTATGTTTAGTTATATCTTTCCACAGCGATCTCGCCTTCTGTTGAATCATGCGTTTTGATAAAGGTGTTTTAAGGCGCTGGGTCTGGTCGTCAATCCACTTGCTCAACATCCGCTCCATACTCGCCATCTCAGCATCACGGAACCTCGTCACCTTCGTTGCCATCAGTAGTGTTGCAAACCCGGCCATCTCCTTGATGTTATCGGCACCTTTAACTATAGAATGTACCTTAGAAGGAGCCTAGCCGTGCATGCGCCCAATCACTGACGTTCCTTCTCCGTGTTCATGTCTTTTTACGATATCCAATTTCACGTCCAACGTAACTGCCACACATGATCTCTTAGCAACACTGCTGGGAGTTTTAGTAGCTTGTCGCTTATGCATTGCGAGATCACACAAAACACAACTGCGAGATCACACAAAACACACGCCAGCACGTGTGAGACTGAGGCGAGCGGGAGCGTATAGTGGAGGAATACGTACACATGCTGTCCTACGCTACAGCTGAGGCGTGAGAATAAACAGGGCAACCATTGCGAACAGTGGAAATGGGTAACAATAAATTGATTGAGGATAAACGGGGTTACGAATACCGAAGCTATGAATAACGGGGTTTGCCTGTACTTCTCTAGAATCCTTGCAAGACAGCGAATAATTTGAATATAAACGTCATATATTTTGCACAAGAGATAAAAAAATTTGCCATTTGTAATAAGTTTCCTAAAGAAATAATATTTGTATGTCTACTGCAAATTATAACACGTTTATATTCAATTTAATCACTATCTTATAAGAATTCCAGCAATGTAAATTATATTCTCTCTAGTCACTTCTGTGACATTTTATAAACCAAAAAAACAAAAACTCAATCTAAAGAACATAAATAAACAAATAAATACTTCACTTGACCTTCGGCCCCAACTGTCAAATGTGTCACTGTCACCTCACCCCCCCCCATTCCCATTCCCAGCCAGGGTTGGATGTTTATAGGCTTACAGTTTTTATCTTATATAATATTACTAAAGTTAGGAGAATATAATTTGCGTTGCTAGAATCCTTGCAAGACAGCGAATAATTTGAATATAAACGTCATATACAGTATTACCCCGCTTTACACGGTTTCACTTTCCGCGATTTCTCATTTACGCGGTACCTTGCCAGAACCGGACTTTCACTTTCCGCGGTGCATCTACTCATATACGTGTGAAGTATAATTTTTTTTTATTTTTTTTATTTAGCTCATAAAATTCATACAAATTACCCGGCCAGAATATAATTTACATTGCTGTAATTCTTACAATATGATGATCATTTTGAATATAAACATCATGGATTTTGCATTAGACATACAAATTTTAGATCTAATGTAATAATTTGGTTTACACAAAGCAAATATTTTATCTTTTGTGCAAAATATATGAAGTTTACATTCAAAATATTCCCTGACCTGCAAGGAATCCAGAAATGTCAATTATATTATCCTAACTTTAGTCTGAGGTATTATTTATTACTAAAAGTTAAAATCTAGTTCTTTCACCCAACATTTCTCTGGTAGGGAGGGAAGGTGGGGGGTGGGGGGGAGGGTTGGGACCGACCGACCATCTGGCGCGGTTGGAAGAGGGGGGAGGCAAGTTGGGGTACTTTGATTGACAGATAGTGTCGTGAAGAATATTTTTTTTTTTTTATTAACTGAAGATATTTGTTTTAGCTCATAAAATTCATACAAATTACTGGACCAGAATATAATTTACATTGCTGGAATTCTTACAATATGATGATCATTTTGAATATAAACATCATGGCTTTTGCATTAGACATACAAATTTTAGATCTAATGTAATAATTTGGTTTACACAAAGCAAGTATTTTATCTTTGGTGCAAAATATATGAAGTTTACATTCAAAATATTCCCTGACCTGCAAGGAATCCAGAAATGTCAATTATATTATCCTAACTTTAGTCTGAGGTATTATTTATTACTAAATCTAGTGTTTCACCCAATCATTTCTCTGAGAGGTAGGGGCCAGTGAGTTGGGAAGAGGGGGAGGGGGGGGATTTGAGTTCATTATTTGAATGGACATTAACCTGGCGACTGTATTTCTCTTAAATATTAATTGTGTGAGCATACCATCATAAAATTTAGATGTTATTTTTACTACAACATAGGTATTGTGTCGGAAAAAGTGGAGTTTGGGGGTCGGGCCAGTCTCTATTGGAATTAATCCCATATGTTTTATTTTTCACTTTCCGCGGTACCCTGTGGGTTCAATTGACCGTAAATCGGGGTACTACTGTATTTTGAACAAGAGATAAAAATTTTAGCCCTTTGTAATAAAATTAATTAGAACATGTCAGCTCAGTGACATTTTATAAGATAAAAACTTAAACTTACTCTTAAGGACAGATAAATATGCACTAGATCTTGGCATCAACTGTCAAACATATCACCTCACTCCCTCCCCCCCCCCCATATGCTGCTCGCTATGAGTGTTTGTTTTAACATAATACTAAGAAAAATTTTTTTTGTTTATTCTAGGAGATGGGCTGAGGTGCATCTGGGTAGACTGTCAGTGCTTTTAGTATTTTGCTTCTCTCAATTACCAAACTAAATTATTCCATTGAAACAACACTTCGATTTAGTGCGAATTCGGTTTAAAGCGACCCCGCTTGGAACGTATCTTGTGTTATATTGACGTTCTACTGTAATACTTTGCTGTTACTCGGAATCGATTATGTTGATCATCCAGTTATGATACAATGATATGAGTCATTAAGGATGTCACCTTCGTTGGTAAGTTTTAAGGTGTCTAAAGAGGCCGTTATCTGACCAGCAAGGTCATTCACTGATGTTGCACATGTGGATGGTTACATCTAGTGAGGGAGGGGCGGCAGCAGCGTTTTTCCGGTGTTGGTATTTGTCTGCCTCAGTTTGCAGTTGGGGTAATTCAAAAGTATTGACACCTTCTAGTGTGGTGCTCTTGCAAGTGTTACGGTGTGGAGTAATCATCTCCCAGGTGAGGGGGTTGATCTGACACTTTTTCAGGTTTGTCTTAAGACTATCTTTATGCCTTTTCAGATGCCCACCAGCATTATGTTTACTATTCGTTAGGTGTCTGTAAATTAGCTGCTTTGGCAGTCTACTGTCGTCCATGCGGTTAACATGGCCAGTCCAGTGTAGTTGTTCATGGATAATGGTAGCTTCGATGCTCCTACAGTCGGTGTCAGCAAAAATATTGGCATTTGTTCTCTTGTCTTCCCATCGACCTTGGTGGTTGGAGCGTTGACTCGGTTGGTGAAAGGTTTTGAGTGCCTTGAGGTGCCTCCTGTATGTGACCCATGTCTCCGAGTCCACTGACAAATATTTGTTTTGAGTACACCTATCGGAGACTGTAACTCCAGTTACTAGGTAAACAAACAGATACAGTCCCGTAAATGCTTTTGAGTATGCAGCCCCAGCTATATTCTACAATACAGCCTTAAAATATAGTATACTCTTCTTCTCTTTGGCAATATATGTTGTGTAAGGCAATTTCTTCATATATGAGACACTCCCATCCACATTCAACATCTGCTCTGGCAGTTAACCCCCTCATCTATGATGTTTCTTTCTCTGAAATTTTGTAAGTCAAACGTTTGTAAGTACAGGAGCACCTTATTAGTAGTAGTACACCTTTTCACATATCCGTTGAGACATTGTTACGTAACTATTTGACAAATTTCATAACCGAATGAAAGAACACATATCGAATGACAATCTAAAATAACTGTTCGTTCATGCTTACGGAAGTGATTGATATAAGTTATGAAGTTGACAGACGTGAGCAATAAACCGACAGTCTACATATAGTTTGAGAATGTAACAATTGGAGAATGACATGCCACCAACAGTTATTTTAGATTGTCATTCGATATGTGTTCTGTCATTCGGTTATGAAATTTGTCAAATAGTTATCTAACAATGTCTCAACAGATATGTGAAAAGGTGTATTGTTGTTGTTAATATTATAATTACAGTATTATTATTAGTGTTATTGTTATAATTATTATTAATATTATTATTAGTGTTATTCTTATAATTATTATTAGTACTCTATTATTGTTATCTTTTTAGCTGGAAAGAGAAAAAGAAGTTGAAAGACCTGATGTTATACGGTATGTTTGCATGGTATCCGTTAATTTGCCAAGGGAGGATCTGTGCAGTGAAGGAGTAGGGATAGGAGAGGTACCCTTAAATGAAGCATCCCCAATATCAAGGGGATATACCTTCTGCTGTGGCCGCAGGTAAACCCTCATTATTTTTTATTCCAGTTTAAAGTGTTCAAAATTCAGTTTCTAACGACAATACTGTAATTATTTTGTTTTATTCTTTAGTCTCACTTTTTAGTATGGCTATAGAGCATGCCCTTAAAATTCGTGGGGATAGGTTCTCAAAATGGCTGTGAATAGCCAAATCCGCAAATAACATTTCCTGACCAGAGTGTGGGGGGTACATTTTTAATCATGTGTAAAGAAATGTATATTCCTCTATGTATTTGCCCTTGGACAATTATTTCTTTTTATCTGGAGAGAGAGAGAGAGAGAGAGAGAGAGAGAGAGAGAGAGAGAGAGAGAGAGAGAGAGAGAGAGAGAGAGAGAGAGAGAGAGAGAGAGAGAGAGAGAGAGAGAGAGAGAGAGAGAGAGAGAGAGAGAGAGAGAGAGAGAGAGAGAGAGAGAGAGAGAGAGAGAGAGAGAGAGAGAGAGAGAGAGAGAGAGAGAGAGAGAGAGAGAGAGAGAGAGAGAGAGAGAGAGAGAGAGAGAGAGAGAGAGAGAGAGAGAGAGAGAGAGAGAGAGAGAGAGAGAGAGAGAGAGAGAGAGAGAGAGAGAGAGAGAGAGAGAGAGAGAGAGAGAGAGAGAGAGAGAGAGAGAGAGAGAGAGAGAGAGAGAGAGAGAGAGAGAGAGAGAGAGAGAGAGAGAGAGAGAGAGAGAGAGAGAGAGAGAGAGAGAGAGAGAGAGAGAGAGAGAGAGAGAGAGAGAGAGAGAGAGAGAGAGAGAGAGAGAGAGAGAGAGAGAGAGAGAGAGAGAGAGAGAGAGAGAGAGAGAGAGAGAGAGAGAGAGAGAGAGAGAGAGAGAGAGAGAGAGAGAGAGAGAGAGAGAGAGAGAGAGAGAGAGAGAGAGAGAGAGAGAGAGAGAGAGAGAGAGAGAGAGAGAGAGAGAGAGAGAGAGAGAGAGAGAGAGAGAGAGAGAGAGAGAGAGAGAGAGAGAGAGAGAGAGAGAGAGAGAGAGAGAGAGAGAGAGAGAGAGAGAGAGAGAGAGAGAGAGAGAGAGAGAGAGAGAGAGAGAGAGAGAGAGAGAGAGAGAGAGATTTTTTTTTTGGTTTTTAGAGAGGATTTTGCCATTACATCGCATTCTCAATCTTACACTACCCGACATACTCGCCACATTCGCATTCAAAAAAAAAAAAATAAATAAATTACGTATTTTCGAGTCCCGACCTTAGTGATCGCGCTGTGTACTGGCAAATTTTTTGGGGGTTATTCCCTTTTGTGAAATGGAGTACCATCGATATGTTTTCCCATGTGTTGAGGTGGGAGCTTGTCTGTGGCAGTGCCCGGTTGCCAATCACCATCTGACGCTGTAAGAGTCAAGTCTGCAAAGAACGTGGTCTATTATTCAAACCCCTCACTTAGCGCAGTGAGTAGGATGCCGGGGCCCGACACGTCATAACAGCCCTGACGATAAAGCCAACATGGCCCCTTCACTTCCACGATTCTCAACGCCCTAAAGGGGATGCCAGGGCATCTCTACACCGCTGGGGAACACCAGGCGCACCCAGCAGCAGACCATGAGTGCATTGATGGCTCGGATGGCGTCTCTAGCTACTGGTGGCCACGGTCATGCCCCTACGTCGGTCATTAAGCCCTCAGCAGCGGTCGCTCCAGAGAAGTGTGAGGCAGAAATGCCAGCAGTGGCGTTTAGGATGTGGAGGCGGTCCATGGAGTCGTGGGTGCTGTTGAACGGGTGGTCACAACTGGTGGCCATGCTCCACATTCGCCTGAACTACATCCCTGCACTCTAAAGGGTGATTGACTCGACATATCCCAGCGGTCAGTGGGAGCAACTCTCGCCCAAGGAAGCCCTGGACGCCATCAGTGGAATAGTTCTTCATTCGTCAAAACAAGCTGTGAAATGGAACGAGTTTTTCAACAGCAAACAAGGTGAAGAGGAGCCCATGAAAAGGTATTTTCAACGCTTCTTCGCAGAGGCAGTGGAGTGTAAATTTGAATGTCCCACCTGTGATAACGACCTCTCTCAGTACATCCTAGTACGTAAAGTTATGGCGGGCCTGAGTAACCCAGTGTTGAAAAGGGAAATTTTCCAGTAGTACTCGGGTTATAATAGTGTTGAAGAATTAATAAACAAGTGTATGTTATTTGAGGCAGCAGTGAGAGATGCTGGTGTATTGTGTCATATGTCTGGCCAGGCAGTGGTGGGAACAGCCACGGAGTCAGCGGCGGTTGGTGATGACGTCACCGGTGAGTCCGAGGTAGCTGCAGCCCGACCTGGACACCCCAGTCGCACGCACTGTGGGAACTGCGGCATGACACATGCCTCCGGTAAAACCAACTTCCCTGCAAGTGGGACCACATGTCGCAATTGCTCTAAGGTTGGTCACTTCAAAAGGTGTTGTAGGAGTAAGTCAGTCCTAAGTGCTTCTGTGGGTGTGTCAGGTGCTGTCACATTGGCAACAGCCCAGCTATCCCGCCACCCCAGGTCACAAGTGTTCGTGACCCAGGCTGGGGGCAATTCCCCCGCCACCCCTGTGCTGGCTGTGGCTGACACGGGTGCTATGGTGTGTGTGTGTGTGGCAGGGGCATCCCTGCTCCGGGACATCGGTTTGTGTCCGGGGCAATTTCGGGCCAGTAATGACCTGAGGGACGTAGCGAACAAACAGCTCAAGTGTCTGGGGTCCGCCCTCTGCCGCCTCATTGTGGGCGAGGGGTCCACCGTCCAGGAGGTCTACTTCGTGCAGACAGCCAAAGCCCTCTACCTGTCATTGGAGGCCTGCTAGTGCTGTGGCTGCCGTGGGCAATGGAGAGGAGCGGCACACTGCCGACGACCTACCTCCGAACCCTTTACCTGAGAGCAGTTGTGTCCCTCCTAGGCCAGTTGAGATACCCTTGCCTCCTTTGGAGGAGAATGTGGCCAGGATGGAGGCATGGCTGCTCATGCACTTTTCACCGACCGCTTTCAATACCAGCAGGTCCCCACTGCCAGTCATGACTGGTCCCCTTCACCGTATCCACCTGACACCCGGCACGCCCCCTACGCCTGTCACACACCTGCTCCTGTTCCGAAACACTGGAAAGCGGAGGTGAAGGCCCAGTTGGAGGAGGACGTCAGGAGAGGCATCATCCAGCTAGTGCCTGCTGGTGAGGCTACAGAGTGGTGCACCAAGATGGTTGTGGTGGCCAAGAAAAACGGTCAGCCCAGGCACACTGTAGACTTCCAAGGCCTCAATGCAAGCTGTCTAAGGGAGACTCACCACACACCTGCACCATTCGACATGGTGTCCGGGGTGCCAGTGCACTCGTTCAAAACCGTCGCCGATGCCTTCTGTGGCCGTTTTCGATACTGCAGGACGCCCATGGGACATTGTTCATCGTCAGATGCCTACACCAAGAGGTTTGACTACGCTATTCAGGATGTGCTTCGCAAGTACAAGTGCGTGGATGACACTCTCCTCTATGATTCCAGTGTGAAGGGGGCGTTCTGGCACACCTACGATTTTCTGGAGACCTGCGCTCGCACAGGTATCACACTGAAACCAGAAAAGTTCTTGTTCTGCAGGAGAGAAGCCGAGTTTGTGGGTTTCCTCCTGGGGTGGGACCTCTTCCAGCCCACTGCCCAACGTCTGTCAGCCATCAAGGACTTCCCCATGCCCCATCAGCCATCAGTCACTGACATCAGGTCCTGGCATGGCCTGGTTAACCAGTTGGCTCCCTTCCTTGCCACTGCACCTGTGATGGAGCCCTTCCGTGAGCTCCTCAAGAAGCCAGTGGGTGTATTGGGACGACCAACTGCGGCTCAAGTTTCGCCAGGCCCGGGACACCATCTGTCAGTTGGCCAGGGATGGCTTGGTGTACTACAACAAATCCAGGCCTACGGCATCTGTCACGGATTGGAGCAGGGAGGGCATCGGCTTCGTCGTCCTGCAACAATGCTGTGCCTGTGCCTCTCCAGAGACGCCCTTCTGCTGCAGGGGAGGGTGGCGGTTGGCTCTGTGCGGTAGCCGACATCTGAGCACGGCCGAGGCCGGCTACTTTGCAGTAGAAGGGAGGCCCTGGCTGTGGTACGGTGCCTGCGCAAGGCCAGGCTGTTCCTCCTTGGCTGCCCGAACCTCATTCTGGTGACGGACCACCGCGCCTTAGTTGGCTTGCTAGGGGACAGAGCCCTCATGGATGTGGCGAATCCGCGCCTGTTCAGGCTCAAGGAGAAGACCCTGCAGTACCGGTTCACGGTCAAGTACTTGCCAGGGAAGCGGAACTGTGCAGCTGACACCCTATCCCGCTTCCCCTCCCTCAAGGCGGTGCCCGACGCAGAGGACATGGACCAAGAGGAGGACCTGTGCGCTGGAGTGTGTGCAGTCCCAATCGCAGCACTGGATCAGGATGGGTGCATCACTATGGACGAAGACACAGTGTGCAAAGCGGCTGCGGACGACCCAGTATACCAGATTCTAGTGTCGAGGGTGCTGTCGGGTGACTGGCACCCCCACAAGCCACAATTTTTTTTTTTTTTTTTACGGAATTAGCCCACCAGGGCACAGGTCAAAGAACCCACAACGGAGCCTGGGGGGGCGAGAAAAAAAACCAGAAAGAAATTGTAAATATAGAAAAAAAAGGTTATACTGTATTAATCTACACCACGAAGATGCCGGAAAACCAGCTTTTTAAAGTGAGACAGATTGTAAGAGCATGGAAATACAGAAGAAGGTAGAGCATTCCACAGTTTGGTTGTGTGAGGAAAGAAGGAGGTACTATAACGGGTTATTCTCGTGTGACCGACATTCACAGAGAAACGGTGGGCACCGCGGGCAAGACGTGTGTTACGAACCCACGGCCTTGCCAGCGGTACACAGGATGCGAAATCCACCGAACAATGACCGTTAAAGTACATGTAAAAGAGAGAGAGTGAAGCAACATTGCGGCGAAGAGAAAGGGAAGAGAGATTGTCGACTAAAGGAGGAGAGTTAATAAGACGAAATGCCTTTAATTCCACCCTATCTAATAGTTGGACAGAAGAAGAGCCACCCCAGATATGAGAGCAGTACTCCAAGTTAGGACAAATGAATCCCTTATATACTTGGAGCAACTGCTCAGGAGTGAAGTAGCTGCGGCATCTGTACAGCATTCCCAACTTTCGGGAGGCAGCTTTAGTTATACTAAGGATGTGTGATTTCCAGGACATATTGGGGGAAATGGTGAGGCCTAACATATTTATTTCAGAATTTGGCAGGATGATAGCATCCTGAAATGTAATTGGTGGGAGATCGTCTAATTTACAAAGTGTAATTGGTAAATACAGCTAGACCCCGACTTACGACTGCTTTGACTTACGACCGCAGCAGTTGTGACCATTTTTTTTTTTTTTTCAATTTTTTTTTTTTTTTTCAAATGGTGCACGCATTTTCTATACCGAAACGTTTCCAGTTAATGTAGTCTCCATGTATAATTAGAAAATTATGGGGGCCCCATGTGCATTCAGCTGACTACATTAAAGGTAAGTGCTCAGTCACACTGTATCCATTCATCCATTCCTCATTATTTATTACTTTCACTGTACTGTATCCATTCCTCATTATTTATTACTTTTACTGTACTGTATTTCATTGTAGATTTTTTTTTATCTATGTCGGACTTATGACCATTCGGACTTACGACCTGGATTTGGGTCCCTAACCCCGTCGTAAGTCGGGGTCTAGCTGTATTGAGTTTTATTATTATTGAACTTAACCAAGTTTGTACCTCCCCATTCAGCGATGCTGCACAGATCCGCGTTGATAGAAGTAATGATATCAGTTCTAGAAACAGATCTAGTTTGAGAGTTAGGAGGAAGGGGAAAATGTGAGGAAGAGTGAAGAGTAGAATCATCAGCGTAAGAATAGATAGAATTAGTTGTAGTGTGAAGTAAATCATTGATAAAAAGAAGGAAGAGAGTTGGTGAAAGAACAGAACCCTGTGGGACGCCACTACTGGTAGAGAAAGAGCGAGAAATCGATCCCTCGACAACAACTGCCATGGATCGGTTCTCAAGGAAGCTAGAGATGAGAAAACAAAGTGGGGGAGACAAACCAAAAGAGGGAAGTTTAGAAAGCAAAGACTTGTGCCATACCCTGTCAAATGCTTTGGAGATGTCGAGAGCAACGACAAAAGTTTCCCCATAATCCCTAAGAGAGGATGACCAAAGATGGGTACAATAGGAGAGCAGATCACCAGAAGATCTCGCCTGGCGAAAGCCATACTGGTGATCCGACAAAAGAGAAAGGCGTTCAAGGTGACAGAGAAAATGGGAGTTCAAGATAGTTTCGAAAATCTTAGAGAGGGATGAAGTTAGGGCAATGGGGCGATAGTTAGAGGGATTAGAATGGTCACCCTTCTTCGGGATGGGCTGAACCAAGTTTGGGTTTTGAGGCAAAGGCAAAATAGGCGAACAAGCACAGAGGCCAGGGCTTCAGCACACTCCCTCAGAACACGAGGGGGTATTCCGTCCGGTCCATGCGCCTTACTCACATCCAACCTGGATAACACACCGGCAACCCTGCGAGAGGAGATTATAGGAGAGTGCATAGGTTCAGTAAGAGGTGCAGGGGTAGGAGGGATAGAGTGGGAATCGTCTAAGGTGGAATTAGAGGAGAATAAGGTGCCAAAGAGGTTGGCTTTGTCATGGGGAGAGTTGGCTATAGAGTTATTGGGACGGAAGAGGGGAGGAAAAGAAGGCGTGCAGAAGTTGTTACAGATGTTTTTAGTTAAGGACCAGAAGGATTTACTAGAGGAAGAATTAGTCAGGACAGCAGTCTTTCTTTTAATAAAATTCTGCTTGGCCCTACAAAGAACAGTCTTACAACGATTCCTAGAAGTAATGAAAGAGTTGTGGGTAATAGGAGGAGATAGTTTCATAGCTCGATATGCCCTATCTCTCACCCTGCAAGCAAGAGAGCAGAAGCGATCAAACCATGATTGTAATGTGAAAGTTTTGGTAGAAGATGGGATAAATGCACTCATACCGCCATGTATAACCCCAGCAATGCTGTCAGCACATACCGAGGCATCCCGAGTGGAAAAGCAACATTCATCCCAAGGAAAGTCGGTAAAGAATTCTCGCAAGGATTGCCAGCTTGCCCTCCGATAATGCCATAGTTGACGTTTAGAGGGGGGTGGGGAAGGTGGTCGTGCCCAGTTTGATTTAATAGAAATAAGGTTGTGATCAGAAGACCCTAAGGGGGCAAAAATTGAGTATGAATAGTGTGAGGGGTTAGAGGTAAAACACAGATCAAGTTGATCGTGTCGATCAGGAACGCGTGTAGGGTGTTTGATTATTTGTGGTGGTCTGTCTGCGCCCGTACTTCTCGGTGAGGGACAGGTTGGCTGTGGTCAGGGGTTTGGTCACCTACACCTTTGACCAGGGCTGCGTGTGCCTTGTCATCCCCAACTCCCTCTGCCACCAGGTCGCCATTAACCTGCACGTGGGGCACCAGGGCCTCCACTCAATGCTCAGGCGGGCCCGGCAGTCTGTCTATTGGCCTGACATGGAGGGTGACCTGCAGTATCATTGGTCCTGGTTGTGGTGGGATGTAATTCGAGACAAGGTTCATCAAACTCCAGAGCACGAGCAGTAGATATATTCCATAAGTAGTACATGACTTGGCAGGATAACCAACAGATACAAAAGCAAGAGCAAGCACAAAGGACTCCTTGTCGTAACCAGGCCTGAGCCGATCTGAGAGAATTTAGCTAGCTAGGCAGGGAGAGTTGCTAGACATTACTAAGACAATAAATGAGATCTTCTAGTTACTTGACTAGCGCGGTACAGACATGGTACATCGGGACATAGTCAGTAGACATAGGCATTAGACATAAGCATAGATATCAGACATGCTATAATAATATGTAGTAATACAGACATGTGAATAAATGGTACAATGAATGGTAACAGAGTCTTGCCGTCAGGCGTGTTCACATATCTTGGTATTTACATATCTATACACCTCCCTCCCCCTTTACGCTCGTAGTGCAATCTCGAGCGGCTACGGACTCTTTTTCCATGAGTCGGGGGGAGCGGCGAGGGACAATGGGAGGATCAACTGACGACCTTCGTTCCTGGTCTGGGCAAGGGGGCACAGGGAGGAAGGTTCGTCACTAGAGGATGGCACTGGGCGGAGATGGCGTCTGTTTCGCCACCACACACGACCACTGGGGAGGCGGACTTGGTACGAACGAGACTCGCCACGGCCCATGACGACCCCGACCTTGTCCCAGCGGTGTGACGTCGGGTCCTGGATTCGTACTTGCTGGCCGACAGTCAACCTGGGAAGGGGGCGGGCGTGGGCGTCATAGTGGCTTGTCACTTGGGCCATCCGGGCAGCCTCACGGCGGTCACACTCGTCCGCCTTGATCTGCCACTCATCTAAGAAGGACTGGGGGTGGGCAGGCACACAAGTACGAAGGGGGCGGCCATACAACACCTGGGCAGGAGAGCGTCCGGCAGGGGTAGGGGTGTTACGGAGTTCCAGTAGGCCCCTGTCGAACTCCTCGCAGTCCAGGTTCCCCGTCGGTGCTGTCTTGAGGATGAGGTATTTTACGGACTTTAACGCTGCCTCGGCGTGGCCATTCGCCTGCGGGTAATGAGGGGAGGTGACGATGTGGTGGACGCCCCAGCATTCGGCGAAGCTCTTGAACTCGTGGCTATTGAACGGGGGCCCACCGTCGGTTCGGAGGCGGAGAGGCACTCCGACTTCCCGGAAGAAGCAACAGAACATCCGGATGACCCTGGAAGAGATGGTGTCCCGATCACAGGGAACCACCACGGGCCATCCAGAGAGCCTGTCGGCGACCACCAGGAAAGACTTTCCGGCCACTTGAAAGAAGTCGGCGGACACTGACTCAAAGGGCTGCTTCGGGAGGTCATTGCACAGGTACGGCTCTTGTTGCTGGCTGGGCTGTAGTTGCTGGCAAGGCTCACAGGCCTCCACCGTGCTCTTAATATCGGCGTCAATACCAGGCCAGAAGACGGTCTGGTGGGTTCTGCGCCTGGTGGCTTCAACACCGCGGTGGCTGTCATGGAGGCGGGACAAGGTGCGCCGGCGGAGGGCAGCGGGAACGATGATCCTGGGGCCGTACAACACCAGCTCTCTGTCCGCATAGAGGCTATCCCTTAGCTTCAAGAAGGGGAGTGTGGAGACATGAATGTCGTAGCGGTTGGTGGGGAATCCAGCGGAGATGTAGTCGAGGAGTTGGACGTATGCCGGGTCTTGAGTGGCGGCGATGCGAAGCTCCTGGAGAGTCCTATCGTCTTCGATGGAGGGCGTCGTCGTCGTCTTGTCAGCATGAGAAGTGGCTGTGTGTGTCACTAAACACCGAACGTGAGCCGCGGCCGTGGTACAGTCGACTTCATCTTCAGGTGTGGGGCGACTAACAGGGGCTCGGGAGAGGGCGTCTGGTATGCACAGAAGCTTACCGGCGCGCCACACAGCCGTAAAGACGTAGGGGGGCGGTCTTCTCTTTAAGACGTTGGAGGCGAGGATTTTCGATGGCGTCCAACGTGTAGTGATTGAGGATGGGTATGAGCGGGCGATGGTCCGTCATGAGAGTGAAATGCCCAAGGCCGAACAGGTAAAGGCGGCACTTGGCCATAGCCCAGGCGACTGCCAGCATCTCTAGTTCGATGGTGGCGTATCTGGCCTCCGTGTCGGTCAAAAACCTGGAGCCACACTGAACTAAGCGCAGTCTACCCTGACCGTGATCTAAAAGGAGGGCATATCCGAGGCCGTATAGACGGGAGGCGTCGGTCTGGAGGACCACTGGTAAGGACGGGTCGA
Source organism: Homarus americanus (assembly GCF_018991925.1). Taxonomy (NCBI): domain Eukaryota; kingdom Metazoa; phylum Arthropoda; class Malacostraca; order Decapoda; family Nephropidae; genus Homarus; species Homarus americanus. The sequence continues at coordinate 9,067,946 of NW_024739403.1, forward strand.
AGGGTGCCAAAACTGGTGGTGACAGCAACGCCTTCTTGACATTCCTGAACGCTAGGTCGTGGTCAGGAGTCCAGAGGAAAGAGCGCTTGGGGCTCATGAGGGGGCATAGAGGTTGGGCTGATGTGGCGATTTTAGGGGAGAAGTCCGCCAGCTGATTTACCAGACCCATAAACGAGCGAAGGTCGGTCAGGTTCGCTGGAGGAGGGAAGTCCCTGATGGCCTTGACCTTCTCCTCATCAGCTGAGATCCCCTCTGGCGAGATGTTGTAGCCGCAGTAGTTAACTTGGGGGGCGGCGACCACAAATTTATCTTTGTTCAGGGTGATACCATGGGCACGACATCTTGTGAGCATCAGATGAACTCGGTTCAAGTGGGCCGGGAGATCATCGTCGAAGAGCAGGATGTCATCTACGACCTTCACGCAGTTGGTGACACCCTGCAGAGCCATATCCCCACGGAGGCAGTACGCATCCCCCGTTGCTGCGAAGCCCATGGGTCCGCGGCAGTGTTGGAAGCGGCCGTGGGGCGTGATGAATGTAGTGAGGTGGCGATCTTCTTCCGCCAGGTCGACTTGCCAGTACCCATGTAGTGCATCCGCCGTGGTAAAGAACTTTGCAGACGGGGTGACGCTGCGGACTGCTTGAATGGGCGTAGGCGATGGATGGGCGGGACGGGAGACCTGCGAGTTGAGATGGGTGAGGTCCACTGTGATGCGAACACCTACAGGCTTGGGTGCCAAGACCATAGGGTGGCACCACTCGGAGGGCTCCTCACCGGCGTGTCTGATGATCCCCTGCTGCACCAGAGAATCGAGCTCCGCCTTCACCTTGTCCCGTAGGGCAAAGGGGATAGGTCTGGGTGTGTGGGTGGCAAAAGGCGTCGCGCCAAGCTTGAGGTGGATTCTCATCGGGGGGCCTGTCATCTTCTTGAGCGGCGTCTTCTGGAGGTCGGACTTGGAGACAAGGACGTCGCTGAACTGACGAAGAAAAAACTCCCGGGCAGCAGCAGGTGTGGTCATGGCTGAAACAGGTATCTCTGCACACCTGTTGAGGTGTGTCACGGCGAGGATGGGCTTTGGGAACTCGGATGAGACGATGGCCAAGTCCTGACAATGGCCACATGACAAGAGAGGGGTTTGGACGCCCTCATGGACGTGGACTGTGGCAAGGCAAGACCTGGGACCGAGCTGTAATGTTGCCTTGAAGCAACCCAAAGCTGGAGACATCGGGGACCCGTCCGCTGTGAGCACGTCGTTCATGGCTGTGGGTGACAGGATACTCCTGGGAATGTTGAGGGCGTCCAGGTGTGTTGGTCCAATTACCGTGATGTCCGCGCCCTTGTCAGGTATCATCAGGAGGTTGGAAGAGTTGGCACCGTAGGACAGACGAACATTGACGGGCTTGGGGGACCTGTCACTCGAGGCATCATCCACGCGTCGGCATTCTTTGTTGTTCTTGGGAGACGGTGGTGTGGACGTTCTGTCGGGCTGTGAAGAGACGTTTTGACCTGGAGATAGAGGCTTCTTGGTGGACCTGCAACACTTGGCGAAGTGTCCTTGCTTGTTGCAAGCGTTGCATGAGACCTTGTTGGCAGGACATCGAGTTGTGCGGGGCCAATGGCCTTGAAACCCGCAGTTTCGACATTTACTATCAGCCGCAGGGCACTTTCCTGGACCGTGCTGGCGCTGACAGTTTCTGCAGGATTCGGGAGAAGAAACTAGTGACTGTGACGGGGGCTGTGGAGAGGATGCCGTCTGCATCTGGCTTTGATTCCTCTTGTAGGTGGAGACGGCGTGAACTTGAGACGCCGATGAGTGTATAGCTGAGGCAGCCTCTCTTGTGGCCTCATACGACCTGCAACAGGTGACGAAGTCGGTGAGGGAAGAGGCGGCGTCAAGGGTGAGGAGTTTCTGAAGCAGGTCCTTGTCACGTACACCCATCAGCAAGATCATCTTGAGCTGGATCTCAGCACAGGTTACAGGATCGCCTGTACATAGGTCCACCTCGGCTGCTAGGTCCTTAAGTCGTGCGTAGAAGTCTGAGAATGATTCCCCAGAAGCTTGTTTGCAGGATAGCAGTTCCCTACGACGCAAAGCTTCATTGCGGAGGCCTCGGAAATGACTCTGCAAGGCGTTTAAAACCTCTGTCACTGACATGGGGGAGTCAGGGGGAATGGCTAGCGTGTGCTCTAGGAGGCGTTGAACATCGAGGGAATTGCACGATCTTAATTGGATGAGTTGTTTATGAGGGGGCATTCGGTTGAGGTCAGACATAACAGCAAAGTCTTCGAAACGACGTCGCCATTGACGGTATACCTGATATGTTGCATCAGATTGAAGAGGTAGGGGGCTGGAAACTGAAGACTTGCTGTGCAGGGGTGTACTCGAGACGGCAGGTAATGGAGGAGGCACGGAGAGGTCAACGAGAGTTGAGACTGGAGCAGGTGGTTGAGAAGGCACTGAGGCTTACCTAAGAGGGATAGGTGACGTGTGAGGAGGCGTTGTCTGAAGGGTAGATGAAGAGGCTGATGCTGGCGAATTGGTTGTGGCAGCTGGTGAAGTCGTCCTCGTTGCCAGCAATTCCAATAGTTCCAGGAATTTGCGGTTATCAGCTTGGTGTTGTTGTTGGAGATGAAGACGGTAAGCTGATTCCTCTGACTGTCTTGACAATTCCTCTTGACGTTGTTTTTCCTCCTCTAATTGACGTCTTTGGACTTCCTTCTCTTGGGAAACTTGTATAAAGTGAATTAACTGACGTATATCCTGGCTCCCATCCTTTGAATTTGGCGCGCCCGGCGTGTGAGGCGTGAGGGGGGGTGGGAGGGTCTGTGAGGCTTCGTCTTCCTCATAATCCTCATTCAAATTCCCCAGCAAATCGTCGTGGTCAGACATCTTGTGTTTGGTATGGTTGCGATGGGAAAGACAAGGAGAATAAGATGAAGTGCTATGTTTTCATCAATGTACTTCCCTAAGTGCAGGAACTGGCGGGCAAGTAAAAGAGTATTGACTGTAATATTTGTGAAGTTGAGTGGAGGAGGCCGGCGGCGGTGTTACTGGACTCTGTATTCCTCCACGCGCCCGGGCGAGATGTCGGTGATGACTCAGTCGAGGAGAGCAGTGGCTTGATGGCCGGCGTAGACGGAGGATGTATGCCTGAAGTGCTCTCTTGAAAACTGGGCTAAAAGGGTTTGTGCTACCTGTAAGGCCCCAGAAACATAGCAAAACAGACATCAAAGGCACTGCACTTCACTTAGGGCACTTCACAAGGTCACAAAGCACTTTAAATCCAGGGGCACTGTAGAATATATCTTCTGGGCGGGAAACAGACCAGGCCGGCTCTTGCAACTTGTAAACTGTCGTGTTGGAGCTACTCACTGCGCCATGTGGTGGGATGTAATCCGAGACAAGGTTCTTCAAACTCCAGAGCGCGAGCAGTAGATATATTCCATAAGTAGTACAAGACTTGGCAGGATAACTGTATGTATATTCTGTATGCTGTATTTATATTATGCTATGTATATTATGTATGTGCTCCATTTATGTATTATTTATTTAGCCTAGCTAGTAGCGTGTGGCAATGTATTTATCAATGTCCCACATGCTTAATTAATGTGCCTGGCGACGTATGGAAGCTGTTAATGTATCACTTACCATACGTCGTCTATAGAGCAGTTGACAAGCAGACAGGTCGAGGAGCACTACTCCCCTTGTGTACATATCTCTTATCCAGTAAATTGAACCTACAAATTATACAGGTGTTTGTGTTCGCTCCTGTATATAGAACTTATTACCCAGAACACGAACATGTCAAAGTTTGTGGAAAGCCGGCTTATGGACCCCTTGCCCTGTGTCAACCAACCGCCGCCCGCCACCCCTCCTCGAAGAATTTAGCAACTTTGAGCAGTGTCAGTGACAGTGATTTTCTGTGAAGTGTTTAGTGCATTGTGTGTTTCGTGCCATTCATGTGTGACCTTGTTCTAAAGGATTCCCAAGGTACACGGCATGTTCTGGGCATTTGTAAGGAGTAGACTTCAGTACACCTCCCCTCGTGAAGCCTGGAGGGTAACTGCCGCTAGTCGTCGTCTCCACCCCCCCTCACAGTGTCGTCTCCACCCCCCTCACAGCTCGGGGCGAGGCTCTCTCGCCCGCCTGGCACACACACATACATGTACTAACACACTGACATCGGCGATTTCCTTATATATATTTTATATATATAATCTACTTATCTGTGTATTTAATTAATTTTTTGTCTGAGATCTTGTTGATACGACGGGCTGACCGGTCAACACTGATTTAGACACAGTACACAGATGAAGTAGTTATGTCTCGTGCCTTACGTAGCCATGGAGCCAGCGCCCGGATGAGTCAGTCGGATGATAGCTCCGCAGAGATGGATGACCAGGCTGACCATGACGCTCCAGCTCCCACAACATCGCGCAGCCCTTCACCTCGATATTCAGCGTTGTCTCCAGAGATAATTGCTTTAATGAAGTTTATGAGAGATGGAAGGCGCGAGGATGAAGCTAACAGACGTGTGGAAGACGAACGCAGAAGGCAAGCAGAGGCAGAGAGAGACCACCAACGGAGATTGGAAGACAGTGCACGGTTTGAAGCTTTGATATCTCGCCTCACTGTTAACCAAGCCCCTGGCTCTAACACTGCCTCGGTACTGACTGGTTCAGATACCTCATCAATGCTTCCTTCACACCCCCCAGCCCCACCTAAAGCAGCAGCTCAAACACCACCCATCTTGAAGCCTGATGTGAATTTCCTGACTTTTCGTGAATGGCGGCGACGGTGGACTGATTATTCGACAATGGTGGATCTCCAGAGTTTGTCACAGCCTAGACAACTCATCCAGCTGCGTATGTGCCTGTCCTTGGAAATTCAGCGTGTCTTGGAACATACGTTGCAGGTACCTCCGACCTCTTCGTTGTCTGTAGAGGAGGTACTGGACATTCTGCAACGGCACATCAAAGGACAGCAGAATGAAGCTCTACGCAGGAGGGAATTGTTTAGCTGCAGACAGATGGAGGGTGAGACTTTTGACGCCTTTTATGTACGACTTAAGAGAGCCTCGGAAGAGGTAGATATATGCTTAGGCCACCACCAGCAGTGCGAGGAGACCCAGTTGAAGCAGGTGATCCTGATGGGTGTTAAGAACGAGGAACTTGTCTAACGCCTCACCTCCCTCGACTCTTCCTCTTCTCTTAAGGATGTGTTGACGATATGTCGCTCCTATGAGGCTGCCAGGTGTGCCACCTCTGCCATCCGAGCTCCCCCTACAGTTGTACGCGCTGTGTCCCGGTACAAGAAGGACAAGAAGTCTGCTCCTACGCCTTAGCCCACCACGTCCACGCCCGGCTCATTTTGTAACAACTGTGGTAAGCAGCATGGAACACAGGTGTGTCCAGCTGCTGCGTCTACATGCAACAGTTGCGACCGTAAGGGCCACTGGTCACTCACAGTACGGTGCCCAGCTAAGTACGTCCAGTGCAATGTGTGCGGTCGTCTGGGCCACTATGACAAGTGTTGCCCTACCCACAAACCCAAGGGACAGGGTCGGCGGAAGCTTCAGCGCCCTTCCACCAGTGAGGGCCGCCCACAGTCTTCCAATCAGAAGCGTGATGACCCTGGACAACGCTCGAGCCATATTAGCAATGTGTGCTCCCCCCCGCGTCCCAGGACCAAAGTCCCCCAGTTCATCAGCATCATCGTGACCTACGGCGGTGTGTCATCCCGTCTTCAGATGTTGCCCGACACCGGCGCTGATGCTACAGTCATCGGTCCCCAGTATTTGCAATGCTTGGGGCTCTCTCCAAGTAATCTAGGACCGCCCCCCATGGATCTCCGCTTCACGGCAGATGGTTCACAGATGGCCCCAGCCCTAGGTTCACTCCAAGCACAAGTCACCTTTGGCAACAGGTCGTGTCAAGCCTGGATTGATGTGCATAACGGTGTCCCGACTCCATTGCTGTTCTACAGACATTGTCAAGAGTTGGCCATCATTTCCCAGGACTTCCCAACACCGATTCTCGAGGTAAAATACGCCAACAGGGTGCACGAAGGGAGCAGCAACTATCCTGCTGCCGCCCTACCCCTACCTCTGGCCAGTGACACCTCTCCTTCGGTAGTTGTCCCTGCTGCTTCAAGTCTCCACGCCTTGGCTCGCCTCCACGACAGTCACTGTGGAGCCGAGGCCACCAAACGGCGTGCAAGACAGACTGTGTCCCGGCCTGGCATCGACCCCGACATCTCCAATGCTGTCCAGGTGTGTAAGCCCCGCCACGTACTACAACCCAGCCAGCAGCAGGAACCCTTTATGAGCGACGACAACCCCACCCTCCCCTTTGAGTCTGTGTCGGCCGACTTTTTCTCTGTGTCAGGAAAGCCCTTTCTTGTTATCGTCGACCGTTTCTCTGGTTGGCCGGTTGTCATCAAGTGCGGTAATGACACGACGTCTGCCGCCACCATCAGCAAGTTCCGCCACTACTTCCGTGACGTGGGTGTTCCTGTACGCCTGCGAACCGACGGAGGGCCTCAGTTCACAAGCCGGGACTTTGCTGTGTTCCTCGACCGATGGGGAGTCCGGCACGTGTTGTCATCGCCCCATTACCCGCAGTCCAACGGCCACTCTGAGGCTGCTGTCAAATCCCTGAAGCACCTCATCCTTAAGGTGGCCCCTTCTGGGAATATTGAATGCGAGGCCTTCGACCGGGGTCTTCTTGAACTCCGCAACACACCTAACTACACCGGACGCTCCCCTGCCCAGGTTTTTTATGGACGCCCCCTTCGTTCTTGTGTCCCTGCTCACCCTCAATCCTTCTCCAAGGAGTGGCAGGCCAAGACAGAGGATTGTGATCGAGCCGCCGAACGTGTTCACGACGTCGTCGCCCGCTACAACGACCACGCCCGTTCTCTTCCCAGGTTGAGTGTCGGCACCCAAGTCCGTGTTCAGGACCCGACCTCCCTACGTTGGGACAAAGTAGGCGTAGTCATGGGTCTCGGTAGGTCACAGGACTACCAGGTGCGGTTACCCAGTGGTCGTGTGTGGTGGAGGAACCGCCGTTTTCTCCGCCCCGTAACAATGCCTTCTGCTGACCCCGCCACCAGTGTTGAGTCCCATACCCTTCCCAGTGATCAAGTCCCTCGACGCTCAGAACGGATCCAAAAGAAAAGGTCCGCTCAAGACTTTGCTATGAGCATATAGGGGGGAGGGAGGTGTATGTATATTCTGTATGCTGTATTTATATTATGCTATGTATATTATGTATGTGCTCCATTTATGTATTATTTATTTAGCCTAGCTAGTAGCGTGTGGCAATGTATTTATCAATGTCCCACATGCTTAATTAATGTGCCTGGCGACGTATGGAAGCTGTTAATGTATCACTTGCCATACGTCGTCTAGAGCAGTTGACCAGCGGACAGGTTGAAGAGCGCTACTCCCTTTGTGTACATATCTCTTATCCAGTAAATCGAACCTACAAACTATACAGGTGTTTGTGTTCGCTCCTGTATATAGAACTTATTACCCAGAACACGAACAATAACCAACAGATACAAAAGCAGGAGGAAGCACAAAGGACTCCTTGTCGTAACCAGGCCTGAGCCGATCTGAGAGAATTTAGCTAGCTAGGCAGGGAGAGTTGCTAGACATTACTAGGACAATAAATGAGATCTTCTAGTTACTTGACTAGCGCGGTACAGACATGGTACATCGGGACATAGTAAGTAGTCATAGGCATTAGACATAAGCATAGATATCAGACATGCTATAATAATATAGTAATACAGACATGAGAATAAATGGTACAATGAATGGTAACAGAGTCTTGCCGTCAGGCGTGTTCACATATCTTGGTATTTACATATCTATACACTGCTGTGCTGCTTGCGAGACCCACGCCCCTTCCCAGCCTCCGGAGTCGTTGGTCTTGACCCCAGCGCTAGACTATCCCTTTCAACAAGTGGTGGCCGATTTGTTCCACCTGCAGGGCTACACGTACCTAGCATATGCTGACCAACTCACAGGTTGGCTGGAGATTGCCCACTTCCCCAACGAAGCCACCTTTGGAAAAATCATCACCCGTCTGCAGGGTTACTTCACGATGTGGGGGGCACCTGAGCAGATCTCCACGGATGGAGGTACCAACCTTGCCAGCCTTGAGATGACAGATTTCCTCAGGTCATGGGGGGTCGAGGTGCGCCTCTCGTCGGCCCATTTCCCCCAGTCCAATGGCAAGGCAGAGGCTGGGGTCAAGGCCTCCAAGAGGTTCCTTCGGGGTAACACTGGGCCCAGGGGTAGCCTTGACCGCGATAGGACATCCTCCAGTACCTGAACACGCCTCTTTGGTGGGGGGTGAACAAGTCGCCCGCCCAACTTGCCACCGGCCGCCACCTCCGTGACGGCGTTCCCGTGGCCAGACAGCACTATAAGGTGTACCAGCACTGGCGGCGGGCACTTCATGTGAGGGAGGTGCGCTTGGCTGAAACCCAGGACGGGGTCCTTCTGTCGCGGGGGGAGATGTTCCGCCAGCTGGCTCCTCTAGCTGTGGGCACGCAGGTGCGTGTGCAGGACGCAGCTACCAAGCTCTGGGACAGGTCAGGCATAGTGGTGGAAGACCGCCCTGACAGGCAGTATGCCGTCAGGTTGATTGGCAGTGGCAGGGTGCCCATCCACAACGGACGCCACCTGCGAAGCAGCGCCACGCCTGTGCCTACCACTCCATTGGTGCATCACGCTATGCCTCCTGGCCCCCCTTCTGCGGTGCCCTCCGTACCCGCGCCCTCGCTTGCACCCCCGGCCCCTCCCCAGTCGGGCGTGGCCAAGCCCGGGAGAGGCCGCGGGCCCTCGGGTTGGTTGGCTGACTAGGTGGTGTAGTGTATGTGGTGTAAAATTAGTTTAAATTTTTTTTTTTTTTTTTTTTTTCTCCCCATGTGTCTCTTTGTTTGACTGGTTTTTTCTTGCATTATTGTATTTTTATGAATGCACTGTTTTCCTTTTGTTAGTTCAAATGTGCATTGTCAATTCCTTTTAACTTGGGGGGGGGTGGGAGATGTGAGATTGTGAAATGGAGTACCATCGTACGATATGTTTTCCCATGTGTTGAGGTGGGAGCTTGTCTGTGGCAGCGCTCGGTTGCCAGTCACCATCTGACGCTGTAAGAGTAAAGTCTGCAGAGAATGTGGTCTATTATTCAAACCTCTCACACTTTAAAATAGCTGGCAAGCATACAAGTGATTCTCATGGTGCTGAGAAGAAAAAGAGACCAATTTTAGATTTTCTTTGTATTATTTTCGCATTTTCGACAAGACCAATTCAACTTACGACCTGATCATCGGTCCCTAACCCCGTCATAAGTTGGGGACTGACTGTATTATTTATTTGTATGTGTTTTTTGTGTGTGTGTTTACACACACAAACACATGTATACAATACAGGTAAAAGAAATTACTGCCTCTAGAATGAATGGCTCCCTGTCTCAGCTGCACAAATGCCAACAACTTTAAAACTACCCTTTGGCATTCTTGGGTACATCCAGGGTGTCGTCTGCGAATAATAAAGGTCCACGAATTGTCAGGGCATACTGTATATTAGTTTTGTCTCCTGCACTAAAAATGAAACTGTACTATATACAAGGAAAATCTAAACCCTATACTATACAGGTGGTTCCCAAACTTTAATTCGCATGCCAGTGCCCGAGAAACCATATTATGGAGCCACCTGCAAGGATTTATTTGAAAATATTGAAATATTTGGACTTTTTTGTCAGAGGGAAAGTAATGAAACTATGTAATAACTTTGTAGTTATACTGTATAAATTAAACCTCGATAAATTGGACTTCAATATAGTCATGCTCCGGTTAACGTCCGATTGCATATAGCCCCAAAAAAAACATGACGCATGCTGAACCACCACTCCACGACTTCCTGACGGAGACATGATGATCCTCCCCATATTGGTCAGATATTATGTGTTAAAGGAATATGTTTCCTTACTTAGGCTATTTTTTAAGCATTTGCCTACAGGTGAAATGTTAACCTACAGTACATCTATTGAGGATAAAATCTTTCACCTACAAATTGACAATAACAGATTTGCTGTAATCAGACATATCTAGTTGCCTCAACAATTGCAACCCCAGTTGCAATTGGGGTTGCAATTTCAAATTCTGTGGCATTACTAAAAATAGTAAAGTTTCTGGTGCACTCTAAGATTAAGAGAGAAAACGGAGGACTCAGGCGTCCTGATGTGAGAGAAAACGGACTTGTATGACGGGGGACCAAATAAAAACGCATAGCTACATGTTATGTGGACTACAGTATTAAGCGTACCCTTTTCATCACTTTGTAATAAACCTAGCCATGCCTATGTGTGTTTATGATATTTACCATAGCATTATATATATATTTAGTGGGTCTAAATGGTCGTAAAATGGGAAACTTGGGGTTGGGTATTGGGTAAATGAACCAATTAGAATAAATCCCATAGGTTCTGTACTTTCGTTATTGGCGGGGTCCCAATAAGGCGCAATAACCAAGGGATGACTGTACTGTACTGTATATACTTGTGACACTGGCCAGTTGCTTCTGGTGTTATGGTACAGGGGTACCAAGTGACAGCACTAGGATCCTGCTTCCTCTATCAAGGAATAAACAATTAAAATTTAAATTGAAAAAAAAAAAAAACATTCAAATAAATTACTATCTTACAAGAATCCCTCCAATGTAAGTTATATTCACCCAGGTCGTTTGGGTGGAAAATTATGAGAAGAGCTTAGTCACTCTTATGTAATGATAAATAAACACGCAGGCAGGCCTTCAGCGCCAACTGTCAAATCTTATCTCAAATAAATAAACAAACAAACGGCAGACATTCTGTCACCTCACCTCCCGCCCCCTCCCCCCCCCCCTCTTCCCACCACCCTCGTGTTCAAGATAAAAGATTGGTGATTTCTTTATGTTTATTTTATATAATATCTCAGACTAAAGTTAGGATAATATGATTTGCATTGCTAAAATCCTTGCAAGACAGAGATTGATTTGAATATAAGCGTCATATATTTTGCTCAAGATATAAAAAATGTAGTACATTAGTGTACAATACTGTAGTACATTGCATAAAATGTTTTTCAACTGTATTTTTGGGTAGATTTACATAGATTTCTTCATTTATTTTCATCCATTTACATGCACACACCATACTAAAAGAAACATAATAGAAATAAATGACCTTAGTGCAAAGCTGGAGTGCACATGTACTAATTTGGTTACGGTACTAAAATTGTTTTGTCTAGTGCAAATTATAGCATGTTTATATTCAAATTAATCAGTATGTTACAAGAATCCCAGCTATGTTAATTATATTCACCCGGGTCATTTCACTGGCTTTTTATAAGAGAGAAGCTTAGTCACCTAAGAACTGATAAATATACACACGTTAGACCTGGGCCTGTGCCAACTGTCAAACGTACTACCTCCCCTCCCCCCACGCCCCCTCGCTCGCTCCCACTCTCTCCCCCGTCTGCTCGGCGTTGCTGGAATCCTTGTAAAACAGTGAATAATTTTAATATAAACGTCATGTATTTTGCACAAGAGATAAAAATTAATCACCTGTATCACATTACCGAAGTGATTTAACAGTAAAAGTGTATATGTACGTATATTGTATTCCACATCCACATAAGTATAAATAAAAAGTTTATGTGATGATCGGACAACGTCCATTTCGGTTAACGTCACGTTTCCAAGAACGTATCTAGGACGTTAACCGGCGCATGACTGTATTGCAATTCACTATTTTGTTCGATCCAGAATGCAACTTCTAGCTTTGTACCTGCATATGTTAATGCCTAGTAATAACTCGCCGGACCAACATACAGGCAATTAAAACATTTATTACAGGGCTGCCTCACTTATCGCAAAGGTTATGGGCATGAAACTCGTTGCGAATATCGAAATTGCGAATAGCGGCGCAATTTCTCCCATAAAAAATATAATGTAAATAGGGGGAACACGGGCATCACGGTGGTCACGGCCGTCAGATTTTAACACTTGTTTAACTCAATATATTAGAACATAAAATTGATAAAGAAACAAGGGCATAATATGAAATAAACATTAATAACAAACACTTTGAGTTTATTAGGCACATATGTTTACAAGTACAGTATACAGGGGTACTTTACATGTTTGAGTGTGTGAGTGTTTATATGCGTAGGTGTGTGTGGTAAGTTTTAAACGTAGACTGTTAATTTATCTCTGATTTGCTGTGTTGCTTGCTTGCTGAAGTTGGCATTAGGGGAGAGGGTGAAGGTTTACTGGGGTCGTGAGCCACCTCACTCTCCTCACTGCCAGGGTCGTCAGCCACCTCACTCTCCTCACTGCCAGGGTTGTCAGCCACCTCACTCTCCTCACTGCCAGGGTCATCAGCCACCTCACTCTCATCATCACTGCCAAAGTCATCAGCCACCTCACTCTCATTATCGCTGTCACTTTGCACTGAAAGCTGTTGTTCTCCACTGCCTTCTGTTGAATCATGCATTGCGATAAAGGTGTTTTAAGGCACTGGGTCTGGTCGTCAATCCACATGCTCACCATCCGCTCCATACTCTCCATCTCAGCATATCGGAACCTCGTCACCTTCGTAGCAGTCAGTGGTGTTGCAGACCCGGCCATCTCCTGGTGTTGTCGGCGCTTTTAACTATCGAATGCACTGTAGAGGGAGCCAAGCTGTGCACGCGCCCAATCAGTGACGTCTCTTCTCCATGTTCACGTCCAACGTAACTGCCACACGTGTTCTCTTAGCAACACTGCTGGGAGTTTTAGTAGCTTGTCGCTTAGGTATTGCGAGATCACACAAAACACAACTGCGAGATCACACAATACACAAGTGCAAGATCACACTAAACACATCCGAGCACGTGTGAGACTGACGCAAGTGGGAGCGTATGGCGGAGGAATACGTACACAAGTACACACGCTGTCGTACGCTATGGTTGAGGCCCGCGGTTCAAAAGTTTTGCCTTTTAAGAATTTGCGAATAAACAGGGCAACCATTGCGAATAGTGGAAATGGGGAACAATAAATTGATTGAGGATAAACGGGGTTAAGAATACCGAGGTTATGAATAACAGGGTTTGCCCGTACTTCCTAAAATTGTAATATTAGGAGGATACGCTGCTACCTGGCATTTAATTGCATTTCTCAAAACCCCCTCCTGCACCCGCCAGCACATGCATCACTGGTGTCATCTTCTTGCCTGGCCACTCAGTTGTAAACATGCACAAAGAAGGCTCTGCTATTTTGTGTTGTAATAGCTGAAATATTAAGTGCCACGAGGAATTTACCTTTGGTATTTGTACATCTTAGCATGGTGAGCAGATTGAGTAACTTTAGTTTTGGTTATGTCTCTCAGATTTTGTGTTTGGGGTAGTTTTTTATACGGTTTGGTCAATCATGGCGACCGCGGTTCATCGTCTACCAGGGAAGACAGTCAAAATCTAGTGACTAATGATTCTCTGTTTTCAAGTTACTTTGTGAATGACGTTTGTTTTTAGCCCTTCCAGTCTTGTCTTCACTGTTTTTTGTTTTTGTTTTTTTTAGCCCCAACTATTACCGTGCAAGTGTTGTGATAAGTTACCATGATGAATGTAGCCATCCCCCTCCCTCTTCTCATGTTTGTTCACGAAACTTTTTGGGCTTCCGCCTTGGGGTTTTATGATTACTCTTAGCATTCAGGCCAGAGTTAAGTTTTCTCTTCATAACTCTATTTTATTCATGTCCTCAGTAGCGGGTTCAGTCCTTCCCCGGTGAACTTTTGTGAGACTGCTAATCTTAGCGATCCTTCCGGATGCTGATCTTCCAGTCTTACTAGCAATCTAGAGTTATGTTGGGATAAGCTTTGTATCATCAACCATGGGTTAAATGAGAACCACTCAGATGGTGGGATTTCTCAGCCCAATGCACCTCGCTAGAGTAATGGTGAACGATGTTAGCCAACGGAGCGCTAAAGTAGCAGCTCAGCACTGTCAACCCTTCCAGGTGACTTGATGCTCACTCAGGCATCATTGCTCAAGAATGAGTGGTTGAAGCGGTGATGTCTGTCCGACCAGGTTGGCAGCAAATAGAGAACTGGGTGATCCCTCAAAATATTCTAAGGCTAGGAGTGCTCTGAACTGAAGTTAGCTTGATCAAGGAGCAGAGTTCAGTAAGCTGAGGGACAATTGAGATAAGAGAAGGGAGAGTTGTATGATATAGTGAATTAGTTGTTTACGATTGTCTCACTGGTGACTTATAAGAACAATATAAGATATTCATTGGAGATAATGAAATATCACAGTAATGAGTCATATTGATTATGTTTGGGAGAAAATGTTATCTCCCTTGTATTATTATGATGATACAATGTGACTCATAGTGTTCCTCCTAGTTTAGATGAGTGATGTGCAACTGGAGTATGAAGGACAGTTGTCTGGGCTGCTAGACTACGGAGGGGACCCCGGAACAGTCACTGGGGAGTGACTGCATACACTGCATACAAGGAAGTCTCTGTCACTAGAGGAACAATTGGTGCAGAGCACTTCTGGGAATGAGGGATTTCTGGGTAACGAGACGACTCTCTCAAAGCCAGAAAAAATCCCTTATCCCCGGTATTTTCCGGGTAACGGAAAAATGTTCTCGAAAGTTCCAGAAATTGCCCATTGCATTATCTCTCGAGCCCGGAAAAATATCCCTCATCCCCGGAATTTTTTTTTAATTTTCCGGGTAACGGAAATTTTTTCTCGGAATTTTCAGAAAAATGCTCCTGATTTTAATATCTCAAACCCAAAAAAACTCCCCCCATCCCCAGAATTTTCCTGTTATTGGTAAAATTTTCTCAGAATTTTCCGGAAAATATGCCCCTCAGAAAATCGTTCCCAAAACCGGAAATTTCCAGAAAATTCAGGCTTTGAGAACAATTTTCCCAAAAAAATTAAATTTCGGCTATCAGAGAGTTCCAGGTTTGAGGGATTCTGGCTAACAGAGATATTACTGTAGGTTCCCCTATGACCCAAGGGGACCATACTACATGTAATTATCAAGGATGTAGGATTTGGAATTGAAACAATTTATACTGCCCATTCTGGGGTCACTAATCATAAGGGGATAACTTAACTCTACTCATAATTTTAAGGTCGCTGCCAACAGACCCCCTGGACAGTATGTAGCTTGTTTAGGTAGCTAGCAGAGCATGCCAGGCATTGGGTTGGGTTGGGTTTTTCATTGACCAAATCGAGAGTGGGAGGAAGGGTGAAACATCAATCCTGACTTAACTAATTTATTTCTTAACTAAAACATACTGCATCCAGTCACACTACAAAAATGGTTGGCCTTCACCAAAATAACTACTTTTATGTTCACTACACTTCTCACCAGTACACGACCTCCATCGAATAACTACTATTATCATCTTCAGTCTTCATAACAACCATTAACCTCCTTACCACAATCATTACTTCTTACCATAACACCCAACACATCAGATTACACCACATGTTATATTATAGCACCACATCTCAGGTACCCTCCACTCCTACAAGTATGGAAATCCTCTGTATAAATCATAGCAGCTGTGTTTCAGACAACCTGTTCTCACCATTGGATGGTGCAGTTTGTTATGACTTAATTTTTTTAATTAATCAAGCTGCAGGAGAAAAGAAGGAATTTTTGAAGAGCCAAATTAAAGATAGATGGAATAAGGCCTCAAAGAGTAAATTTGTAAATGTAAAACACTGGAAAGATCTCAAGTTGGCAGAAAGTTTAGGCTCATGGGTAATAGGTAAGAGACTTAATCCCCAGTTAGACCAACCTGCTTCATCTAAAAAAAACCCATTTTTTCTAAAAGCTGTTTTTTTGTAATATGACCCAGAATGCAACGCTTAGCTTTTAACCTAGGTATGTTAATGCCTAGCAATAACTCGCCAGGCCAACATACAGGCAATTAAAACATCTAATAATTACTTAATAAGTAATATTAGGAGGACACGTCGCTACCTGGCATTTAATTGCAATTGTCGAAACCCCCGCCCTTCGCCCCCCATCGCACGCACTGCCACCGTCATCTCTTGCCTTAGAGCGAGCAGTAAACAAAAGTCAACTCTCGAGGGGTAGAGATGAGTGGGTTATCGGCATTGCACTCTGGGTCATATCACAAAAACTGGTTTTTAGAAAAAACGGCTTTTTGTTCAATCCAGAACGCAACGCTTAGCTTTCAGTACCCGAGCAGGAGGTGGAGAGAGAGGTGACTTTGCATATAGGGCTCTGCTAACTTAGGTCCAGATTATGATTTTAAACCATGTAGAATATTTCCAAAATTAGGAACATTTACCGGAAGGTAAAATGTTAAGTTACTGTACATATCTCAATTAGGATACTCACCTTATTATGGTGATGAAGAAGCTGTCCTTGAAAGTTTTTGAAGATCTCCAAAAGCCCATTTCCTTGATCTAACTGAGGCTCATATGCTGCAGAAAGGCCACAGAACCTGCATATTTCCTAGTGTCATGTGCCAAAAATTTCTTGCCAGAGTCTACTTGATTCACTAACTGAGATAAAGATTTTGTCATTTGACTAGAAGACAATTTCTTACCATCCTGGATGAGAAAACAGAGGAGCCTCGATTAGGGAATCTGGATAACCATTCCTGAAGATTTTTAACTGGGCACAATATATGAGGAACCCTTGTCTCATCCATTAGGCGTTTTATCCTTGGAAATCTTCCCTTTCATTTTTTTCTTAGGATCTCCGTAGGAAAAAGGGTAACGTCCTACTCAGAAAATACCAATAATGATGGATTATTGGAAATTGAAATCAATTCACTTATTCTCATACCTGTTGCTATTGCTAGAAGGAAGGCTGTTTTCTATAGTAATTTATCTCTGTTCAGATTTATATTGTAATTAGGCCCCATAAGAAATTTAGTAACTTTTTCCAGAGACCAAGATGGGATTCTCTTAGGCCGAGGGGGTCCTTGAATGAAAAATGACGATCTTAGCGTTTAATAAATCCTTGGGTTCAAAGTAATTTTAAAACCCCAAGCCAGAGAGTCAACCAATGCTGATTTATAAGATGCAATTGTCGATCCTTGAAGGCCTTTAACTCTGAACAGACATTCTAAAAATTCAAACACAACTGTTTCCGACAATGATTCTGGAGTTGTTAACTTGATAAATTGTTGAAAAAGATTCCAAGCTTTCTCATATTGAATAGAAGTTTGAGGTCTATGACCTGCTAATACTTGGTTAGCTATATTGGGATTACCCAACAACCTATTTAATCTCCTTTTGAGAAACTCCAAGCGTGAAATGCCAAGGATATCTCGAACTGAGGATGTAGTACCTAGTCTACACATCCTTGTTGCAAATGTAGCGGATGCGGGCACCAGTCCAACAGATCCAGGCACCAAGGTTGTATGATCCAATATGGTGCAATTAAGAGGACCTTGCCTTGGAAGGATCTGAGTTTGTGAACCACTTTGGGCAATATTTTCACAGGTGGGAACAGATAGAATGAATCCCAAAGGTTCCAATCTAAGAGTAGAGCATTTCCTAAAAGATTCAACCTCTCCAGAGATGCATAAAGTTGCATCTTGTGATTGTTTAGGGAGGCAAAGAGATCTATCTTTGGAGTTCCAAACTTCTTTACTAGACTCTTGAACTCTGATACCTTTAGGGACCATTCTGTTTCAGTCGATATTGGCCGGAGACGGAATAGGGCATCTGCCCAATTGTTTTGTACTCCTGGTATATAAGTTGCTTTGAGGTAAAGTGTTTGTGTTACAAAAACACTTAAGATTTTTTCTGACAGTTGTAGAAAGGGCCAAGACCTGGTTGAGCCTTGATGATTGAGACAAAACACTGCCGTTTTGTTGTCCATGACAAACAGGATCGCAATATTCTGTAAATTTGGGTTTGCCGACAAAAAGAATAGGACCACTGCTAATTCTTTTACATTTATGTGTTTGTCCCAAAGGAAGTTGCTCCACTTCCCTTGGCTGAATTCCCCTATTGAGGAATGGTATCCCCATCCTATTTCGGACGCATCCGTGCAAACAACCAGACCTGTTTTAGGCAGAACCCATTATATTGTCCAACTTTTGTCCACCATAACAGATGATTCTTATTTGAATAGGGACAGAAGAAGCAATATTTCTGATTCTGTGAAGCAACTTCGAGCCTACATGAGATACCGCTTGACAATCCCTTATCCGAAATCCTTGGGACCAGATGCAATTCGGTTTTTGGAATTTTTCGGTTTTCAGAATGGTTAGGGTTTTTTTTTTTTTTTTTTACAGGGATCAGCCCACCCGGGCACAGGTCACTGACCCACATTGGGGCCTGGGGGCTAAAATAAAATTAATAATAATTCATAGGTCTACTGTAGGCCGTGTTTCTCACTTTTGATCTTTTTTTCATTCTTGTATTTCTTTATTATTATTATTATTATTATTATTATTATTATTATTATTTTATTATTACAGTATTTTTGTTATTATTATTATTGTTATCATTCTTACTTTATTTTTGTGTATTTTTTATTAAAAATTTTATTTACTATGAATACAGTAGTACCCCGATTTATGCGGTCAATTGAACCCACAGGGTACCGCGTTAAGTGAAATCCGCGTAAATGGAACAACAGAACATATGGGATTAATTCCAATAGAGACGGGCCCGACCCCCAAACTCTACTTTTTCCGGCACAATACCTATGTTCTAGTAAAAATAACGTCTTAATTTTATGATGGTACATGCACACAATTAATACTTAAGAGAAATAGAGAAATACAGTCGCCAAGTTAATGTCCATTCAAATAATGGACTCAACTCCCTCACCCTCTTCTCACACTACACTGCTGGCTCTTCCCAAGAAATTTTGGGGTGAAAACCACTAGATTTTAATAAATAATACCTCAAACTAAAGTTAGGATAATATAATTGACATTGCTGGATTCCTTGTAAGACCAGGAATATTTTGAATAAATGTCATATATTTGGCACAAAAGATAACATATTTACTCAGAGTAAACATATCTAAAATTTGTATGTCTAATGCAAAATCTATGATGTTTATATTCAAATTGATCATCAAATTGTAAGAATTCCAGCAATGTAAATTATATTCTGGCCGGGTAATTTGTATGAATTTTATGAGCTAAAACAAATAATTTCAGTTAATAAAAAAAAATAAATATTCTTCACACCGTGCCAGATGGTCGGTCGGTCCCTCCCTCCCCCCCACCCCCCACCAACCCTCCCTACCAGATGTGTGGGAAAACCAGAATATTTACCTTTTTAGTAATAAATAATACCTCAAACTAAAGTTAGGTTAATATAATTGACATTGCTGGATTCCTTGTAAGACCAGGAATATTTTGAATATAAATGTCATATATTTTGCACAAAAGATAACATATTTACTCAGAGTAAACATTATACAGTTGGTCCTCATATTACGCAGTCCAGCATTCCGCGTTTCACCGTTAACGCGGTGCCTTGCCAGAACCTAACATTCTTACATTCCGCGGTCGCGAACGCCATTACGCGGAGAGTGTCCGGCGCGACGCTATTTTTAGATTTTCCCCACGCGCCACCCGCCCGCCCGCCTGCCTGCCTCTCCCTCCTCCTCCCTCCGCTTGGGCAAGCGGCGCGGTAAGGTTGCGCAGTGTGTGTCTTTGTTGCGTTATCACTGACGTCATATGACGTATCAGACCTGTGATTGGCCATGCATCCCTACCCTCCTCTGCTGCTAGCTGTAATTGGCTTAAAGTATTATGACGTGTCCACCCGGGGGAGGGAGGGAGGGAGGAAAGACGACGCTTGACCTAGCCGCGGCAGTTTCATCCCTCAAGGCCACTCCATGTAAACGCGCATCCATTGTGATAGTGACAGTGAAGTTGACTTTGAGGGATTTGTTAGGGAAGCCCTGACAACTGTAAGTGACAGTGATGATGATTCACCTAGTAATGGTGATTCACCTGAGGGCCAGTAATCTGCCCTCTGCCTCGGAACCAGCCTCCATCCCCGTATGCCGACCCATCTCTTCTACTACCGTAAGTGTTACACAAAATTTTTAGTTTTCTAACCTAACCTTTATTTTTCCTATGTTAACCTTTATCTTTCCTAACCTAACCTCTTCTATATTACTTGTTTTTTCATACCATCATAAAGTTAAGATAAAATTTTTACTACAACATAGTTGTGTGTCGTCAAAAAGTGGAGTTTGGGGATCGGCCCGGACTCCATTTCAATTAATCCCATATGTTATGTTGTTCACTTTACGCGTTCCTCACTTTCCGCGGGACCCTCCGGGTTACATTAACCGCGTAATATGAGGACCAACTGTATCTAAAATTTGTATGTCTAATGCAAAATCTATGATGTTTGTATTCAAAATGATCATCATATTGTAAGAATTCCAGCAATGTAAATTATATTCTGGCCGGGTAATTTGCATGAATTTTATGAGCTAAATAAAAAAAAAAATATTATACTTCACCGCGTATATGAGTAGATGAACCGCGTTAAGTGAAAGTTCGGTTCTGGCGAGGCACCGCATATATGAGAAATCGCGTTAAGTGAAACCGCGTAAAGCGTGGTAATACTGCAATTATTATTATTACTGTACAGTTTTATCATTATTATTATTATTATACTTATTATTACTATTACATTTTCACCCCCCAGACCCCAATGTGGGTCAGTGACCTGTACCCAGGTGGGCTGTTACCAAAAAAAAAAAAAAAAAAAAAATTGCTCCATAAAAAACTTAAGGTTTTCAGAGCTTTTTGGTTTTTGGAATTTCGGATAAAGGGTTGTTAACCTGTAGTTGCTTTTTCCTTAACTTTCCCAATGGAACCACTATTGTGGCAAAATTCAACAGACCCAGAAATTTTTCCCAATCGTGCTAAGAAACCTTGTGCTTTAAAAAAAAGGCTTCTACTTTGTTTATCAAATCTGTTACTTTTGCTTCTGGTAGACTGACTGACTGCTGATTTGTATCCACTGGAGACCTAACCAATCCAACTTTTAACATGGTATTAAATTTGATTTGACCTGGTTTATCTTTAATCCCAGGTTTTGAAATAGTACTAGTGTTCGTTGGGTCGCACTTTGACAATCTTCGAAAGAGTTTTCCACTCTCAGCCAATCATCTAGATAAGCAAAGGTTTTTATACCCTCCTTCGCAAGGATCTCTCTGGAAATGTTCGCCAGTTTTGTAAAGACTTGGCGCAATCGTCAGGCCGAATGGCATCACTGTGAATTGATAACTTACATCTCCCACTTTGAAAACCAGAAACTTTCTGTACCTGGGGGCAACAGGAACGTAATAATAGGCATCTTCGAGATCCACTTTTAGATCCTAGCATTGGGCGGAAGTAGATGCCTCAGATGATCGTAAGTGAGCATCTTGAAACTTTTTTTTTTTTTTTTTTTAATAAATTTGTTCATGACTGAGAGATCCAAAATCCGTCATAAATTGTCGCTGCCTTTCTTGGGGACCGGGAATAGGCGAGAAAAGAAACATTTCTCTGACAGTAACAGTTCTATGACACCTCTGTTTAGTAGTTGAATTACAAATTCTGTAAGTAAGGGGGTTGGTTCCTGACCCTTTTTTGGAAACGTTAGGGGAGGGAGCCTCAACCAAGTCAATGTGAGGTCTATATGGAAGAAGTCCATCTGTTTTCCCAACCCCCCTAGACGACCCAGCTGCCTGGCTTCAATGGAAAGGAGTGGATGCTGATGTGGTGGAATAAGGTCTCCTTCCGCTTCTGAACAAACGGTAACCCCTATTACGTCTTGATTATTTACTCCGCTAAAGTTTTCTCTAGGTTGATAATTGAACCGAGCAGCTGGTCCTGTTCCCCTGTAAAACCTTCCTCTTTCAGATTTCCAAAAGGTCTGAGGACTCCTGGGAACCGTAATATTAATAGCTTGCTCAACAGCTGATCTATATTTAACCAATGATTGTTCATCAAACAAAGCAGGAGAAAGAGGGTAAGAACGTAGCAATAAATAAGCGCTACCACTTGAAGCATTATTTGTGGCTTGCTTCCTTCGCTGGGCCTTAGTGTTAGGGCTTTCAACAACATATCAAAAATGAGTTGTACAGGGAATATGGGATTCCTTGTAAAGCAGCAGTAAAACATTTGTCCACTTCTGAATTTTCTTCTTAGTTCAGCACAAACTTAGTTAATAACTGACACATCATAATTGTGGGAATGAATGTTAAGTCTTTCAATACATTAGCCCAGACTTTGTCTATTTCAGAGATCATCTTTGGGCAAATATCAGGCCAAGAAAGTGTAGTATCACCTACCAAAAACAATGAATGATGACCCACAGTTGCTTGTCCTTCCTGTCTCTTTGTAAGTGCTGAGAAATCAGGAAGTTTAGAAACATTTTCATAAAATACCTTGAATAAGAAATCCACAGATTCAGATGTAGTAGAAAACAAAGAAGACTTAGATCTTACCAATGTTATCCAAGACCTGCTGGGATCATCCTTACACTCAATGTTATCCATCAGCTGCGTGGCAGTTGACAGCAGCCTGTTTCCACTCATAGTAACCAACACTCTTGCCCCAGGTAGAAGTTGTTGCCAAAATATGGATAGGATGAAGTCAGTCTCAACAGGTTCTTCCTGCTCAAGAGACTGAATACTATGATTAGAACCAGGCTCATCGTCCTGATCCTGGAATCCACTGAAATCAGACTGAGTTGATAGAGGTTTTTGTAGACTTCCTACTGCCCCATTGTCTGGAAAGTCCAATAACTTTTCTTTCTTTTATTTTTTAGCAGAAGCAGGCTTGTCTAAGTGGGGATTAAGTCTCTTACTTAACACCAATAAACCTTTCTTATCACCTGTAGCTTGATGAAATTGAAAAATTTTATCATAACAAACTGAACAATCCATTAGTGAAAATAGGTTACACCTATTTGAGACACAACTGCCATGAATTATGCAAGCCACAGGAGGATCTATCTTAGTAATCCAAGTGGCTCTACATTTTTTATAATTACATGTAGTATGGCCCCCTTAGGTCTTGGGTGAAACTGCTACTACTGAATTCAATTTCTCTACTGACAGACAATTCCTTGTACAGTAAAAGTCCAAAAATCCGGACCACCCGAGAATCCGGACTTTTCGAAAACTCAAACTTTTTAAATTTAGCGGGTTTTTGTGGGTTATGTGAATGAATAGAGTTGCTTTAAAAAATTAATTTACATAATTCTAATAATAAAAGTAATTGTAAATTATAGGTAGCTAATTTTGTTAGTTTTGTAATTAGCTTGAACTGAAATGTAAAATTTGAGGCACTATAAATCTTTTGTGTGTATGTGTGCATGGGTGAATGCCACAGCTGCACAGCGACAACAAACGACCACACGATCGCCACTTTAAACAAGCAATCAAACTGTGACAACGTATGTAATTTTGAGTCCTACTCTTTCCATGTACAGAGTACAAGCCCATAATAATGGCCCCTAAAGTAGAAAAACTTCATTGTGTGAAGAGAAAGAAGAACACATTGAAATTGAGTGACAAACTTGAAATAATTTAGAAACTAGAATGTAATGTGAGCAATGCTGTTCTAATGGAAACATACATTGGAAAGTCTACAATTTATGATATAAGAAAGGCAAAGAATAAAATTCTAGAATTCACAGCTTCTTCTGAGCCTTACATTAAAATTGCTGAAAGAAAAAGTTTACATTGGCCCAAATTAAAAAATCTTGATAAAGTGTTGCACGAGTGGTTTTTGTTAAAACGATCAGAAGGTATGGCAATTTCTGGGCCGATGCTTATTGCCAAAGCAAAGTCTTTTAAGGAGCAAATGAACATTGAATCAGAGTGCGCATTTAGTGATGGATGGCTTAGGAATTTCAAGACTCGTCATGGTATTAGACAGTTTTGTCTAGTGTTGACTTTATTTTTCTTTAAAACTGCTCGTTTTGATAAATGAAGCATGCTTTATTTGCTAATGAATAAACTATCAAAATGTACCTGTTCATCTCTTCTTTATTCCTCCTTAAATTTTAATTTTAAAAGTACTGCCTGAGAATCCGGAAAATCCAAAAATCCGGACCAACCCAATCCCCAAGCAGTCCGGATTTTTGGACTTCTACTGTATGTAGTGTATGAGCTGAACTTTCTAGTCCGTGTAGCTCATAACTCAATACTATCAGCTCCTTGTATGTAGTGTATGAGCTGAACTTTCTATTCCTTGTAGCTCATCACTCAATACTATCAATTCCTTGTATGTAGTGCCTGAGCTGAACTTTCTATTCCTTGTAGCTTATCACTCAATACTATCAGCTCCTTGTATGTAGTGTATGAGCTGAACTTTCTATTCCTTGTAGCTCATCACTCAATACTATCAACTCCTTGTATGTAGTGTATGAGCTGAACTTTCTATTCCTTGTAGCTCATCACTCAATACTATCAACTCCTTGTATGTAGTGTATGAGCTCAACTTTCTATTCCTTGTAGCTCATCACTCAATACTATCAATTCCTTGTATGTAGTGTATGAGCTGAACTTTCTATTCCTTGTAGCTCATCACTCAATACTATCAACTCCTTGTATGTAGTGTATGAGCTCAACTTTCTATTCCTTGTAGCTCATCACTCAATACTATCAATTCCTTGTATGTAGTGTATGAGCTGAACTTTCTAGTTCTTGTAGCTCATCACTCAATACTATCTAGGAGGACACCATGAGTCACATTATATCATTACAGTTGTACCCCACTTAACGCGGTCAATTGAACCCAGAGGGTCCCGCGTTAAGTGAAAACCGCGTTAAGTGAATAACAGAACATATGGGATTAATTCCAATAGAACCCAGCCCGACCCCCAAACTCCACTTTTTGACGACAAATAACTATGTTGTACAATAGTAAAAATTCTATCTTAACTTTATGGTGGCATGAAAAACAAGTAATATAGAAGAGGTTAGGTTAGGAAAGATAAAGGTTAACATAGGAAAAATAAAGAATAGGTTAAAAAACGAAAAGTTTTAAGGAACACTCACGGTAGTAGAAGAGATGGGTCGGCATACGGGGATGGAGGCTGGTTCCGAGGCAGAGGGCAGATTACTGCCCCTCAGGTGAATCACCATTACTAGGTCAATCACCATTACTAGGTGAATCAATATCACTGTCACTTACAGTTGTCATGGCTTCCCTGACAAATCCCTCAAAATCACCTTCACTATCACTATCACTGCCTTGGGCTGGCTGTGGTGGGTTGCGGGCAAAGAACTCGGTTATGCTTTGCTGACGGCTGGCTTTGATGTTGTCGTGATACACCTTGATGTACGGCTCCATAGCCTGCACCAGTCGGTTATGGAAGACGTCATGGCGTTCATCGTCAGTGTCGCGGGAAACGATGGACTTAATTTTTTCTGTTAACTCTATGACACACTTAATATCACTATGACTTAAACTAGGTTCTTCGGAGAATGACGCACCTTCTTCCTCCTCTTCACTGGCGGGTTCTTCTTCCAACATCTCGTCGGCAGTCACTTCAGGATCTCTGATCACCTCCATGATGTCTTCGTTGGTGGTCTCGGAGAAGCCTTCAGCTGTAACAGTCTGCGCAGCTTCTCTGGCAAGGTCCACTGCTACTGCAACAGTCTGAACCTGACCAGTAACAGATTGACTCCTCCTCTCACCTGGTATGCCATGCAACACATGTCTCCATGCGTGACGAATCGTAGCAGTAGACAGCAGATCCCATGCCTCCACCAAGAAGTCTACAGCTTGTTTGACGTTAAACTTCTTCCAAAATTGTTTGACGAGAACTTCTTGAGTCGCCGCCTCTTGTTCCTTGTCCTCGTCGCTTTTACTCTCGCTGTCGGTGTCACCCAGCTTACGCAACTCATCCTTGGTGTTGGTAGAGTCGTTCAGGAGCTTGAATTTCTTTGCCGAGTATGCAGCTTTAACGTTGCAGATTAACTCCTGGTCCATAGGCTGGATTAATGACGTGGTGTTGGGAGGAAGGAAGACCACTTTTACGTTGGGGTGACGATCCATTAGTAGGGGCGAGTGTCCAGGTGCGTTGTCAAGGAGCAACAAAATGTTGAATGGAACATTCTGTTGCTCGCAGAATTTCTGCACGTCAGGAACAAAAAAGTTGTCAAACCAGAAGAGGGACAGAGAAGAGGACATCCACGCCTTACGTGCGGTTAGCCAGTGGACATTAAGCTTGTTCATGTCCATATTCTTGTAGGCGTGCGGCTTGCGGGCTTTGTGAATCACCGATAACTTTGGTTTACAGGTACCGGAGGCATTGGTGGTAAACAGGACGGTGATGCGTTCCTTCTGCATCTTCCGGCCCCTTACCTTGCTCGCAGACTGGACAACGAAGGTCTTGGAAGGTAACTTTTTCCAGAAAAGACCAGATTCGTCCATGTTAAACACCTGGTCGTCAGTGTACTGTCCTTCCTCCATAATCTCACGTAAAAACGGAGGAAAATCTCTAGCCGCCGCACGGTCAGCACTCGCTTCCTCACCAACAATGCTGATGTTGGTGACCTTGTTCCTCCTCTTAAACCTATGCAGCCAACCATGGGAAGCATTGAAGGGTTTGGGCTCTGCAATTCCCATTTTACGTGTCACTGCTGCGTATAGCTCACGTGCGTACTCCTGCACTGAGCGCGTGTCCACCGCCATGTTGCGTCGCGCCTGACGCACCAAATAACTCACCAGCAAAGTTTCCACTTTTGCCAGCACCCTGTTCTGGCAATACCTGATAGCTGAAGCACCTGCAGACTTTGTGAGCTTCATGTGCTCCTTTATCTTGGCTGCATCCTTCTTTATTGTACGAATCGTAGATTCGTTGACGCCATGCTGGCGCGCGAGATCAACTTGGCGTCTTCCTTTCTCCAAATCTTGAACAATTTGGTACTTCAGCTCGTAGCTTAATGAACGTCGTGTCTTCTTTGGTTTAGTGCCGCTGGGTCCAGGTAAGGAAAGGTTTCTCTCTGGGGGTGGTGGTCCGGCGGAAGCCATTTTACGGAACAATGGATGCGCGTTAACCCGGCGTGGCCTTGAGGGATGAAACTGCCGCGGCTAGGTCAAGCGTCGTCTCTCCTCCCTCCCTCCCTCCCCGGGGTAGTCACGTCATAATACTTTAAGCCAATTACAGCTAGCAGCAGAGGGGGGTAGGGCTGCATGGCCAATCACAGTCCGAGACGTCATATGACGTCAGTGATAACGCAACAAAGACACACACTGCGCAACCTTACCGCGCCGCTTGCCCAAGCGGAGGGAGGAGGAGGGAGAGGCAGGCAGGCAGGCAGGAGGGCGGGCGGGCGGGTGGCGCGTGGTCAAAATCTAAAAATAGCATCCGAGCCGGACACTCACCGCGTTGCTGTGGAAAAATCCGCGTTAAGTGAAAGTTCAGCTTTGGCAAGGCACCGCGTATATGCGAAAACGCGTTAAGTGAAAGCGCGTTAAGCGGGGTAATACTGTATTAAAATATAAGGGAGAAAACATTTTCTCCCAAACTTAATCAATATGACTCATAATTGTTATATTATTAGTCAGTTAATTCATTAAGATCTCTTATTGTTATATAAGTCACTCGTTTGACAATTATAAACAATTAACGCACCATGACGTATCTCTCTCCCGACTCTTATCTCAAGTATCCCTAAGTTCAATGTTTTTTTTGTTTTTTTTTACATAAAATAATTTCATTTAGAACATTTTATTTAGAGGGATCATCAAGATCTCTATTTGTTGCCAATCAGGGGCATAGACATTATCCCCAAGTAATAACTTAAGTGAGAATTTCTACATGCGCACTATCACCCGGCAGGGTTGACAGTGCTGAGTTGCTAACGTAGCGCTCTATTGGCAACAGCGTTCACTATTACTCTAGCAATACTTATTGGGTTGAGAATTCCACCCTGAATTGTTCTCATATAACCCATATAAGGATGTAAAGTCCATTTCGACATAACTCTAGAATGCTAGGAAGACCGGAAGGTCAACATTCCGGAAGGATTGCTAAGTCTAGCAGCTTCGCCAAAGATCGCCTGGAAAGGCAATTACAAAACCGAGGGCGGAAGCCCAAAGTTTTTTTGTGAACGAACATAAGAGTAGTTAGAGAGACAGTCATGGCATTCATACTAGCACATGAATAGTTGGGACAAAGAAAACTGTAAACAGTCTACATATGTATACAGTCAACCCTCGCTTTACGCGGTCCCACATTCCGCGTTTACGCAGTACCCTGCTGAAACAGGAATGCTCACATTCCGCAGTGCATGTACCCCTTTACGCGGAGAGCGGCTGGCAAGCCGCGCCATTTTTGGATCCAAACCTCCCGCCATCCGCCATGTTGTGTAAGCGGCGCAAGCATGGTGCGCACAAGGTCGCCCAGTCATCAAAACATTACCGAGTTCTTCACCCGCTACCCACCACAGCCGGCCCAAGTCAGTGATAGTGATAATTATAGTGAGGATATGGACTTATATGGACTTTGAGGGGTTTGACAAAGAGGCCCTGCAAGCCTCTGTGGTGGATAGTGATACAATTGATACAAGTGATACAGGTGAGGGCCAATAATCTGCCCTGTGCCTCGGAACCAACCACCCATCCCCGTGTGCCCAGCCATCTTTTCTACTAATGTAAGTGTTAAAAAACCTAATATTATTGATATTTCTCTTAATTATTAATTGTGTGTGCATACCATCATAAAGTTAAGATAATATTTTTACTACAACATAGTTGTGTGTCGTCAAAAAGTGGAGTTTGGGGGTCGGCCCGGTCTCTATTTCAATTAATCCCTTATGTTATGTTGTTCACTTTACGCGTTTCTCACTTTCCGCGGTACCCTGTGGGTTCAATTAACCGCGTAAAGTGAGGGTTGACTGTATGTATATATAAATAGATATATTCACATAATCTCTTTCAGTGAAGATGAGCCCGGGAGGGCACGGCGACATTCACTGGGTGACTTAAAGGCAAGGGATAGTCACATCAATCTAAATAACTTCACAAAGAAGATGTGTTGTTGTCTCCATGACTAACCAGAGATCGTATAAGAAATTGTCCCAAATACAATAATTGACAGACATAACAAAATAAAAGTCACTCTACTTCATCACTGCGCCAATAAGTACAAATACCATATATAAAATCCTCGCGGAGCTTAGTATTTCATCAATTACAACACAAATTCGCGGAGCTCTCCATTGTGTGTACTTATAGCTGAATCGCCAGGCAAGAGATGAAGGTGGCAGTGCGTGCGGGAGGGGGTTTCGACAATTGCAATTAAATGCCAGGTAGCGACGTGTCCTCCTAATATTACTTATTAAGTAATTATTAGATGTTTTAATTGCCTGTATGTTGGCCTGGCAAGTTATTACTTGGCATTAACATACCTAGGTTAAAAGCTAAGCGTCGCATTCTGGATTGAACAAAAAGTAGGTTATTGGACATCCAGGATGATAAGGGAGTAGGAGTGTTGCAAGAGCCTCTATCTAGTCTGCTCGATTTTAGTGGATTCCAGGATCAGGATGAGGAAGTTGTCACTAATCATAGTTTTCAGCCACTGAAGCAAGGAGAGCTTATTGATAATGATTTCATCCTGTCCCCATCTTTGCAACCTCTTCCACCTGGGGCAAAAGTGTTGGTTTCTACGGGTGAAACCATTCTGCTGTCGTCTCCCATGCAGCTAATTGAGAACATTGGGTGTAAGGATGATCCAAACAGGCTGTTATAACTGCTAGACTAAGGTTAGGATATAAGTACCTCTGGCAGTTGTAGTATCTTGGGTTATTTATGGGAGAATGAAGAGTCACATGGTCTGTCTGGCTGGCTGTTTATTCTCTGTTCTTCGTTACTACGTGCCTAACACATTTCGTAAGAAGTAACATAATATATAATATATACATTCAATAAAGGCAGCATATAAACATACATATATAAAACACTATTTTTCCCTTTCAAAAGAGAGCATGGCTGCTACAAATCCTAAATAAACAAAACTTACAGAATTACATATGGCAGGGAAGAAGAAAATAGAACACAACAAGTATAACTTCCTAACTAAACAGTTTTGAAAGGCCTGTTCACAATTCAGATAATTAGAGGTCTAATTTAATTACAGGTTCTCCTAACTCTGTTTGATCTTCTAGGACTATTCCCTCCATCAAGTTTTACAGGGGTTTTACTTGCACTCTGTGCATTATCAGTGACAGACATATCATCACTACAATCAGTTGACACAGTGAGTGGATGCTGGGAAACATCATCTTTGACATCATCATGATGATGATCATCTGAAAATGTGTCAAGTTTATCATCATGTCCTGGTGCTACATTCATCTCGTCATGTGCCTGAATGATGTGATCCACATGAACATACCTCAAAGAGTTACCACATTTCACTAAATATGTCCTAGATCCACATACCTTGTCAATGACACCAGTTATCCACTTTGCATGTACAGTACCATAACCTTTAGCCATGTTCCTAACTCTCACCCTATCATTTACCTTGAACACTCTTTCACTGGAACTCTTATCATGATACATTTTTTGTTGAGCTTGTTTCCTCTCTACAACTTCAAACAGACTTGGCTTAACTAAACTTAATCTTGTTCTCAACTGTCTCTTCACCATTAACTCTACAGGAGTACATCCTGTCACACTATGTGGCGTGGTTCTGTATCTGAGTAAGAAATTTGCTAGTCTGTGTTTCATTGATTTTCCTACGGTTCCTTGAATTACCTGCTTGGAAAGTGCTTCCTTTATAATTCTAACTGATCTCTCAGCTGCACCATTAGAGGCAGGATGATAGGGTGGGGTCAGTACATGCTTTACACCGTTGAATCTTATGAAGTTTTTAAACTCTGATGATTGGAATGGAGGACCATTGTCAGAAACTACCTCTTCTGGTATTCCATGTTCGGCAAACATTAATCTTAATTCATCAATGGTGCTACCAGCATTAGTACTGTACATGTGCTTAACATCAATCCACTTTGAATGACTATCAATTAATACAAGAAATTTGTCTGTTCCCTTATCACAGAAGTCAATGTGTACTGTTTGGAAGGGACGGGTAGGCCATTTCCAGGTTTTCAAAGGTGTGCTGGGTGGCATACTCCTAACATTCTGACAAACAGAGCACTCACGTACCATCATTTCTATTTCACCATCCAGTTTAGGCCACCACACAAAACTTCTGGCCAGTGCTTTCATAGCACATATACCTTAGGGTGGTCCCGAAATTTTTTTTGGTTTAAATTTCAACGACCACCCTGCCTAAGTGTGTGTATACTATTAAAACAATGATCTGTCATTTTTTAAAAATTTTGGATAAAATTTAGAGGTGCCACAAAGACTATCTAGTTTTTATATTGAACAAGTACCGGTAAATGTGTAAATCGTATACAATACATAGTCAATATCAATACAGTTAGTTGTTAATAGTTGTAATACAGCAAAATCAATGAAATTTAGCAACACAGGTCATTCTTCTTGAGTGCCTCTATTACAGTCCTTTTTAGAGAGTTTGGAAAGTTCTTTCGATGATCACTGACCACCTGGAGTAGAAATTGGCGTTGTTCCTCATCCTTTGTTATTACATGGATGTAATCTTGGATGAGTGCCACACCTCTCTCAGCCACATCGTTAACCACTTTCATTGTCTTGAGCTTCTTTTGTGCTTTGCAATAACCTGCATTAGTTTGCCACAAAGATGGGGACAACTGTAGAAAGTCAGTTGGCAGATTGAGCATGTCAAAAAATTTACTTGTTGCAGAAGACACAAAATCTTCAAGGTGAATGTCATTCACGTCTTGAGGCTTAACCACTGCCTTCATGCGGTTACCATTTTGAGCCTTTTTTAGACTGTCCACCATCCTCTGCTTTGTTTCATCACCAACATTCATATCAAAGAAGGCAAAGCCAACAACTTCTTCATTGAGGTACCACAGATGATTGATAAATTTGCGGCAAGCCTCTTCTGAAACCTCCTTGTCAACTTTTGTGTAGTCAGAAATCTTCTTCAGGAAGAGCAGGTCATTTGCTGGAGCTTGAACTGGCAAAGTAGCCAGAAACCATGCTTTAAAGTATACAAGGACAGCAAATCGAACCACCCTACCGAGTCCTTTGACTTCTCGGGCTGTCAACTTGAATTGTGACCGGAACATCCATATTTTGAAGGAATACAACAGCTTTGCCATCCACCTGGCTCTGTGCATGGCCCCAGGCTTCCTGAAAGATATCTTGCGGTGTGGAGTTCCTCCCAGGAAAATAACAACCAATTCGAGTAATTCTCTATAGTCTTCCCGTGGCTGATTATCATTAAGGAAGCTCAATGCATTTTTCAGCAGACCTTCTCGATTTTCAGTCACAACCAAATCCATTTCTTGATCAGTGGCAGCTGTACTGTAGTCACTCTGCACAATGTTGGGCCAAAATGCTTGAAATCTCTTAAAAACAAGTATATCTGGCCCAGTTGATGGACCCATTACACGGTCAAATACTCCACCGATCACAACCTCATGCACATGATGACGGCATGGCAACCATAGGAGATTTTTCTCCAGTTTAATTTCGATGAGCTTACAGGCCCCAGTGTGGCGTCCAGTGTTGCTGCTTGTAGTGTCAAAAGACATTGCCACTATATAGTCTTTTAATTTCCAATCTTTGACCACTTCAACCACAGCATTAGCCATCGCTTCACCAGTTCCATTGGGCAACTTTGATACATTCAGCAATTGTTCATTCTCTTCATAGGACACAATGATTGGCAATCGATCATAAGTTTCTTTACCACCAGCTGTTTCAGGAAGTAGCTTTCCATCCCAATGAACAACAAGAGGGATTGTTGGATCAAGATTAAGTATAAATTGTTCTTTGGCAGACTTAAAAGACTGAACTCTCAACTTCATTCTTGATTGTCGAATTGTCTTCCGGTTGACTGCTATGTCTTCCACGTTGTGACCTAAAGTTTGAGCTGCTGCAGCAATCAAATGCACAGCATCACGATCACTAATCTTGGTGCGATCTAGTGCTTTGGCCAGAACAGGGGACATTATGTTTTTTGCACGTGGTTTCCCAGGTTTTGATTTTTTGGGAGGAGAACACTCTGACGCTGAAGAATTTACTTGTTCCTCAGACTCAGATGATGATGAGAATGGCGGATTCATTCCTTGTTTTTCATCTTCTTTTGTTTTCTGTGCCAAAGCTTTTGAAAAGCGAGCA
Organism: Homarus americanus; assembly: GCF_018991925.1. Classification (NCBI taxonomy): domain Eukaryota; kingdom Metazoa; phylum Arthropoda; class Malacostraca; order Decapoda; family Nephropidae; genus Homarus; species Homarus americanus. Next base: position 9,101,225 of record NW_024739403.1, read on the forward strand.
CGTTCTTCTTCTTTTCGTATTGCCAAGCGGACTTCTTTTGCTGCTAGTTCTTTATCAACTCTACCCAAGTATCCTTTCCTTCCATCTCGTTGTGCTAGAAGGAATTGCCGATCTTCTTCAATTTTGATCATTGTCAAAGCATTTGCATGAGCAATGTCAAATAGTTTACTTAATTGTTCTTTGAAAACTTCTTCCTTTATTTGCTGAGCTTGGCTTCTCCTCTTGGCAGCTTTTTGAAGGCTTTTCCATTTCACAAACATTTTTTCAACTCTTTCTCGGGCATGAATTTCTGAGCAAGTTGGTATTCTTGCCATTTCCCAAAATGGGAGTACTTGCTTGATCACTTCCTTGGCACTCTCTTTGATGGTTGCTTTGTTGACTTTGTGAATTTGAAAGAACAAACTCATAACTTCCCCAGTAGAAGGCAGTTTTAGACCAGTCAAAGCGTGTGCAGTTGGCCCAATCAACCATACTTCATTGTCTTTCCTTGTCTTTGGGCCACTACCACTAGTACTAGCCATCTAAAAAGAGAAACCATTACTATTATTAGTATTATATGATATATAATTTAGGGACAATAGGTAACACAAACTCACACCCAACATCCAGTTTGTAGAGTCTAGGATGTTGAGCTTGATAATGAGTACAAAGAAGTGACAAAAAAATTCTCTATAAGTCCAATTGGATATGTGGCACTCACAGATAGACCTAAGCTCATTCATGGATTGACAGAATACAGACACCTGCACAACATGTCAACAATCTGCCATTATATAATATATATATATATTAAGTAAGTTGTGTCAAGTTGTGCCCCTGGCTGGTGGCACCCCTAAACATCCCTCAATTTGGTTGAAATTGTTTGGGTTATATTATTTTGGTAGTTCTTATAAAAGGGCAGGGTGGTTGTGATCATATTCTGAAAAAAAAATTTTAACCCCCATTTCGGGACCACCCTAATATACCTGGATGTTCAAAATGCAGTTCATTCAAAATTTGCCCTCTAAAACACTGTGGAATTAACACTCTCATACCCCACAACACACATCCCTGTTCTACTGATAATTGACATCTCCTTAAATGATACGGTTGAAAGTCTAAGGATGGACAAATCTCTGGCCATCCATTTAGTGTATACTCCAGGACTCTTCCTAATACAACATCTTTCCTAGTTTCATGAGCAATCATTCCGGAGGTGACTGGAAAATCTTCTGCTATCATGGTTACAGCATAAACCTTAGGCTCTACTCCATCATTTGATCCACTACCTGGCAACTTTGACAAAGCATCTGCATTGGAATGATCATCTGAACATCTGTACTGTATCTCATAGTCATATGCCGACAATATCAAAGCCCATCTCTGCATTCTTGCTGCAGCAAGTGTAGGAACAGGTGATTTAGGACCCAAAATTGCCAAGAGAGGCTTGTGATCAGTTATTAAAACAAAATTCCTCCCATATAGATACTGGTGAAATTTCTTTACTCCAAATATGATAGACAAAGCCTCTTTCTCTATTTGTGCATAATTTTTCTCGCTTTGGGCAAGAGTTCTCGAGGCATATGCAGTGGGTCTTTCTTCACCGTTATCCATTATGTGACTTATGACAGCACCTAATCCATAGCCCGATGCATCACAAGCAAGCTTTAGTGTTCTACTGGTATCATAGTGGACCAAAACATCAGTACTAGACAGAGCAGCTTTACAATCTTCAAATGACTTTTGAGTTGCACTGTTCCATTTCCATGGTATCCCTTTTTTTAATAGTTCATGCAAAGGGGCTAAAACTGATGAAAGTCCACTCAAGAACCATGAATAATACTGTATCATACCTAGGAAAGCTTTCAATTCACTGACATTTTTTGGAGCAGGTAAATTTACTATGGCTCCTACTTTATCTTCTACAGGTCTCAGCCCTTCTGCATTCACTTTGTAGCCAAGATAAGTTACTTCTTTAGCTAGGAATGAACATTTGCTCTTCTTGAGCCTGACATTGTGTGCCAACAATCTTTCGAATACTGTGGCTAGGGTTTTGACATGATTTTGGATGTCACTGTCAACAATAAGGACATCATCCTGAAAACATAACACATTGGGAAGACCCACAAGAATTTTGTCCATGATGCACTGAAATAACTTTGGTGCACTTTTAACACCATAAGGTAACCTTTTGAACTTAAACAATCCTTTATGAGTGTTGATGGTAAGGTACTGTTGACTTTCAGCATCAACAGAGACCTGAGCATATGCTTGGGACAAGTCTAACTTAGTGAAAATGGTTCCACCTGTTAGTGCAGCAAACAAATCTTGAGATGTGGGTAAGGGATATTGCTCATCCTCAACAGCTTGGTTAATGGTAACTTTATAATCACCACATAGTCTAACAGATTTATCAGCTTTAGGTACAATTACTATTGGAGCAGCCCAATAGCTCTTGGCGGTTTTCACAATAATTCCCTCACTCACAAGTCTGTCTAATTCCTTCTCAACCTCACCTTTCAATGCATAAGGAACAGGTCTGGACTTAGCATATATGGGTGTAACATCTTTGTCAATGGTGATATGAGCTTCATAACCCTTTATAGCACCCTGTCCCTTTACAAATAAAATCTTGTATTTTTCAAGCAATTTCTCAAGACCTGGAATACTGTTACACATTCTAACACTAAATATCTCCTTCCAGTCCATCTCAAGTTCACACAACCAGTTCTTACCTAACAAAGTTAGTCTATTCACATAACTAGCTATAATTAATGGCAACTTTAAATTCTGATTTTTGTACTTTACCTCACACTCTAATTTACCTTCTGTGTTCAAAATCTCTCCAGTATAAGTTCTCAACTTGACACCTGAGTCTTCTAAAGGCACAGGCGCAAATAGTTTCTCATACATATCTTTACTCATTATGGAGAAATCAGCTGCAGTATCCATTTCCATGGTTACAGGTGTGTCATTAATACACAAGTCCACATTATACCTATGTTTAACTTTCTCTTCACGACTGGTGTAAATAGTAAACACATGGGCACTCTCATCATTATCAGATCCAAAATTACTAACACTCTCATGAATACTGTTTTTCATTTCCTTCTCTCCACCTTCAACTGCATATACTCTACCTCTATCACTTCTACAGGCAGGAGCAATATGTCCAATACGTTGACAATTGTAACATTTTGAATTCTTGAACTTACACTGAAAGCTTTCATGTTTCCCTCGGCACCTCTTACATTTTAAATCAGCATGTGTTCCTTGTTTTGTGGCATACTTATTCCTTTTAGCTACAGTTACTTTACACACTGAGCCACTACTGCCAACTGTTTCACTACCAGCATTGGGAACAAATTCTCTGGTGTTTTTCTCGGCCAATTCCATGCTTGTAGCTATCTGACATGCACTTTCAAAAGTTAAGTTAGTGGTGTTCATTAACTTATTCTGTATTTTTTCATAATTCAGGCCTATTACAAACCTGTCTCTTAGAGCTCGGTTCAAGAACTGTCCAGAGTTATAGTGAATGGATAACTTCTTCAAAGCTACTATATAATTACTTACTGATTCATCTTTACCTCTATCTCTGGTGCCAAATCTGTAACTTTCAGCGATCTCAAGTGGAGCAGGATCAAAATGTTGCTTCAGAATCTTGGTAATCTGAATCAGTGAGGAGTCTTTGGGTTTGTCTGGAGTAAGCAGATTGACCAGAGTAGAATAAACATTAGCTCCTACCTCTGTCAAAAAGATTGCTTTCCTTTTCTTTTCAAGGACTTTTCTCTTCTCCGCATCCCCACCGTCGTCCATTAATTCATTTGCCAGAAAGAAGAAGTCCATTCTCTCACAATATGATGTGAAATCTTCCTTGTCTGCATCATACTCCCCCAATCGTCCGATGTATCCACTGACGCCAGCCATGGTTGCTCTCTTCACTTAAATTCTCCAGGTTCAGAGTAGCCTTCCCTTAAGTGGTCACTATCCTCTCTTCAAGGACTTCACCAACACTTTGAGAATCCCATCCTCGTCGCCAGTGTAGTATCTTGGGTTATTTATGGGAGAATGAAGAGTCACATGGTCTGTCTGGCTGGCTGTTTATTCTCTGTTCTTCGTTACTACGTGCCTAACACATTTCGTAAGAAGTAACATAATATATAATATATACATTCAATAAAGGCAGCATATAAACATACATATATATAACAGCAGTATGCCCCTCAGGCAGATGTGAACAAATCTAAATGTAAAGTGTATGGCCAGACTTATGGCCACACAGTCCAACACTACATGTTAGACTGTGAAAAAATAGAACCTTATAGGGATAGATATAAGCACACTGTACAGTATATGCAATGGCCCTCTGCCTCGGAACCAGCCCCCTTCAACGTATGCCGACCCATCTCTTCTACTAACATAAGTGTTAAACCTAACCTAACCTTGATTTTTTTTCTAACCTAACCTTGATTTTTTCTAAGTGTTAAACCTTGATTTTTTCTAACCTAACCTAACGTAAGTGTTAAACCTTGATTTTTCTTTTACCTGGTACAGTATATTATTCTCTTATTGATATTTCTCTTCTATATTATGTGTGTGTGCATACCATCATAAAGTTAAGATACTATTTTTACTACAAAGTATGTATTGTGTCAGAAAAAGTGGAGTTTGGGGGTCGGCCCAGTCTCTATTTCAATTAATCCCATATGTTCTGTTATTTCATTTACGCGTTTCTAGTTTTACGCGGTACTCCACGGGTTCAATTGACCGGGTAAATGAAGACCCAACTGTACTCAGCTGTACTAATACACTTTACAAATAGATGGCCAGTAGATTCCACAGTGTACAGGTAGTGCTGGTAACAGTGGGTCACTCCACGACAGAGCCGACAGGGTGAACAGGAGCGGATGGTGATGAGAATGGAACTGACTGTGACTCCTTGATCAGAGTAGACATCACCTGTCATAGATGGCGCCCCCAAAAGCCGGCGATGGTTTTCCACCAATCAGGAGCCGTCTCCTGTCTCGTGTTTTTATTAGTTGCCTGTTGGTAACTTGTGGTTTGGTCATGTGGAGTAAGCTGTGCAGATAAAGGTGACGGTGCAGTGTATTTACATGGAAGTGTGACCCTTCTATGTTACAAAAACAATTGGGCATATGCGTTGTTCCGTCTCCGGCCAGTGTCGATGGAAATGGAATGGTCCTTACAGCCATCTCGGTTCAAGAGTCTTGCGAGGGGGTTTGGGACTCCACAAATAGATCTCTTTGCCTCATAAAATAATAACAAGCTGCCAATTTATGCTCCTCTGGAATGATCGAATCTTCTAGGAAATGCTCTACTCCTAAATTGGAACGGTTGGAATTTAATCTCTCTGTTCCCACCTGTGAAAATGTTGCCCAAAGTGGTTCACAAACTCAAATCCTTCCAGGGAAAGGTCCTCTTAATTGCACCACATTGGATCCTACAACAAGGAATGCAACAAGGATGTCTAGACCAGGTACTGCACCCTCAGTTCAATACATCCTTCGCACTTCACGCTTGGAGTTTCTCAAAAGATGTTTAAATAAATTGTTGGGTAATTTCAGTATAGTTAACCAAGTGATAGCAGGTCATAGGCCCAAAATTCTATGCAATATGATAAAGCTTGGAACCTTTTTCAACAATTAGTTAAGTTAACTGCTCCAGACATATTGTCGGTGACAGTGGTGTTAGAATTTTTAGATTTTCTGTTCAGAGTTAAAGGCCTTCAATTTTCTACAGTTGCATCTTGTAAATCAGCATTGGTTGACCCTCTGGCGTGGGGTTTTAACATTACTTTGAACCCCAGAATTTATCAAATGCTCGGATCGCCCTATTTCATTCAGAGACCCCCTCAGCCTAAGAGAATCCCATCTTGGTCACTAGATAAAGTTGCTAACTTTCTTATGGGAACTTACTACAATATAAATCTGAACCGGGACAGATTGCTCCAGAAGGCAGCCTTCTTCTCGCAATAGCAACAGGTATAAGAATCAGTGAGCTGATTTCAGTTTCCAATAATCCATCATTATTGGTATTTTCTGAAGAAAATGTCACTCTATTTCCTGCAGAGATTCTAAGAAAAAATGAAAAGGAGGATTTTCAAGTTCAACCTATCTGGATAAAATGGCTAATGGATGAGACAATGGTTCCTCATATGTTGTGCCCAGTTAAGAACCTTCAAGAATGGGTAACCAGATCCCATAGTCGAGGCCCCTATGTATTCTCATCACAGGATGGTATGAAATTGTCTCCTAGTCAAATGACAAAATATTTATCTCAGTTGGTGTGTCAATCAGACTGTGGCAAGAAATTATGGCTCATGGCTCCAGGAAATATGCAGGGTCTGTGGCCTTCCTGTGGCATATGAGCTTCAGTCAGATCAAAGAAGTGGGCTTTTGGAAATCTCCAAAAACCTTTCAAAACAGCTATCTTCATCTATCTCTTAAAGATCCTCCACATGTGATGGTCCTGTGGTCCCCTCCTCTGCCTCGTCCATCTCCGCAACCAGGACCTTCTTCCTCCTCATCGGAATCAAATGAGAATCCTGACATGGGATATGTAGCTTATAATTTTACCTTCCAGTAAATGTTTCCTATTAAGGAAAATATTCCAAGCAGGTTTATAATTATTATCTGAACCTAAGCTAGCGAAGCCTTATATGCAATATCACCTTCCTCTCTGCTCCTGCCCAGGTAATCAAAGCTAAACGTCGCATTCTGGATTGAACAAAATTTTTTTTTTTTTTTTCTAAAAAACAGTTTTGTGACATAGGCCAGACTGCAACTTCGACATCCCACCCATCTCCACCCCTCGAGAGTTGACATTTGTTTACTGCTCGTTCTAGGGCAAGAGATGACTATAGCAATGCGTGTGATGGAGGGTGCGGGAGGGGGTTTTGAAAATTGCAATTAAATGCCAGGTAGCGACGTGTCTTCCTAATATTACGTTTTTTAGTAATTATTAGATGTTTTAATTGCCTGTATGTTGGCCTGGCGAGTTAATGCTAGGCATAAAGCTAGACGTCGCATTCTGGACTACAGTATATATATGTACAGTGGTCCCTCGGTTAACGAACACAATTCGTTGCAGAGGGTCGTTCGTTAAACAAAAATTTTGTTAACCGAATCCATTGTTTCAATGGGATATTGGGTAATTGGTTCCAGCTTACCGAAAAGTACATACAAAGTAAAAGAAAATGCAGTAAAATACACTTACTTTGCAGTGTGTACAGTATGTAGAAGGTTCCTGGTTGATGATGGGAATTAGAAGTGGGGGTGGAGGAGAAGGGAGAAGAGAAATCATCTTTCAGGGGACCCATGCTTGACGCCGTCATTTCACCAATAAAATTTTAAGTTCACTAGGTGTAATTCAAGATTATTTTATTTAAAACAACACTGCACTGCGTGTAAGGGCGGAAACGCTCTTCCTGCTCGTTACCGCTGCTCACTTGCTGGCACGACTCCCACTTGGGGGGGTTGGACGGAGGTAAGAACGTCGCTGCTACCAGTGTCACCGGCTCAGATCCTACTCAGCCGCCAAGTACAGTCACTACCTTCCTCGCTGTTCGTCAAATTGTGGCTGTGATCCCATCAAAGGCTCGGGACTTGTGGGCTGTGTCCCCAGACCTTCACCTATCAACTGTCAATCCTCTGTACAGTATCCCATACCACGACCGTCAGTTCATCTCCTCCGTCTGTGCCCCGGTGTTCTCCTGCTATATCAAGACATCTGTCGCTCGAGTGAGGACCATCCCCCTGAGAGTGGATCACTGCATTCCAGAACCTTCCCCAGGGCCGCTGCCGTAGGAAATATCTGTTTATTGTTTGATTCCATTAATTGCGGACTCCCTTTCATTGTTTGATTCTATCAGTTGTTGACTCCCTTTAATTTTTTGGTTCCATGAATTGTTTGATTCCATTAAATGTTTGATTCCATTAATTGTTTGACTCCTTTAATTGTTTGATTCCTTTAAATGTTTAACTCCATTAACTGTTAACTGCATTAATTGTTTGACTCCCGTAATTGTTATTTGATGTTTGTTGAGTGGTGTCAGAGTTTTGTGTTATATTTTTATAGTAAAGAGATGTCAATCTCAAACGGTTGTTTGTTATTCCTCAGAAAACCATGGTCCATGGCTTTCCTTTTTTAAGATCCTGATTAGTCTGGTAAGGGATTTCTATCCCCAAGTCCCAGGCCTTTACACTGCACGATATATTTTCAATATGTTAACTAAATTTCAGAATGACCAATAATTTCAATGAAAAATGCAAAAATATTCAAGACACCAACAAAATATATGTTCACTCCACTGTCAACAAAACCCAACTGACGCCTTGTGGCTGAGTCAAGCTTCTGATAAGCGCACAAAAAACTAGTTCCCTGTACCGCATATATTATCAATATGTTAAATAAATGTTAAAATGACTAATAATTTTAATACTGTACAGTTGTACCCCACTTAACGCGGTCAATTGAACCCAGAGGGTCCCGCGTTAAGTGAAATCCGCGTTAAGTGAACAATAGAACATATGGGATTAATTCCAATAGAAACCGGCCCGACCCCCAAACTCCACTTTTTGAAGGCACATACCTATGTTGTAGTAAAAATAACATCTTAATTTTATGATGGTACATGCACACAATTAATACTTAAGAGAAATAGAGAAATACAGTCGCCAAGTTAATGTCCATTCAAATAATGGACTCAACTCCCTCCCCCTCTCACACTACACAGCCGGCTAACAGATGGTCGGTCGGTCCCTCCCTCCCCCCCCACCCCCCACCAACCGTCCCAAGGAGATGTGTGGGATAACCTCAAACTAAAGTTAGGAAAATATAATTGACATTGCTGGATTCCTTGTAAGACCAGGAATATTTTGAATATAAATGTCATATATTTTGGACAAAAGATAACATAGTTACCTAGAGAAAAAATTTTTATCTAAAAATTGTAAGTTTAAAGCAAAATATATGATGTTTATATTCAAAATGATCACCAAATTATAAGAATTCCAGCAATGTAAATTATATTCTGACCGGGTAATTTGTATGAATTTTATGAGCTAAAACAAATATCTTCAGTTAATAAAAAAAAAATAATCTTCACGACACTATCTGTCAATCAAAGTACCCCACCTTGCCTCCCCCCCTCTTCCAACCGCGCGGTCAGTCCCAACCCTCCCCCCCACCCCCCACCAATCCTCCCTTCCAGAGTTTTTAACATTTAGTATTAAATAATACCTCAGATTAAAGTTAGGATAATATAATTGACATTGCTGGATTCCTTGTAAGACCAGGAATATTTTGAATATAAATGTCATATATTTTGGACAAAAGATACCATAGTTACCTAGAGAAAAATTTTTATCTAAAAATTGTAAGTTTAAAGCAAAATATATGATGTTTATATTCAAAATGATCACCAAATTATAAGAATTCCAGCAATGTAAATTATATTCTGACCGGGTAATTTGTATGAATTTTATGAGCTAAAACAAATATCTTCAGTTAATAAAAAAAAATAATAATTCTTCACACGGTAACAGATGGTCGGTTGGTCCCTCCCTCCCCCCCACCCCCCACCAACCGTCCCAAGGAGATGTGTGGGATAACCACTAAATTTTAATAAATAATACCTCAAACTAAAGTTAGGATAATATAATTGACATTGCTGGATTCCTTGTAAGACCAGGAATATTTTGAATATAAATGTCATATATTTTGGACAAAAGATACCATAGTTACCTAGAGAAAAATTTTTATCTAAAAATTGTAAGTTTAAAGCAAAATATATGATGTTTATATTCAAAATGATCACCAAATTATAAGAATTCCAGCAATGTAAATTATATTCTGGCCTGGTAATTTGTATGAATTTTATGAGCTAAAACAGGCAGTCAGGCAGGGTGGCGGGTGGGGCAAATCTAAAAATAGCGTCTCGGACACTCACCGCGTATATGTGGAAAAAACCCGCGTTAAGTGAAAGTTCAGCTTTGGCAAGGCACCGCGTATATGCGAAAACGCGTTAAGTGAAAGCGCGTTAAGCGGGGTAAAACTGTATAAAAAAATGCAAAACTATTAAAGAGCACAACATTCTTGATATTTACTCCACTGGAAACGAATGTAAACATAGAACAGATTACTGAATTATCAACTAGCCCATCACCTGATCAGCTGATGCTCACAACAAAACGTGTTTGTCGTAAGGATTTCGGTAATCGAAGTTTTGTTCATTAACGTAATTGAAGATCCTTGTGGGAGGTAATTCATTAAACAAAATTTCGTTAATCGAACCATTCTTTAACCGAGGGACCACTGTAATACATAGAAAATCTAAAATAGGTGTCTCTTTTTCTTCTCGGCACCACGAGAACTCTCACTTTTACGCTTGCCAGCCATTTTAAAGGGAATTACAAACAAAAAATATGTCAGTACACAGCACAATCACTAACGTCGGGACTCGAAAATACGTAATTTGAAAAAAAAAAGTACGACTGCAGCAGTCGTATATCCGGGTTGTCGTAAGTCGAGTAGGTCGTAAGTCGTGGAGTACCTGATATGTATGTTGTGTTGTCAGTAGTAAGAGTAACAATTGAGACTGCAATCGTGTGTAAATGAGGCAAAAAGTCCGATCAGCAACCTGGGACTTGGTCACAATTTTTGTGATGCCATATAACAGCAGGATCTACCATTACCTGTATTGTATATATGTGTGTGTGTGTGTGTAGATATACACAAACACATGCTATAAGAACAGCCCAGTCCCAATCATTATAAAAATGATTAACAACTCGTAATCAACCAGTGTATGTATTCACTCCCAGCCACTCTTACCTTTTTTAACTGTCACTATGTTGAAATGCCCTGTAGTATTTCCTTCTCTCTTTTCTTAATGTAACGGACAGTTGATTTGTTGATGCCATACGCGGCAAAGCTTTGGCCGCTCCTAAGTTTGTCCAGCAGTTATTTCTTCTCCACAAGGGTCATGACCTTCTTTTCTCTCTTCACTTGTGTGGCGCCTTCCCACAGCTGGACGAAAGTAGTTGTGGGCGTTTGGGAGCCATCACAAGCATGAGGAGTACAGTTGTTACGAGATCAGAGTAGCACACGCGCTAGACGGACAACTCTTTATCTTGGACTGAGGCGGAGTGAGCTGGGGCGCGTGTGGGCCAGCCTCCTGGGACAAGAGAGACACCTTGCAGGCCACAAAATTCGTGCGCTCCCCGTACTGGCCAGGAAAATGGCAGCAAAAACTTAGAGATAATAAAACTTCTTACAGTACAGTTTTCTTATTTTTGCTCTCTTTCTCTGTAGTAATAGAGAAAATGGTTTTACTTCAGTAGTCTATACAAGTAATATCATGAGTCATTTATGTCCTATGGGAAGCACATTTACATACTCAGACTAGAATTATACTAATAGAGAACAATTATTTGTTAAAATTTATTTGTTTTTGTTACAAAAAACTTACTCCATATAAATATCTGCATCATATATGAAAGTTTTAACAAATATGATAATATTGGTAGCCATGGTACAGTTGTGGAAATGTGTTCCTACACCCTCTGTGGTAACCCGTGTCTCCAAACAGCTCTGTCACAGTAGTTTTATTTCTGTTTATGAATGAATGGATATTGATCGAGTAATGACATGTAATTGGTGGACAGGTTTGCTATAGGTTCTATAAGTTGGCCGTTTGGAGTCACCGGTTACCGCAGGGAGTGTAGGAGCACTTTTTCTGCAGCAGTACTATACCCCATTTTTTCCATGAGATATTAAAATCAGTATTCGCGAATTCACGATTTGCGACAATTTCCAAGAATGTAACCATCGCGAATACTGGGGATAAATGTAATGGTCACATTGTTTTTTAATGTTTTGTAGAGTATATTATATAATACTGTACATTAAATATTATTTCTTATATAACTCACATAATGTTTTTTTATCAAGAGAGAAACAATGGCAAGTATTCATCTTTCTTCACATTAATTCTTTCCAGATTTGCTTTCCAGTCAGCAATGAAAGCAGCATTCTCCAAATTCATCATCATTAGACTAAAGAATGGAAAGATCACAGCAGAAGTTGATACAACACAGTGTGATCCATTGATATATGATCCAGCTTGGGACAATCCAGTTGTTAAGGTAATTATTATATATATACAATACTGTACTTCATAATTTTTATATGCACAATTCACTTTGCAAATACAGAAAGTCTTCACTATACATTGGACATGCATTCCTGAACAGTGTTTTTAGTGGAAAAAAAATTGAGGTGAAATCAACTTTACCATAGACACAAGGCTGTGAAGAGCGATTGTCTTCCAATTCAATTTCAATTTCAATATTTTATTCCTTGATAGAGGAACCTGGATCCTAGTGCTGTCACCAGGTACCCCTGTACAATAACACCAGAAGCATCTGGAAAGTGTCACAAGTATATTTAAATTTTATAAAGGGGCTTACTAAAGCCTACGGAAGGAAGGATATTCCTTCAACACATCATCAATATTATTTACATAATATCTGGCTAGTACGGGGAGGATCATCGTGTCTCCGTCAGGGGGTCATGGAGTGGTGGTCCAGCAGGCGATGTGTGTGTGTGAGGACATCTTAGGAGGTAGTGGACAAGGGTGCGGCTGTCGGGTCTTCTGCATACAGTGGTCCCTCGGTTAACGAGTTACCTTCCATAAGATTCTTAACTTCGGTTAACGAGCAATCCCTCTATTAACGAGTTTCTTACAAGCCGACCTCAACATGTTTTCGCTTGCATTTGGCGGTCCACCAGCTGTAGTATTAGTCCGCCAATACAGTTATCGGTTCTAGGGCTTAAATTCCTCACCATTTTAGCAAATATCAAGAAGTTTGTACTATTCAATAATTTTAAAAGTTTAATATTAAATTTTTTAGTCATTTTAACAATTATTGAACATAATTGAAGGTAATGAAACTAGTTTTATGCGCGCCATCCAGCCTCTCAACACACCCTACAGGCGTCAGTCTTTGTGTCTTTTCGATGGAGGTAACATCTTGCTTGAGACTCTCTTCAACTAAACGCTTTTTTTCTGTGTTTGCAAGCAAATTATTGGTTATTTTGAAATTTATTTTACATATTGACAATATACAATGCAGTGCAGTTTTGATTTAAAGAAATTAATTTTGAATTACACCAAGAGAACTAAAATTTTATGGGTGAAATGGCACCATGGGGTGACTTCTCTTCCACCCCAATGCCTTCTCTTCTCCCTTCTCCTCCACCCCATTCTAATTCCCATCATCATCATCATCCAGGAGCCTTCTACATACACACCTCAAAATAAGTGTACTTTTCTACCTTTTTTTGTTGAATTTAGGCAATTTTCAGTGAGCTGGAACCAATTACCCAAAAACCCATTGAAACAATGGTTTTGGTTAACGAGTTTTTTGGTTAACGAGCAACCTTCTAGAACGGATTGTGCTCGTTAACCGAGGGACCACTGTAATGCACAAGCGAGTTACTCAGGGGAGGCGGGGATACCAATCTCCTAAGCAAAGTCATACCCCATGATGATACGGGCAGCAATCATGTCCATTTTCCGCGACCCTTTCCCATAGACATACGAGAGGTCAGGAAGTTTACAGAGGACATCGTACCAGGTGGGCGGGGAATCCAGGGGGATGGCTGCTTCCCAAGCTTCTCTCTGTTTGCAGTGAATTTGGGTCCTAAGCTGTAAATGTGTTCGAAGAACAACGTAGTCAGGTGTTGCCTTGTTACAGCCAGTCTTGGCAAGGCCATCTGCTGCCTCATTCCCCAAGATACTGACATGACTGGGTATCCATATGAATGTCACAGGACGGCCTGCATCCTGAAGTGTTGATGTTAATCCATGTATTCGGAGGATGGGGTCCTTATTTTCCCCTGATCCAAATGCGATCCCGTTGAGAGCAGACCTGGAATCGCAGCAGACAAGCAAGGGGCACAAACTACCAACTTCTTCCTCAGCGAATAGGGCAGCAAGGAGGGCTATCACTTCAGCCTGAGTGGAGGATGCCCTGTCAGAAACTCTGAGGGAGAGTTTGATAGGCTCAGGGGCATCAGGACGGGAGATGTAGACACCAGCCCCGGCCCTACCTGTAGCAGGGTCAACAGAGCCCTCAGTGTAGAGGATGGCTCTACCTGAGGACCAGTGGGCGATCCTGGAGAGGTGGTATTTGCAGAGAATAACAGGGTTCACGTGGGATTTCAGGAGCGGTCCACCGAGGGCAATCACTTCAGGTTGGAAATCCAGCCAGGGAGAAGGAGACGAACCAACAATATCAGGCAGGAGGTCGTGTTCCTGAATGGCTCGGATGAGTGACTCTCGCCACTGTCTTTAGATGGAGGTCGGCCTCGGACAGCAGGAGTCAAGTTGGCTTGGACAGAGTTGCCTCGAGGATCCCGTAAAATAGAAACGTTAGTTTTTAGGTAAAACTCCTGGACACGATCCTGTAAGAGGGAAAGACCAAGTTCGGTATATAGAGAAGTAGAGTGTGTCCACTGAGGAGCCCCAAGGATGATACGAGCAGTTTTCCTTTGGATAACTTAGAGACGGTTGACAGCAGTCCGACTAATGTACGAGGGCAGGGGTGGCGTAGTCGACACAGGAACGTACAAAGGACTTGTACATGGTGAGAAGTACAGAGATGGTGGCACCAAGGGAACCCCTGCACATGGTGAGAAGTACAGAGATGGTGGCACCAAGGGAACCCCTGCACATGGTAGAGAGGGGAGCGAGACGCCAAAAGCATATGTCTCGAAGATAGCGGACTTCAAGGATCTGACAACGTGTGCCAGTTACATACACACCCAGGTATTTTGTCTCATTAACCCAGTCTAAGGGCATTCCTGATAAGAGAAGGGGTGGGGTACAACATGACCGTGCCACATGGCTTTTGTTTTCGCAGTTGATAGACGGAAACCAAATGAATCACACTCTTGAGACCAGATCAAGGGTTTCCTGCATGCTGAGGTAGTCAGGGGCTTGGAGGAGGACATCGTCGGCATATCCTGAGTTGACAACTTCTATCGGGCATGGGAGAGATGCAATGGAGTGCACGAGTGTTAAACATGGTGGGACTCAGGACTCCACCTTGAGGGGTGCCAAGGTTCATTTCTTGAACAGGGGATATAGAGCCTTCAACGCGAACCCAAGCCTGACGTCCAGTGAGGTAAGAGGCGATCCATCGAAGAAGTCGCCTTTTAACCCCTAACCGCACAAGCTCAGCTAAAATGAGAGCAGGCTGAGACGTATCAAAGACTCCCTTGATATCAAGGAAGACGAGACGTGGGCAGTCTGATTGCAATAAAAGGAAGCAATGGAGTGTGCTGTGCTGTGATGTTGTATAAAACCATTAAGGGAGTTGTGGAAGCCGCCTATGGTGTGAAGAAGGCGACGATGGAGTATCCTCTCCATCATCTTGCAAACACAGGAGGTAAGACTAATCGGTCGATATTCCCCAGGGTCTCCCGGCTTAGGGATGGGGATAATAGTGACATTTTTCCAGTTAGACAGGAGAACCCCATGTTCATAAGACATATTGTAGAGAGCGAGCAAATGGCCGTTAGGAATATTAGTACAGGCGTTGAGGACAGAGTAGGTTATCTCATCATCCCCAGGAAAAGTGTCTTTCCCAGAGCGACGAGCACTGTCCAGAAGATTGGCTGAAAGCCATACAACATTGTTTCAACAATCTCATCACACAGCACCAGCAGACGAGAAACACATGCTGTTCAATCACATAATGAGAGAAAGAAATGATTAAACAACAAAAAGGTGCCAACCTATAGGCTCCAGCCCTTGTTGCCAACAGTCAAGCTGGCAAGTTGCCAACGGGAAGATATTGGGGCCTCGGGCACATGAATCACCCTGTAGCTAAATGTTTTGTATGAATTTTATTTAAGCTCAGTTTTTCCTACTATTGTGTTTTATTTTCAGGTAAATGATGTGAACTATGACCCTGATGATGAAGAAGAATGTGAAGATCTTGAGGATATGACAGAAGAACAACTGGAGGAACTCCTTAATGTTCCACTCTGACCTATTAAAAGTCCATAATACTGTACTGTATCAAGCTTTATGTCTTGCTCTGAGTAATTAACCTTATCAATGTCTCTTTTTAGTGATGTAATCTCATTGTTGCATTTTGTGTGGTTTTATAATGTTTTTCAGGCAAGATGCAGAAGGCCCTCAGTTGCTTTCAATTTTTCTCTACAACTTGTCTTGCACTTTTAGATGAATTAATTTGAAACTTGGTTGGCTTTTTTTTTATTTTCATTCAAAGAAGAGTGGTACAAGAAATCATTTAGGAATACTGTAGTTTGAGCACACCACTAATCAAGTACTGAATATGATACTGTATCATCTTATCATAAATTCCAATGTACATAATGAATTTGATAATAAACTGCATTTCAATTGATAAGAATACTGTACTTTTGTACTTCCTCAGGTAAAGTTGCTACTGTAATACACTACAGTACGTACTTATAAAATCTAGAACGTCTGGAAGTGTTCTTAGAATTTTAGATGAGAAAAAATATTGCAACTATTGCTAGTTTGTATTTATTTATGGCTTTTTATTATTATTACTATTATTGTTATTATTATTATTTTAATTTTTATTAGTACTGTACTATTAATATTTCCTTTTATTATAATTGTAATTTATTTTATTTTATTTTATTTATTTTTTATTATATATCATCATAATCATTATTATTATTTTATTTTATTTCCGTCCCCTAATCCTGGTTGAGCTAATGCCCATAAAAAAAAGTAATAGCATCCCTAAAAACTAGAATGCATGAAAGTGAATTTTTTTTCTGGATACTGTACAGTAAGTCCTCGTTTAACTTTGCCCTCGATAATGTTGTTTCGCTATAATGTCGCTACTCTGTAGATACCAATAATTCAGTTAACGTCTCGATGACTCGATATAATGTCGTTTTTGCATCTTCAAGGACTACTTTTTATGGCGCATCACCCTCTCTCTCGCCAGTCTTTCTTCGGCTTCAACAGAGTTCATGCGTGTTTTAAGTGTTTTTGCTCTTAATACTGTACAGTAACCAGTTGAAATTGCTTCCAAGCGCCCACCAAGTGTTAGTATTGTGAAGAAGCAATGTAAGACCATTAGCCTTGCTATGCTATGAAAATGGAGGTTTTAAACCGTTTTGAAAAGGGGAGCGTTGGGTGGACCTAGCTGCTGCTTTAGGTCTAACCCCCACAACAGTGTACAAGTACTCCTCGACTTACGACACACTCAACTTACAATAACCCGGATATACGACCGCCGTGGTCATATAAAATATTTTCCAAATTACGTATTTTCTAGTACCGAAATGTTTCGGTCCCATACGACAGCGTAGGCTGGGCCGTCTCATGGTGTACAGCATCCACGCCGTAGCCCGCTCAGTTGGTGTTTGGCCATCGTTGTTATCGTTAGTGATCGCGCTGTGTGCTGACAAAAAAAAATTTCTAATTCCCTTTAAAAGCGCAAAAGTGAGAGTTCTCGTGGTGCTGAGAAGAAAAAGAGACAGTCAATTACTTTTAAGATGAAAATGATAATGAAATATGAAATGGAAAAACGGTAGCAACCATTTCACGCAACCTTGGCTTCTCTCACTCGACGATATCAACAATTTTGAAGGACAAGGAACGAAATCGTTAGGTAGTGAAAGGATCAGCACCTATAAAGGGAACAATAATAACGAAAAAAAGACAAGGTCCTCTTCATGAGATGGAAAAATTACTTGTGATGTGGATGGGAAGAGCAACTGCAAAAGCGTGTACCGTTAAGCCTTCTAACTATACAGGCTAAGGCAAGAAGCCTTTTCGAAAGCCTGAAAGAGCAGGCAGGAGATGAGTGCGACCAAAATTTAACGGCAAGTCATGGGTGGTTCCAAAGGTTTAAAAACTGTTACAGTTTGCACAGTGTAAAGGTGAGTGGAGAGGCAGCAAGTGCTGATGTGGGTGCTGCCAAAGCTTTTAAGGAGGAGCTAGATCGTGTCATCGTGGCGGGAAATTATTTGCCTGAGCAAATATTTAATGTGGATGAAACTGGCTTATTCTGGAAGTGAATGCCAGAACGGACACATATCCACAAAGAGGCGAAAACCATGCCGGGATTCAAGGCATTCAAGGACTGAATCACCCTTCTGTTGGGGAGGAATGTAGCTGGTTTCAAGGTAAAACCCTTCATGATATATCATTCAGAGAACCCAAAGGCTTTTAAAAATGTCAGCAAGCACACACTGCCAGTGTTTTTTCGCAGTAATAAGACAGCATAGATGACCCTAGCACTGTTTGAGGATTGGTTCCTGAGTTGTTTCATTCCACGAGCCAAGGAGTATTGTCTGCAACAAGGGGTTGCATTCAAGATTTTATTAATTTTAGATAATGCTCCAGGACACCCACCACACCTGGATGACCTGCACCCTGATGTTAAGGTAGTCTACTTTCCACCTCTATCATCCAACCCATGGATCAAGGCGCTATTGTTGCTTTTAAAGCGTATTATTTACGTACGACCTTCGCTCAGGCTGTTGCTGCTACTGAAGGTGAGAAAATGCTCAGAGTTTTGGAAGGACTACAACATTTTGCAATGTACAAAGAATTTAGCTGCAGCATGGGATGAAGTTACAGGTCAGTGCATGAATGGAATATTGAAGAAGGTCCTGAAAAGATATGTGAACAGTTTCAAAGGATTTAATGAAGATGAAGCAATTTCTGAGATTAGTAACAAGATAGTGCAGTTGGGTAAACAGCTGAAGTTAGAAATTGATAATGAAGACGTTCAGCAGTTGGTTGAAAGTGTAGCAGAAGAGCTAAGTAACGAGGATCTTATTGAACTGGATGCACAGAAAATTGCAGAGGAAGAAGAGAGACAAAATGTAGAAGAAGAACCTGCACCTCCCAAAAAGTTTTCAGTGAAACAAATGGCTGAGGCATTTGCAACTATTGATAAGGGGAAGTAAATATTTGAAGAAATGGATCAAAATGTTGAGCCTTTTGCAAAAGTTGACAGACTGATCCAAGATGCACTTGCTTGCTACAGGGAGACTTACAATGAAAAGAAAAGGCAAACTGTGCAGTCTAAATTGGACATATATTTTAAGAAGCCCCCCACTGCTGTCTCCTCACTTCCCACCACTGCTGCCTCTTCACTCCCTAAAGATGATCCAATACCTTCAACAAGCAAGTATGTTATTCTGTCTGAAGAAAGCGAAATTGATGACCCACCCAGCCCTGTCTCCTCCTCTGCTTCATCCAATTATTGTAGTCTCCATGTTTAATTAAAAAATTATTGAAGCTCCGTGTGCATTCAACTGACTACATTAAAGGTAAGTGCACGGTAACACTTTATTCATTTTTCATTATTGATTACTTGTACCGTAATTCATTTTAGAATTTCTATGTATTATTTTCACATTTTCGACTTACGATCTGGTCGTCGGGACGGGACCCTGTCGTAAGTCGAGGAGAGACTGTATACTATCCTGACCAACCTCCGCCCATCAGTGAGTACACTACAAAATGATAGTTTTTTATATACAGTTGAACCTCGATTTACGCGGTTCTCGTTTACGCGTTTGGTCATTTACGCGGTACCTTACCAGAACCGGGATGCCCGATTTACGTGGTGAATTTACTCATTTACGTGGGAAGCGGCGCGGGCAAGGTGCGCACAAGGTCGCCCAGTCATCAGAACATTACCGAGTTCTTCACCCGCCACCCACCACAGCCGGCCCAAGTCAGTGATAGTGAGGATATGGACTTCTATGAACTTTGAGGGGTTCGACAAAGAGGCCCTGCAAGCCTCTGTGGTGGATAGTGATACAATTGATACAAGTAATACAGGTGAGGGCCAATAATATGCCCTCTGCCTCGGAACCCATCCCCGTGGCGCCCAGCCATCTTTTCTACTAATGTAAGTGTTAAAAAACCTAATATTATTTCTCTTAATTATTAATTGTCTGTGCATATCATCATAAAATTAAGATGTTATTTTTATTACAACGGAGGTATTGTGTCTGAAAAAGTGGAGTTTGGGAGTCGGCCCAGTCTCTATTTCAATTAATCACATATGTTCTGTTATTCCATTTACGCGTTTCTTGTTTTACGCGCTACTCCGCGGGTTCAATTGACTGCGTAAATCGGGGTAATACTGTATACAGTATACAGTGAACCCTCGCTTTACGCGGTCAATTGAACCCACGGAGGCCGCGTAAAGTGAACAACATAACAAATGGGATTAATTGAAATAGAGACCGGGCCGACCCCCAAACTCCACCTTTTCTCAACACAATACCTATATTCTAATAAAAATAACATCTTAATTTTATGATGGTACGCACACACACAGTTAATATTTAAGAGAAATAGAGAAATACAGTGCCAAGTTAATTTCCATTCAAATAATGGACGCAATTCTCCCCCCTCCCTCTTCTCACACTCGCTGGCTCCTCCCTCTCTGAGAAATGTTTGGAGGAAAACACTAGATTTTAAGGTATATTAATAAATAATACCTCGAACTAAAGTTAGGATAATATAATTGACATTGCTGGATTCCTTGCAAGACCAGGAATATTTTGAATACAGTAATACCCCGCTTAACACGGTTTTGCTTAGTGCGATTTCACGTATACGCGGTGCCTCGCCAGAGCCGAACTTTCACTTAACGCGGGTTTTTCCACGTATACGCGGAGAGTGTCCGGCTCGAGACGCTATTTTTAGATTCGCCCCACCCGCCACCCTGCCTGCCTGCCTGCCTGTTTTAGCTCATAAAATTCATACAAATTACCCGGCCAGAATATAATTTACATTGCTGGAATTCTTACAATATAATGATCATTTTGAATATAAACATCATAGATTTTGCATTAGACATACAAATTTTAGATATAATGTTTACTCTGAGTAAATATGTTATTTTTTGTGCAAAATATGTGGCATTTGTATTCAAAATATTCCTGGTCTTACAAGGATTCCAGCAATGTCAATTATATTATCCTAACTTTAGTTTGAGGTATTATTTATTACTAAAAAGGTAAATATTCTGGTTTTCCCACACAACTGGTAGGGAGGGTTGGTGGGGGGTGGGGGGAGGGAGGGACTGACCGACCATCTGTTACCATGTGAAGAATATTTTTTTTTATGAGCTGAAGATATTTGTTTTAGCTCATAAAATTCATACAAATTACCCGGTCAGAATATAATTTACATTGCTAGAATTCTTACAATTTGATGATCATTTTGAATATAAACATCATAGATTTTGCATTAGACATACAAATTTTAGATATAATGTTTACTCTGAGTAAATATGTTATCTTTTGTGCAAAATATATGACATTTATGTTCAAAATATTCCTGGTCTTACAAGGAATCCAGCAATGTCAATTATATTATCCTAACTTTAATCTGAGGTATTATTTAATACTAAATGTTAAAATTTAGTTTTTTCACCCAACATCTCTTGAAGGGAGGATTGGTGGGGGGGAGGATTGGGACGGACCAACCATCTGGCGGTTGGAAGAGGGAGGAGGCAAGGTGGGGTACTTTGATTGACAGATAGTGTCGAAGAATATTTTTTTTTTATTAAATGAAGATATTTGTTTTAGCTCATAAAATTCATACAAATTACCCGGTCAGAATATAATTTATATTGCTGGAATTCTTACAATTTGGTGATCATTTTGAATATAAACATCATAGATTTTGCATTAGACATACAAATTTTAGATATAATGTTTACTCTGAGTAAATATGTTATCTTTTGTGCAAAATATATGACATTTATATTCAAAATATTCCTGGTCTTACAAGGAATCCAGCAATGTCAATTGTATTATCCTAACTTTAGTTTGAGGTATTATTTATTAAAATTTAGTGGTTTTCCCCCCAAAATTTCTCAGAGGGAAGAGCCAGTGAGTGTAGTGTGAGAAGAGGGGGAGGGAGTCGAGTCCATTATTTGAATGGACATTAACTTGACGACTGTATTTCTCTATTTCTCTTAAGTATTAATTGTGTGCATGTACCATCATAAAATTAAGATGTTATTTTTACTAGAACATAGGTATTGTGTCGGAAAAAGTGGAGTTTGGGGGTCGGGCCAGTTTCTATTGGAATTAATCCCATATGTTCTGTTGTTCACTTAGCGCGGTTTTCACTTAACACGGTACCCTGTGGGTTTTATTGACCGCGTTAAGTGGGGTACTACTGTATACATATCATATATTTTGCACAAAATATAACATATTTGTTCTGAGTAAACAAAATATTTACATTAGATCTAAAATTTGTATGTCTAATGGAAAATCTATGTTGTTTATATTCAAAATGATCATCAAATTGTAAGAATTCCAGCAATGTAAATTATATTCTGGCCAGGTAATTTGTATGAATTTTATGAGCTAAAAGAAATATCTTCAATAAATAAAAAAATATACTTCACCCAAATACTATCTGTCAATCAAAATACCCCCCCTCCCCCCTCTTCCCACGATCACTGGGTCCCTCCCTACCAGAGAAATGTTTGGGAGAAAACAGTATATTTACATTTTTAGTAATAAATAATACCTCAGACTAAAGTTAGGAAAATATAATTGACATTGCTGGATTCCTTGCAAGACCAGGAATATTTTGAATATTGTTACGAACCACGCCACCAATTGTCATGATCTACCTACCCAGCACTACGAACCACGCCATCTATTGTCCTGATCTGCCTACCCAGCACCACGAGCAACGCCATCTAGGGACGAAACACGAGTATGACTAGTCTTAGTTACCACTCCGGGGTTTCCCTTCTCCATATCCTGGTTGTTGCGTCCCCTCCTACAAGTCTTCTTCGTCAGCTCCAGTTCGATGAGAGTTCAGTTCACTCTGGGAAGTGACTACAGGATCACCTATCCTGGAAACCTACGGCACAGTGACTACCTACCACCGTCTTCTA
This sequence comes from Homarus americanus, assembly GCF_018991925.1. Lineage (NCBI taxonomy): Eukaryota > Metazoa > Arthropoda > Malacostraca > Decapoda > Nephropidae > Homarus > Homarus americanus. The sequence continues at coordinate 9,124,201 of NW_024739403.1, forward strand.
CAATACTCAGCCTTGCTCGTCAGCCATCTCAGCTCCGCACTTAAGTATTTGTAATCTTATATTGCCTCCCCGCCTCCACCTTGCTTCAAATTATTGTATGTTGTATAAATATGTATATACTGTTAATGTTTAGGTTAAGTATGGTTAAGGGTAAACTATAGAAAGCTGAATATTTTGTTAAGGAATTTATGGTACTTTATTATACACAACAAAAACTCGCATCCTTTGTCTACCCTTTTATAGTCCGATTGTCTTTGTTTTTTTATTGTTGTTGCCTGTTGGGATCTGGGTAGACTTTTAACTATATTCTAAATCCCCAACTCGTAACAAATATACACTTCATATTTTTGCACAAAAGATAACATATTTGCTCTGAGTAAACAAAATACTTACATTAGATCTAAAATTTGTATATCTAATGCAAAATCTATGATGTTTATATTCAAAATGATCATCAAATTGTAAGAATTCCAGCAATATAAATTATATTCTGGCCGGGTAATTTGTATGAATTTTATGAGCTAAATAAAAAAATTATACTGTACTTCACCAGCGTATATGAGTAGATGCACTGCATAAAGTGGGAATTCCGATTCTGGCAGGGTACCGCGTAAATGTAGAAACTCGTAAAAAAAAAAACCGTAAAGCGGGGTATTACTGTACTATTATTATCTATAAAAATGCCATTGAATTTCTGTGTATGTACAGTAATGTATTTCATGGGTCAAAGGGAGGCTCAGGAATGTAACTCCCGTATTTTAATTATTTTTTATGGGGAAAATTGGTTCCGTTAACGTTGTTCCCGTTAACGTCCCGGTTTTCAGGAACGGAACCACGATGTTAGGCAAGGACTTACTGTACTGCATTTTCTTACATTCTTTCCTTTCAAAAGCCCACAGATACATTCCTGAAGAATCATCTCATTAGCCAAATTAATATTTATGAACTACAGGTACACCACTAATTTTCTGGGAACCGATGGTCCGGCACCTCCTTTAGTCTGGACAAAATTGTGAGAGGGCACTTTAATTCCCTCCCTCCCTCCCTCCCTCCTAGTCAGGGTGAAGGTAGTTTTAAGCTTTAAAGTTTTTATCTTATAAAATGTAGCTGACTAGACTCGGCAGAATATAACTTGCTTTGCTGGAATCCTTGTAAGATAGTGATTAATTTGAGTATAAACATCACATAGTTTGCACAAGAGATAAAATATTTAGTCTAGTGTAGTACATTTGAGTTCTAATTGTTTTCAGTAATGTTGCTCAATATTTATGTCTTTTCACATTTAATTTACATTTAATATTTGTTTAATTTAAGTTTCTAGCAGCCCATGGTGCTTTAGTGACATGGGAGGTGTATGATTAGTGGGTCAGAGGTGTATTGTTGAATTATTATTACCTGACCTTGGTTTGTCCGGCAATACGGATAATCTGGCAAGGCTTTGGAACCAAGAGTGCCGGAAAACCGTTGGTGGACCTGTATTACGGTATTTAACTAAAGAAAAAATAATTTTTAAGAAAAATTTGTGTGGTTAATAAAAAAATTAAAGAGAAGTAGGGTTTAGGGGGCTTAAATTCATGCTTATGTTATCCTTTAATAACGACATGAAACTGAAAGTGATGGCCAAAAATTAAAACAAAAGTTGGCCCAAAAATAAAACAAAAGTGTTCTAAAACAAACACTGTCCTTAAGTGGAAAATATTGGGATACAATATTCTATATTCCATCCCCTTCACCAGATCCTCGGGTTATGGAAGGGTTTTGTTCCTGAAAATGTTTCCGTAACACAAAACCATTATACCCATTGACTCCCGTTATATAAGTTGAGATGCATTCCCAAGGAAAAATTTTCCAGCCCAAAAACTTAACAAAAGCAAACAGATGAATGAAAATAGACTCATGCAATGATTCATTCTTGATTTAACATAGCAATAAATGCACACCCTTGAATTTAACTCACAAGAAATTACAGTTGTACCCCACTTAACGCGGTCAATAGAACCCAGAGGGTCCCGCGTTAAGTGAAATCCGCGTTAAGTGAACAACAGAACATATGGGATTAATTCCAATAGAAACCAGCCCGACCCCCAAACTCCACTTTTTGAAGACACATAACTATGTTGTAGTAAAAATAACATCTTAATTTTATGATGGTACATGCACACAATTAATACTTAAGAGAAATAGAGAAATACAGTCGCCAAGTTAATGTCCATTCAAATAATGGACTCAACTCCCTCCCCCTCTTCTCACACTACACTGCTGGCTCTTCCCTCTCTGAGAAATTTTGGGGGGAAAACCACTAAATTTTAATAAATAATACCTCAAACTAAAGTTAGGATAATACAATTGACATTGCTGGATTCCTTG
>NW_024739403.1:9130319-9152819 GCF_018991925.1 Homarus americanus
CAAATGCCTTTATGTAATCAAACATAACATCAAGTGTCTTACCATAGTCTTTGTAATTTACCGATTTAAGCCATTTAAAATGTTCACATAATCTGCAAAAAACATTAGTTTACAAACCCACACGATGTCAGACATTTCTTTTATAAGACATCAATAAGGAATGAAAGAGATTTATCTCATCCACATTCAACAAATCGCTTCAAACAAATCCTCACTAAGCCAACGAACATTGCTGTACATTGTTAGTCCTTGTACAATCGAATCCAATTCCCATTCAATAATAAATTCCGGAATGTCTTTATTTAAGGCATCGCAGAAATGTAATTAACAACCTTATGATTGTTTGCATCACTTGAAGTTCCCTTAGACCAGCTTTTGCACATAAAGCCCTATGTATGATGCAATGAAACCCATCAGCGGATGACCAACATGTTTTGCAAACAGATTTACAAATCCTGCTTCCTACCACAATCATAATACTGGGTGCACCATCTGTCAGACGGATACTACTTTTGAAATGTCAATTTGTCTAATAGATAATTCGTTCACAACTGATTTACATGTCAGCCCCAGTGGTACGCCGGTAGTGTTACAGGGTTAATCATTCTTCAAGATACCTCATCATCCTGCCAAAAATCGAAAAAGAGAAAAATTGCTAGCCTAGCTGATGATTGTAATATCTGTGCTTTCATCAACACAAATAGAAAAGAACTTTACATGAAGCAACTTTGTTAATTGGCTGGGGCTGTATCTACTTTCCATCTTAAGTATCCTATCCTTAACTGTTTTCTACTCACAGACAAATCTTTAGTTTGAATAATCTTGTCTCCTTTTCTGAAAAGGTTATCGCAAGGAAAGGATATAATATTCTAGCCATGCTTTTTAATATACTCCCCATCACTGAGTGGCTTTTCCATGTTGGGCAATAACTTTGAAAACCTCAAAACCAGCAGCAACTAAGTTGAACTTGGCTCTACCTGAAATAAATTTCACTTCAAAACATCAGACTGTTTTTTTTTGTTCTTAATCATTTCACAGAAATTAATTCTTCGTTTGCTCAGTTACATTATTTAAGTTTTTTATGAACAGTTTCAAAATGTTCTTCTACAGAAGAAGTCCTACAAAACAACTGATTCAGAACATAAAATGGCATGTTTTTATTATTCTTTCTAATCATGCTAAATTTTCAGTCCAGTATTCTTTAAATTTCCTCTAATATCCTCTTCATTTGTAAGGACATCGCTTTCTTGGCTGGTGGTCGACATTCTGTACAATCTGTAAATAAGGGGTAGAAAGCAATCATATGATGTGTAAAAAATAATTGCTCTTCAAGACACTTTCCAATCCTTTGGGTTATACTTACTTTTTAACACCAACAGTTATTTCATGATTTTTGTGTGGCTATATAGTAGAATGCGCACATAAAACTATTTTCTTTTCTAACACTTTTTGGTAGAAATGATAATAACCCCAGACATTAATTTGTACCATTATTAAAAAATATAAATATAGAAATAACCTGTATACAGTGGCCCTCGTTAACGTAACTCAACTGCTCCAGAAGGTCGTTTGCTAACCAAACGTCATAACCTAAACCACGGGTACCAATGGGTTTGGGTACTGGTTCCAGCTCGTTCTAAAAATTTCCTAAATTCAACAAAAATGGTAGAAAAAGTTCTACTTACTTTGAGGTGGTGGCAGAAGGCTCGGATGATGATGATGATGATGATGGGATTTAGAATGGGGGGTGGAGGAGAAGGAAGAAGAGAAGGCATTGGGGTGGAAGAGAAGTCACCCCATGGGTGCCATTTCACCCATAAAATTTTAGCTCTCTCTGGTTTAATCTTACAAGATTATTTTTAAATCAATGCTGCACTGCATTATATATTGGTCAATATATAAAATATATTTCAAAATGACCAATAATTTGCTTTGGAAACACAGAAAAAAAAAAAAAGCATTTAGTTGAAGAGAGTCTCAAGCAAGATGTTACTCCAGTGAAAACAGAGAGAGACTGACGCCTGTTTGCTGTGTTAAGAGGCTGATGTCATGCATTAAACTAGTCACTTTATTTTCAATTTCTGTTCAATAATTGTTAAAAATGACTAAAAATTGAATATTAAACTTTTTTAAAATTATTGAATAGTATAAAACTTCTTTTGATATTTTCATATAAAAATAGTAAGGAATTTAAGCCCCAGAACCGGGACAATGTATTGGCGGACTGATACTTCAGTTGGCTGTCTGGTCAGTAAGCTAAAACATGCTGGTGTCGTCTGTAGAAGTTCGTTAAGCGTAATTTTTCGTTAACCGTAATTGAAGATCCTTATGGAAGGCAGTTCGTTAATCAAATTACGCTAACCGAGGTGTTCGTTAAACGAGGGTCACTTCGTATATATTCTGTATTCATTATAGAATGTTTTTTTCTTTATAACATTTTTGGCCAAATGCACAATACCTGAGTTATTATTTTATGAAGCATTATTATAAAAAAATAATATCTCAGTTATTATACATTTTGGCCAAAAGGTGTTACAAAAGAAAATAGTCTTGTATTACGGTTCTACTATATAACCACACGAAAATATGAAATAGCTGTTGGTGTTAAAAGTAAATATAACCAAAACCGGTTCATGGGTGTAAAATGTGGACAGAGACTTGTGGACTCAGACATTCTTTCATAATCACTCTCTGCATATACATATACCAAGGTTTGCGAAAAATCAGTTGGTGGATAATAAAAAATAATAAAAAAATGAAATAAATTGGTAAGTAATTATAGGCATGCCTACACAATGCAAATCAACGAAAGGCATGGCATGCTATCTTGATCACGGCAGATAACACTTCATAATCCTGAATATTAATAATACATTTCCCTTAGCTTTTAATAATAACTTATGTTTATGGCACATACAGTATGCTGAAGAACAGGCCTATTAACTTTTTGGACCCTTCTGACCAGTGTGCTAGATATGTCACGCCCATAAATATACTCACTACCAACAAGTTCATAAAATTTTCAGCAATAGTTTGTTTTACTCACTTAAGCGGGTGAGATCCATTATTCAGCTTAAAAAGGTCACATTTTAGGGTGTACCCTAACGCTTATAAGGTAAGTTAAGTGCCGCAAATTTTCCTTGTGCACAGGAGTATTGATTCAAGAAAAGTCTTAGAACATCACAACTTATGGGTAAGCATGACAAACACTATGACAGCTGATAATTTGACAGTAACACAAACTTACTTGCACGTGGTCACGATTCTCCTCTTGCTATAAGCTTACTTTGCTGGTCTGCTGACTTCACACATTCACCACCAGAGGAACAATGATTAGAGAGAACGGATATGCATGTGACATTTATGGGACACTGAGCAAAAAGCCATGTTCCCTTCCATGAAAGTTAAGACACCTTTTAAGGACAAAGTATATAATGACCCAGTGATCTAAAAGAGGTTGACTTTTGATATAATGTTTTAATGCAATTCTGATAGCCAGATAATTATTAAGATCTTGGTGTAATATTTGTTTTTTCTTTTTAATTAAATTTAAACATCTATATAGCTGAACTTGGATTTTGCTAACCCATAAATTCTTTGGGCGAACTGCAAAACTCAAAAAAATATATAAAAAGGAGTTAATGATAAAAGGAGTCACACCACGCCTGGCCGCATGGCTAATTATTTAACAACAGAACGAAATAATTCTGACTACGCTTAAGGCGGCATGCGGTTACATATAAAGGTTTTTTTATTGAGGTGAGCCCGGTCTCAAGGTGGCCGAAAGAAGCTGCGATGTGCCATGATAGACCAGGTCATATCACTGGCATTTTAAAATGAGAGAAGCTTAGCAGGATTGTTAAATAAACACACAGAGACCTTTCGCCTCAAACTTATCACCTCAACACTCCCCACCCCCCAACCCCGCTGGTGGCGAGCTGTATCCGCTGTCCCCCCAGCCAGGCTTTTAGGCTTACAGTTTTTATCTTATATAATATCTCAGAATAAAAGTTAGAGATTATAACTTGCATTGCTGGAATCCTTTGGCAAGACAGCCAATACTTGAATATGAACGCCATATATTTTGCTCAAGATATAAAAAAAATTGTTGCACATTAGTGTGTTGAAAGTACTGTAGTACATTTTATAAAAAGTTTTTCAACTGTATTTTTGGGGAGATTTACATAGATTTCTTTTCATTTATTTTCATCCATTTACATGCACACACCATGTACTAAAAGAAATTTAATAGAAATAAAATGACCTTAGTGCAAAGTTGAGTGCTTATGTACTAATTTGATTACGGTACTAAAATTGTTTGCTCTAGTGCAAATTATAGCATGTTTATATTCAAATTAATCAGTATGTTACAGGAATCCCAGCAATACACTATATCTCACCCAGGTCATTTCACTGGTCTTTTATAAGAGAGAAGTGTTGTCACTAAGAACTGATAAATACACACGCCAGACCTGGGCCTGTGCCAACTGTCAAAACGCTACCACCTCCCTTCCCCCCATGCTTCGCCGCCTCCCACCCTCTCTCCCCATCTGGTTGGCGCTGTTGGAATCCTTTGTAAACAAAGTGGTACTTTTAATATAAACGCCATGTATTTTGTAGACAAGATAAAAATTAATCACCCGTATCACATTACAGTAGTGCTTTTTAAGAGTAAAAGGCGTACAGTATTAATTCTCGCTTACACTGTTTCACTCCTTTCCATGATTATTTACGGTAATTTTGCCACAGAACCGGACTTCTACCTTTCCGTGGTGCATCTAATTCATATACGCCGTGAAGTATAATTTTTATTTTTATTTTTATTTAGCTCTTAAAATTCATAAATTACCCGCCAGAATATAATTTACATTGCTGAATTCTTTTTGCAATATGACGATCATTTTGAATATAAACATCATGGATTTTGCATTAGACATGCAATTTTTTTGATCTAATGTGGCTGTATTCTGGTTTACACAAAGCAAATATTTTATCCTTTGTGCAGAATATATGAAGTTTATCCAAAATATTCCCTGACCTGCAGGTAAGGAATCCAGAAATGTCAATTATAGTATCCTAACTTTAGTCCCATTGAAAGTTATTATTTATTACTAAAATGTAAATATACTATTTTCTCCCAAAGCTTTCTGGTAGGGAGGGAAGGTGGGGGTAGGGGAGGGAGGACCAATTCAGCTAAAGCGAGTATTTTGATTGATGATAGTGTCCTTGAAGAATATTTCTTTTGTTTATATACTGAAGATATATGTTTTTGGCTCATAAAAATCTGGCGGCCAAATTACTCCGCCAGAATTTAATTTTACATTGCTGCAATTCTACAATATGATGATCATTGAATATGGCTACATCATGGATTTTGCATTAGGCATACAAATTTTAGATCTAATGTAATAATTTGGTTTACACAAAGCATATATTTTATCTTTTGTGCAAAATATATGAAGTTTACATTCAAAAATATTCCTGACCTGCAAGGAACTAGAAATGTCAATTATATTATCTTAACTTTTAAAATCTAGTTTTTTCATACCACATTTCTCTGGTAGGGACGGAAGGTGGGGGGGGGGGAGTTGGGACCGGCCGACCCAGCTGGTGTGAGTGTGAAGAGGCAAGGTGGGGTACTTTGATTGACAGATAGTGTCGTGAAGAACATTTTTTTTATTAACTGAATTTTGTTTTAGCTCATAAATTCCAACAAATTACCCGGCCAGAATATAATTTACATTGCTGGAATTCTTAGAATATGATGATCATTTTGAATATAAACATCATGGATTTTGCATTAGACATACAAATTTTAGATCTAATGTAATAATTTGGTTTACACAAAGCAAATATTTTATCCTTTGTGCAGAATATATGAAGTTTACATTCAAAATATTCCCTGACCTGCAAGGAATCCAGAAATGTCAATTATATTATCCTAACTTTAGTCTGAGGTATTATTTATTACTAAGCGTTAAAATCTAGTGTTCTCACTATCGTTTCTCAGAGGTAGGAGCCAGTGAGCTGGGAAGAGGGGGGATTTGAGTCCATTATTTGAATGGACATAAACCTGGCGACTGTATTCTCTTAAATATATTGTGTGAGCATACCATCATAAAATTTAGATGTTATTTTACTACAACATAGGTATTGTGTGGGAAAAAGTGGGTTTGGGGTCGGGCCAGTCTCTATTGGAATTAATCCCATATGTTCTGTTGTTCACTTTCTGCGTTTTCACTTTCTGCGGTACCTGTGGGTTCAATTGACTCGTAAATCAGGGTACTACTGTATATTACATATATAATACAGTATTCCACATACTGATAAGTATAAATAAAAGTTTATGTGATGATGGACAACGTCCATTTGATTAACGTCCGTTTCGAAAGAATGTATCAGACGTTAACAACATATATGTATTAATATATATATATATATATATATATATATATATATATATATATATATATATATATATATATATATATATATATATATATATATATATATATATATATATATATATATATATATATATATATATATATATATATATATATATATATATATATATATATATATATATACAATATTACCCCTATGGTTTTACATAGCGTTTTATCATATCTGTGATTGCCTCGCCAGAATGAACTTTCATAACACGGATTTTCCACATATCACAGCGGTGAGAGTGTCGGCTCGAACCGCTATTTTAGATTTGCCCCACCCGCCACCCTGCCTGACTGCCTGTTTAGCTCATAAAATTCGCCACTGCAAATTACCGGCCAGAATATAATTTACATTGCTGGAATTCTTATAATTTGGTGATCACATTTTGAATATAAACATCATATATTTTTGCATTAGACATACAAATTTTAGATAAAATTTTCTCAGAGTAACTATGTTATCTTTTTATTGCAAAAATATATGACATTTATATTCAAAATATTCCCTCAATCTTACAAGGAATCCAGCAATGTCAATTATATTATCTAACTTTAGTTTGAGGTATTAACTATTAAAATTTAGTGGTTATCCACACATCTCCTTGGGGCCGGTTGGTGGGGGGTGGGGAGGAGGGACCGACCGACCATCTATTACCCAATAATTATTATTTTTTTATTAACTGAAGATATTTGTTTGGCTCATAAAATTCATACAAATTACCCGGTCTGAATATAATTTACATTGCTGGAATTCTTATAATTTGATGATCATTTTGAATATAAACATCATATATTTTGCATTAGACATACAAATTTTAGATAAAATTTTTCTCAAATTAACACTATATTTATCTTTTGTGCAAAATATATGACATTTATATTCAAAATATTCCCTAGTCTTACAAGGAATCCTTAATGTCATTATATTATCCTAACTTTAATCTGAGTATTATTTAATACTAAATGTTAAAAACTCTGGAAGGAGGATTGGTGGGGGGTGGGGTTGGGACTGACAGCAGCGGTTGAAAAGAGGAGAGCAAAGGTGGGGTACTGATTGACAGATAGTGTCACAAGAGATTATTTTTTATTAACTGAAGATATTTGTTTTAGCTCATAAAATTCATACAAATTACGGTCAGAATATAATTTACATTGCTGGAATTCTTATAATTTGGTGATCATTTGAATATAAACATCATATATTTTGCATTAAACATACAAATTTTAGATAAAAAACTTTTCCTACATATTATCTTTTGTGCAAAATATATGACATTCTCAAAAATATTCCCTAGTCTTACAAAGTCAGCAATGTCAATTATTATCTAACTAGTTTGAGGTATTATTTATTAAAATTTAGTGGTTTTCCCCAAAATTTCTCTGAGAGGGAAGAGCCGGCAGTGTAGTGTGAGAGGGGAGGAGTTGGAGTCCATTATTTGAATGGACATTAACTTGTGACTGTATTTCTCTTAAGTATTAATTGTGTGCATGTACCATCATAAAATTAAGATGTTATTTTTACTACAACATAGGTATGTGCCTTCAAAAAGTGGAGTTTGGGGGGTCGGGCAGTTTCTGTGGAATTAATCCCATATGTTCTGTTGTTCATACTTGTAGTTCCTTATAGCAGTTTCACTTCTTAGCAAGGACCCTCTGGGTTCAATTGGCGTTAAGTGAAATTTTCTTTAATATTATGTATATATATTATATATATATATATATATATATATATATATATATATATATATATATATATATATATATATATATATATATATATACATACATACATACAGTGACCCTGGTTTAACGAGACACCTCGATTGCGTAATTTTGATTAACGAACTGCCTTCCATAAGGATCTTCGAATTGGGTTAACGAAAAAAATTGAGTTAACAAAAAAAAGTCGGTTAGCAATTTCTTCACGAACCGACCTCAACATGTTTTTTAGCTTGCACTGACCGGGCAACCAGCTTTAGTATCAGTCCTTAATGCATTGTCGGTTCTAGGGCTTAAATTCCTTTCTATTTTAGTAAATATCAAGAAGTTTTATACTATTCAATAATTTTTAAAAAGTTTAATATTAAATTTTTAGTCATTTTTAACAATTGTGAACATAATTGAAGGTAGTAACTAGTTTGTCATCCAGCCTCTTAACACAGCAAACAGGAGTTAGTCTCTCTCTGTTTTTCACTGGAGTAACATCTTGCTTGAGACTCTCTTCAACTAAACGCTTTTTTCTGTGTTTCCAAGCAAATTATTGGTCGCATATTGGAAATATATTTTATATTGACAATATATAATGCAGTGCAGTGTTGATTTAAAAGAAATAATGTAGATTACACCAGAGAGCTAAAATTTTATATGCGTTGAAATATAGGCGCCATGGGTGACTTCTCTTCCACCCCAATGCCTTCTCTTCTTCCTTCTCCTCCACCCCCATTCTAAATCCATCATCATCATCATCCAGGAGCCTTTTACATACATAATGCAGTGCAGTGTTGATTTAAAGAAAATAATCTTGAATTACACCAGAGAGCTAAATTTTATGGGTGAAATGGCGCCATGAGTGACTTCTCTTCCACCCCAATGCCTTCTTCCTTCTCCTCCACCCCCATTCTAAATCCCATCATCATCATCATCCAGAGCCTTTACATAACACCTCAAAGTAAGTGAACTTTTACCATTTTTGTTGAATTTAGGAATTTTATGAGTTGACCCATTACCCAAAAACTATGATACAATGGTTTCGTTACGACATTTCTATAATCTAAAACTAATCTTCTGGAAATATTGATTGCATCGCATGTATATATATATATATATATATATATATATATATATATATATATATATAATATATATATATACATATATATATACATACACCTGACCTTTCACGATTACGTGACTTACTTTTTACTGTACTATTTCATTGTAGATTTTTGATTAAAAAAAATTTTTTTTTTTTTTTTATATCTATGTCGATTCTACGACCTGGATTTGGTCCCAACCCCGCCGTAAGTATATATATATATATATATATATATATATATATATATATATATATATATATATATATATATATATATATATATATATATATATATATATATATATATATATATATATGTATGTATGTATGTATGTATGTAAGTATGTAGGTATGCAAGTAAATCAGAAAGTGTTGATAATCACAAACATGTTTGCGCCTCGTGAATTACACCTAAAGCGCTTTGGGAACTCTGTGCTTTTCTTTCCTTGTGGTTATCAGCATAATAGTATATATATAAATGTGTGTATATATATATATATATATATATATATATATATATATATATATATATATATATATATATATATATATATATATATATATATATATATATATATATATATATATATATATATATACAGTGGGTATGCTATAAACTAACATCCTACTACTAATATTCCTATAATCTAACGGTGTAATTTATAAAATTGAGAACTGCTAACCTAACGCAACTCCTACAACGAACGCCGATGAATACGACTATTTCGCCCATGATGAATATTGTTGTACCGCATCCACAACAAGAGCGCCAAGGCCATCTTTGTCTCATTGTGTAGCCAGCACCACTGTTATTGTTGAAATTTCGTCTTTTGATGTGGAAATTACGTTATTTGTATAACTATTTTGTTATACAAGTATACAATTGTAACAATGAGTCGTCCAAAGCAAGTGAGAAAGCTAATAACCCTGAAACTTAGAAAGAAATTGTAATGAAACGTGAGAATGGAAGAAGATTGCAACTTAGTGATGAATATGGGATGGCTAAATTCAATTATAAGTACACCCCGCTAACGCGCTTTCACTTAATTTGCCAATATAATGTGCCTTGCCAAAGCTGAACTTTCACTTAACGCGATTTTTCCACAGCAACGCCGTGAGTGTCCGCCGAGTGTCCGCCTGATGCTATTTTTAGATTTTGACCACGCCACCCGCCCTCCTGCCTGCCTACCTGCCTCCTCCTCCCTCCCATTAGCAAGCGCCGTAAGGCTGCGAGTGTGCGTCTTGTTGCGTTTATCACTGGATGCCATATGACGCTCGGACTGTGATTAATATGCAGCCCTACCCTCTGCTGCTAGGGGCTGTAATTGGCTTAAAGTATTATGACGCGGATTACCCCGGGAGGGAGGAGGGGAGGAGAGACGACGGCTGACCTAGTCACGCAGTTTCATCCCTCAAGGTTACTGTTAACGCCAAGATCCATTAAAGAAAGCTCCGTGAAATGCTTCCGCCGACCACCACCCCCAGAGAGAAACCTTCTTACCTGACCCAGCGCACTAAAACCAAAGAAGACACGACGGCTCATATTAAGCTAATACGAGCTGAAGTACCAAATTGTTCAAGATTTGGAGAAAGGAAGACGCTAAGTTGATTCGGGCAAGGCCAGCATATGCCAATCTAATCTACATTCGTAACATCAAGAAGGATGCAGCCAAGATAAAGGAGCATGAAGTCAGTTCGCAGGTGCTTCATTATCAGGTATTGCCAGAACAGGGTGCTGGCAAAAGTGAAACTTTGCTGGTGAGTTATTTGGGTGCCAAATAGGGCGCGACGCAACATGGCGGACACGCCAGTGCAGAGTACGACGCGAGCTATACGCAGCAGTGACACGTAAATGGAATTCGTAGAGCCCAAACCCTTCAATGCTTCCCATGGTTGGCTGCATAGGTTTAAGAGGAGGATCAAGGTCACAACATCAGCATTGTTGGTGAGGAAGCGAAAGGACGGTGGCGGGGCGGCAGAGATTTTCTCCGCTTACGTGAGGATTATGGAGGAAGGACAGTACACTGATTTCACTGTGGTGTTTAACATGGACGAATCTGGTCTTTTCTTGGAAAAATTTACCTTCCAAGACCTTCTGTCCAGAAGGTCTGGCGTAGCAAGGTAAGGGGCCGGAAGATGCAGAAGGAACGCAAGATCACCGCCCTGTTTACCACCAGTGCCTCCGCACTCTGTAAACCAAAGTTATCGGTGATTCACAGAAGCCCGCAAGCCGCATTTACAAGAATATGGACATGAACAAGCTTAATGTCCACTGGCTAATCAAGACGTAAGGCGGATGTCCTCTTCTCTGTCCCTCTTCTGGTTTGACAACTTTGTTCCTGATGCAGACTTGGCGAGCAACAGAATGTTCCATCTAACATTTTGTTGCTCCCTGACAACGCATCTTTGACACTCGCCTACCATAATGGATCGGGTCACTCTAACGTAAAAAGTGGTCTTCCTTCCTCCAACACCACGTCATTAATCCAGCCTATACCAGGAAAGTTAATCTGCAACGCGAAGCTGCATACCGCAAAGAAATTCAAGCCTGAACGACTTACCAAATACCAAGGATGAGCTATGTGAAGCTGGGTGACAATCGACAGCAGAGTGGTGCCGACGAGGACAAGGAACAAGAGGCGCTAACGGGCTAGTTCTCGGCCAAACACCTTTTGGAAGAAGTTTAACGCCAAACAAGCCAGACTCTTGGTGGAGGCATGGGATCTGCTGTCTACTGCCACGCATTCGTCACGCGATGGGAGACATGTGTTGCATGGCATACCAGGTGAGAGGGAGGAGTCAATTGTTACTGGTCAGGTTCAGAATTGTTGCAGTAGCAGTGGACCTTACAGAGAAGCTATGCGAGACTGTTACAGCTGAAGGGCTTTCTCCGAGACCACCAACTAAGACATATCATGGAGGTGATCAGAGATTCTGAAGTGACTGCTTAGCCCAGATGTTGGAAGAAGAACCTGCCAGTGAAGAGGAGGAAGAAGGTGCTACCATTCTCCTGGGCGAACCTAGTTTATAAGCTCATAGTGATATTAAGTAACAGAGTTAATATAGAAAAATTAAGTCCATCAAGCTTCCCCGCGACACTGACGATGAACGCCATGACGCCTTCCATAAATCGATTGCAGGCTATGAGCCGGTGACATCAAGGTGTATCACTTATTAAATATCAAAGCCAGCCACAAAGCAAAGCATAATCGAAGTTTCGCCTCGCTAAACTCCACCACCAGCCAGCCCAAGGCAGGAAGGTGATTTGAGGGATTTGTCAGGAAGCCATGACAACTGTAAGTGACAGTGATATTGATTCATCTAATGGTGATTCACCTAGTAATGGTGATTCACCCTGAGGGCAGTAATCTGCCCTCTGCCTCGAAACTAGCCTCCATCCCCCGTGATTACCCATCTCTTTCTACTACCGTGAGTGTTCTTTAAAACTTTTTCGTTTTTAACCTATTCTTTATTTTTCCTATGTTAACCTTTATCTTTCCTAACTCCAACCCTTCTATATTACTTGTTTTCATGCCACCATAAAGTTAAGCCAGAATTTTACTACAACATAGTTATTTGTCGCCAAAAAAGTGAGTTTGGGGGTCGGCTGGGTTCTATTGAATTCTAGAATTAATCCCATATGTTCTGTTATTCACTTAACGCTACTTAACGCGACCTCTGGGTCCAATTGACCGCTAAGGGGTACAACTGTATGTACGATTTTGAAGAATAAAGAGGAGTTAAAAATGTGCAAGTGGCTAAGGAATCTTAGACTTAGCAAAAGCAAAGTAATGTGATTGAAGAGATGGAAAATTTACCTTAGTGTGGATAAAGGAGGAAAGAAATGGCAGGTGGTAACATTAGTGAAGCTATAATTTGTGAGAAGGCTAAACAATTGTTTGAGGACCTTAAAGCCAAGACTCCCAGTGGAAGTGATAGTGATGTGTCAGTGTTTAGGGTACCTGATGCTGAATAACACTAAGGTAAGATAAAGCATCAGATTTTTTACATTTTCCACAGAATTTTTCAGTGTTAAGTGGTTGTATTTGGGGCCCGGAACGGATTAATCCTATAACTAACTAATGATATAACTAATCCAGGTTCTGGAACCAATATATATATATATATATATATATATATATATATATATATATATATATATATATATATATATATATATATATATATATATATATATATATATATATATATATATATATATATATATATATATATATATATATATATATATATATATATATATATATATATATATATATATATTCACAATATTTTATAATCGCAGTCATGTACTGAATATTCTATGTAAAAAATATAAATTTTAAATGAATTATTTATAGTGTGGTCAACTTCCTCCACAAAGACGGGCTATAAATAGCCGTCTTATCTCCCCTCTGTTCTCAGAGAGAAGGTCTTGGTAAATAACTTTTGTTTGTTTATTTTCATTGTTTGTCTAATTTATCATGTTGTATCAAAGTAATATTACTAAAAATTTTAGGCAGCTACCAAACAGGGAGATACTACTGCCTGGGAAGATATTGGAAGCATAATGTACAGTATTGTCTAATGGTAGATCCTACTTCCATATGGCATCACGAAAATTCTGACCAAGTCTTAGGTTGCTGATCTATCTTTCTGCCTCATTTACACACAATTGCAGAGTTTCAATTGTTTCTCTTCCTTTGACAACACAACATACATACAATATAATGTTTCTCACCTTTGATCATTTTTTCATTTTTGCATTTATTTATGGTTGGTTATTTAAAATAAGGCCAATTCACTTCAAGTATTGGCATCAAATTTTACCGGCTGGTGTACAGTAGTGTAAACACTAGAACACTGGAACTTATGTCGGTGTGAGTAAAATTTTTCCATTTACTTGAAATAAATTTACCGATTTATTTGTTTATTTATTTATTTATAATATACTATAATATATATTAAACACACTGCAAGTATTTTCTTTATTTTATATACTTGTTTCACGAAAACGGGAGGCTACCATTATACCTGGTAGGTGAAGTTGACCAGACATTTATGGTGATCATTAAGGACCACACTCCAAATCCAATGACGTGACTTGTGTTCATCATTCTCATGCTAAATTTACCACTGTCGGTAGTTTCAAGAATTAACGCAGTCATTTACTGAATATTCTTTGTAAAATAATACATTTTAAATGAATTATTTATAGGAGATAAGTATTATGATCAGTAAATATACAGATATGCATTATTGACCACCTCGAACACAAAGACGGCTAAAAATGGCCACAGCGGTCACAGTCACGGTCACTTTCACTTTCTTGTCTCGTCACTGGCAAATGGGGGGTGATGATAGCAGCTGTGTTTATTACCGGGGTATATTGTTCTTTTACGGTATGTTAGACAGGTTTATAATAAATTTTTTTTATTTTAATATACCGATAATCTTAATTTTAATCCATCTTCCCAAACATAAGTTTCAGTATAAAATAATTCGTGGTAGGACCTTGTGAGTGGTTTACGATGTTCCTTCACCACTCTTGACACGCTAAACCACAATATTTAAGAGGTAAGAATTTTATACCTGGTGCTTAAGACGACCCCCTAATTTTGGGCTGATTTTTTTTAAGGTTCAAATTCTGTCTTATAGGCCGAGATATATGGTATTGTAGCTTCCAGTACATGTGGCATCATGTTCTTCACCACCAGTCTTGTGCCATTGCAGAGCATTGGTGGTTCAAGATTTCTTAAAAGCATTATAGGAGTTCCAATCTTGAGAGTGAGGTGGTGAGGAGGCATTCGAGCGGACTCCAAAGAATTAAGGAATTCTGCAGGATACTGGACTGCTTGGTCCTGGTCGATTACTGTATCAACAGATTTGAATGAGGTCTCACTGCCTGGAAGCTGTCTGAGTAGAGTCATGTTGATTTCAGCCACTGTTTCATTCTTTGGTGCCAGAATTGCACGTTCATGCAGCCACTTGTGATCCTTGTAGTGGTGGATAATGTTTGGGTAGACCAAGTTAGTGAGCTCAATTGAGGACTTTACAACATTTCCACATTCTTGAGGAATGATTATTTGTCCTTCTGAATCAACAGGGAAAGTTCCATTCCCAATCTGTAGTGGAAGGTTTGCAAACCGTCCAGCATCCTGATCTCCTTGTAGATGTACTCTCATGTTTGTGGATAGGGTGAGTGTCTGAACACTTCTCCAAAGGTATGATGCCTTGAGGCATGCTTTCAGTTCATCAGCTGGAGTGCTTCGAGGAATGACAGGAAGGGTCTGGTGAAAGTCTCCAGCAATGACCATTGTAATGCCACCCATGAGCTGGTCATTTTCTCGTATGTCTTGCAAGGTCCTGTCCAATGCTTCAAACGCTAACTTGTGAGACATAGTGCATTCATCCCAGACTATGAGGCTGCATTTTTCTAAGAGTTTTGCCTCTGCCGATCCTTTTTTGATGTTGCACACTGGATTCTCATTGTGAGCGAGATTGAGAGGCAGTTTAAAAATTGAGTGTGCAGTACGTCCTCCTTCTAGTAGTGTTGCGGCAATGCCTGAGGATGCCACAGCAAGAGCAATTTTCCCCTGACGACATACTTTGGCCAACAGAAGGTTGATCTGGAATGTTTTTCCTGTCCCGCCAGGTGCATCGAGAAAGATCATACCTCCCTGCTCCGCTTGTATTGCTTGCAAGATCTGTTCATAAGCATTTGCTTGATGAGGCACCAGGTGAGGCTCATTTTCTTCAACAAAATTCATCAGAACTTCAACTGAGTAGTCTGTCTCTCTGAGCAACTCCCTGTTTGCAGCTACTGGTTCTTCTCAGTTTGGGGAAGGCAATCCAAAATCAGTCAGGTTTTTTCCTCATAGCTCCATCACTTTGTCTTCCAGCATGATCAGAGCCTTGTTGAACATGTCATCTATGAACTCAATCTCTTTACCAGGATGTTCTCTTCTTGCTTGATGAAGCAGATTCTCTGAAAGACTTTCTTGGTGGTTTTCCCAGAGCTGGCTTGGGTTGGAAAGTTCACATGTAGCAATCATGATGGCAAACAGGTTCCTCATTCTCATTGGCGATTCAGTAGCTGCTGCCTCTTCTAATGTGTCATTCCAGTAGGCCAAGGATATTGCACGCTTCCTGATAGGTTCTGCAGACTTGTCCATTCACTGTCTTGAGTGCTGCATATGATGTTGGGCTACGGATGTGGTGCAAAAGTAGTCTCAAACAGTAGCATTCAAAGTTGTTGGGGTGAACCGTGTAGACCTGTCCCAAAGCATTGCCTGACTTTATCCCTGGATATCCTTTAACATCGGATCCTTGATCTCTTCTCTGGAACTTTTTCATTGAAGCCTGCCATATGTAAAACTTGGGTACGTCAACATACAGGAGGATTTGAGCAAACTCATCTTCATGTGAAAGCTTGAAGAATGCAGTGAGGGTCGTATCAGCAGGGAAAACTAAAAATTCTCCATAGAGCTTCATTGCTGCAGATATAACGGCCCTGCTGAAACTGTGTCACCTCATCATGATTTCCATCCTTTTCCAATGCAAAGATCGCTTGGTCAGAGCCCGAACAGTCCCTCGGCTAAAAGTTGCCATGTACCACCGACTCTCTTTTTTTTATTTATATAGAGACGCTCTTTCAGTTATTTATATAGATGACCATGGCAAGGAATAGATTTACTAAGGTAGGACGTAACGACATTGATTTTAGCGCTGTGAAATACAGTCGGCCCTTCACATACGCGGGTTTAGCATTCACGGATTCGCAAATACGCGGATTGCCCCGCCAGAGGAATATTCTGTACATTGAAGTAATTGAACTACTTTCAAATCGCGCGCGGCACCGAACACTGCACACCTCCCGCTACCTCTCACACACACACGCATAGCTCTCCCTCACTCAGTCAGTCTCACTGTAACCACGCTTGTGTTGACATCAGCATTGAAGTTGCAAAAATATTACATTTCCGTGAATGTATTATATCAAGCACAGTATGAATAGAATATCACTAATATAACAGTATTTTAACCGAAAACTATGAAAAAACGAGTAACATATCTTGAACATCGGAAGGTTAGATAAAGTCTTTTGTTTTCATGTAGTTTATCCTAATTTACATTGAAATACATTACGTTTCAGCAAAACTACTATTTATTATTGAGAATATGGAAATGTAATATTTTTGCTGAAATGACGTATGTATTACAGTGGAAAGCGGCGAAAGCATTGACTTTCGCTTTCTTTCGTTCAAAAGATGTTACCGTAATCGCTTTTTGAATGGTTTTCAGTTGAAAAACTGTTGTATTACAATAATATTCTATCCTAATTCACTTGTGATGCAACAGTTTTTTAACTGAAAACCATTCAAGAAGCGATTACGGTAACATCTTTTGAATGAAAGAAAGCGAAAGTCATTGTTTTCGTCACGATTTTATCCCACTTTCCACCGTAATACGTACGTCATTTCAGCAAAAATATTACATTTCCGTGAATGTAGTATATCAAGCACAGTATGAATAGAATATCATTGTAATATACAGTCAACTCTCACTTTACGCGGTCCCACATTTCGCGTTTCCACGTTTACACGGTGCCCTGCCAGAACCCAGGATGCTCACATTCCGCGGTGGGTGTACCCCTTTACACGGGTGAAGTATAATTTTTTATTTAGCTCATAAAATTCATACAAATTATCCGGCCAAAATATAATTTACATAGCTGGATTTCTTACAATTTGATGATCATTTTGAATATAAACATCATAGATTTTGCATTAGACATACAAATTTTAGATATAATGTTTTCTCTGAGTAAATATGTTATCTTTTGTGCAAAATATATGACATTTATATTCAAAATATTCCTGGTCTTACAAGGAATCCAGCAATGTCAATTATATTATCCTAACTTTAGCCTGATTTATTATCTATTACTAAAAAGGTAAACAGTCTGGTATTCCCACACATTCATCTGGTAGGGAGTGACCGGCGACCGACCACCTGGCACCACGGTGTGAAGAATATTTTTTTTTCTATTAACTGAAGATATTTGTTTTAGCTCATAAAATTCATACAAATTACCCGGCCAGAATATAATTTACATTGCTGGAATTCTTACAATTTGATGATCATTTTGAATATAAACATCATATATTTTGCATTAGACATACAAATTTTAGATATAATGTTTACTCTGAGTAAATATGTTATCTTTTGTGCAAAATATATGACATTTATATTCAAAATATTCCTGGTTTTACAAGGAATCCAGCAATGTCAATTATATTATCCTAACTTTAATCTGAGGTATTATTTAATACTAAATGTTAAAATCTAGTTTTTTCACCCAACCTTTCTCTTGAAGGGAGGATTGGTAGGGGGTGGGGGGGAGGGTTGGGGCGGACCGACCATCTGGCCCGGTTGGAAGAGGGGGGAGGCAAGGTGGGGTACTTTGTTTGACAGATAGTGTCGTGAAGAATATTTTTTTTTTTATTAACTGAAGATATTTGTTTTAGCTCATAAAATTCATACAAATTACCCGGCCAGAATATAATTTACATTGCTGGAATTCTTACAATTCGATGATCATTTTGAATATAAACATCATAGATTTTGCATTAGACATACAAATTTTAGATATAATGTTTACTCTGAGTAAATATGTTATCTTTTGTGCAAAATATATGACATTTATATTCAAAATATTCCTGGTCTTACAAGGAATCCAGCAATGTCAATTATATTATCCTAACTTTAGTTTGAGGTATTATTTATTACTATACCTGGTTTTCCCCCCAAAATGTCTCAGAGAGGGAAGAGCCAGGGAGTGTAGTGTGAGAAGAGGGGGAGGGAGTTGAGTTCATTATTTGAATGGACATTAACTTGGCGACTGTATTTCTCTATTTCTCTTAAGTATTAATTGTGTGCATGTACCATCATAAAATTAAGATGTTATTTTTACTAGAACATAGGTATTGTGTTGGAAAAAGTGGAGTTTGGGGGTCAGCTGGTCTCTATTTCATTTAATCCCATATGTTATGTTATTCACTTTACGCGTTTCTCACTTTCCGCGGTACCCTGTGGGTTACATTAACCGCGTAAAGTGAGGGTTGACTGTAACAGTATTTTAACCGAAAACTATTAAAAAAACGAGTAACATCTCTTGAACATTGGAAGGTTTGGTAAAGTCTTGTTTTCGTCATGTATTTTATCGTATTTTACATTGAAATACATCACGTTTCAGCAAAACTACTATTTATTTCTGAGAATATATTCATTCAGGCGTAGTTTAGGTAAAATATACATGTGATGTAACAGTTTTTTAACTGAAAACGATTCAAAAAACACGCACCCTCTAGCCCTGTTCAAGGAGAAGACTGGGAGGAGCTGTTTGGTGCTGAAGACGATGACAAGGAAAATGATTTTGATGGCTTTTAATGAAAATATTCAGAAATATGGTATTGTAGTATTTATTCAAGTGAATTAGGATAGAATATTATTGTAATACAACAGTAGTGACGATGTGGAGGAGGCGGAGGGATAGAGTGGGGAGGAGTGGTGACTAGCGGAAGCAGGGACGAGTGGAGATGCCAGCCAGTACATTACGGGTGTACAGTATTAATTGTTTTTATAGCTCTTTTTGCATTTTAATATTAAATACTGTACATTACGTTTCAACCAAACTACTATTTATTTCTTAGAATTTGGAAATGTAACATTTTTGCTGAAATGACGTACGTATTACAGTGGAAAGTGGGATAAAATTGTGACGAAAGCAATGACTTTCGCTTTCTTTCGTTCAAAATATGTTACCGTAATCGCTTTTCGAATGATTTTCAGTTGTGGGATTATGAGGCTAATGATAGGATAGTATATTATTGTAATACAGTACAACAGTTTTTTAACTGAAAACCATTTGAAAAGCGATTACGGTAAAATCTTTGGAACAACGAAAGAAAGCGAAAGTCATTGTTTTCATCATTAATTTATGTACAGTTAACCCTCACTTTACGCAGTTAATGTAACCCGCAGGGTCCCGCGTTAAGTGAGAAACGCAACATATGGGATTAATTGAAATAGAGTCCGGGCCGACCCCCAAACTCCACTTTTTGACGACACACAACTATGTTGTAGTAAAAATTTTATCTTAACTTTATGATGGTATGAAAAACAAGTAATATAGAAGAGGTTAGGTTAGGAAAAATAAAGGTTAACATAGGAAAAATAAAGGTTATGTTAGAAAAACTAAAAGTTATGTGGAACACTTTCGTTAGTAGAAGAGATGGGTCGGCATACGGGGATGGAGGCTGGTTCCGAGGCAGGGGGCAGATTACTGGCCCTCAGGTGAATCACCATCACTGTCACTTACAGTTGTCAGGGCTTCCCTGACAAATCCCTCAAAGTCATCTTCACTGTCACTATCACTGGCTTGGGCTGGCTGTGGTGAGTTGCGGGCAAAGATCTCGGTTATGCTTTTTTGACGGCTGGTGTTTATGTTGTCGTGATACACCGTGATGTACGGCTCCATAGCCTGCACCAGCCGGGTATGGAAGACTTCATAGCGGTCATCGTCATTGTTGCGGGAAAGGAAGGACTTCATTTTCTCTGCACACTCCATGGCACCCTTAATATCACTATGAGTTAAACTGTGTTCTTCGGAGAATGACGCACCTTCTTCCTCCTCTTCACTGACGTGATCTTCTTCCAACATCTCTTCGGCAGCCACTTCAGGATCTCTGATCACCTCCAGGATGTCGTCGTTGGTGGTCTCGGAGAAGCCTGGAACTGTAACAGTCTGCGCAGCTTCTCTGGCAAGGTCCACTGCTACTGCAACATTCTGAACCTCACCAGTCACAGATTGACTCCTCCTCTCACCTGGTATTCCATGCAACACATGTCTCCATGCGTGACGAATTGTAGCAATAGGCAGCTGATCCCATGACTCCACCAAGAAGTCCACAGCTTTCTTGATGTTAAATACTCTCCAGAATTGTTTGAACAGTATTTCTTGCTGTGCCAACTGTTGATCCTCATTTTCTTCGCTCTTGCTATCGGTGGTGGTGTCACTCAGGTTACGCAACTCTTCCCTGGTGTTGGTGTAGTCGTTCAGGAGTTTGAATTTTTTTGTTGAGAATGCAGCTTTTACATTACAGATTAACTCTTGGTCCATGGACTGTAATATAGACGTAGTGTTGGGAGGAAGGAAGACCACTTTTACGTTGGGGTGACGATCTATCAGTAGGGGCGAGTGTCCTGGTGCGTTGTCCAGCAGCAACAAAATATTGAATGGCACATTCTGTCGCTCACAGAATTTCTTTACATCGGGAACAAAACAGTCATCAAACCAGGAGAGGGACAGTGTAGAGAACATCCACGCCTTACGTGCGGTCAGCCAGTGGACCTTTAGCTTGGTCATGTCCATGGTTTTGTAGGCGTGCGGCTTGCATGCTGTGTGGATCACCGATAACTTGAGCTTACAGGTACCGGAGGCATTGGTGGTAAACAGGACGGTGATGCGTTCCTTCTGCATCTTCCGGCCCCGAATCCTGCTGGCATTCTTTACAACGAAGGACTTGGAAGGTAGCTTTTTCCAGAAAAGACCAGATTCTTCCATGTTAAACACCTGGTCGTCACTGTACTGTCCTTCCTCCATAATCTCACGTAAAAACGGAGGAAATTCCCTAGCCGCAGCACGGTCAGCACTCGCTTCTTCACCACCAATGTTTATATTGGTGATCTTGTTCCGGATCTTAAACCTCTGTAACCACCCAGAGGAAGCATTAAAGGGTTTGGGCTCTGTAATTCCCATCTTTCGTGCCACTGCCATGTACAGTTCACGTGCGTAGTCCTTAACAGAGCGCGTGTCGACCGCCATGTTCCGTCGCGCCTGACGCACCAAGTACCTCACAAGTAATTTTTCTGTCTTGAGAAGCACCTGGTTGTGAAAATACTTGATCATAGAAGCACCTGTAGACTTTGTGATCTTCATGTGCTCCTTTATCTTGGCTGCATCCTTCTTTATTGTTCGAATCGTAGATTCATTCACACCATGCTGGCGCGCCAAATCAACCTGCCTTGTTCCTTTCTCCAACTCTTGGATGATGGTATACTTCACCTCGTAGCTTAAGGAACGTCGTGTCTTCTTTGGCTTAGTGCCGCTGGGTCCAGGTAAGGAAAGCTTTCTCTCTGGGGGTGGTGGTCCAGCGGAAGACATTTTAC
>NW_024739403.1:9157819-9215319 GCF_018991925.1 Homarus americanus
CAAAATGATCATCATATTGTAAGAATTCCAGCAATGTAAATTATATTCTGGCTGGGTAATTTGTATGAATTTTATGAGCTAAAACAGGCAGTCAGGCAGGGTGGCGGGTGGGGGGTGGGGCGAATCTAAAAATAGCACTGGAGCCGGACACTCACCGCGTATATGTGGAAAAAACCCGCGTTAAGTGAAAGTTCAGCTCTGGCGAGGCACCCCGTATATGGTAAAACGCGCTAAGTGAAACCGCGTTAGGCGGGGTAATACTGTATATAGATTATCCAGGTCCTGACTTTAGTCAATTCAGTGTTCATAGTTCTCATAAAGGAACGGAGGTCTGAGTTGCTGGCATAGAGATTACTGTCGTCTGCAAATAAGTTGTATTTTATGAGTGTGCTGGCGTGGACTATGTCGTTTATGTACAACAAAAACAGTACTGGACCGAGAATGGAACCTTGGGGGATGCCATACAAGATTGGCGAGGAGTTAGATTGGTGATTATTATAGCAGACATACTGCATCCTGTTGGACAGATATGAGGTTAACCAATTGTGGGACAGGCCCCTAACGCTGTAATGTTCAAGCTTTGAAAGGAGGATGGTATGGTCGACAGTATCAAAGGCTTTAGAGAGGTCCAAGAATATACCGACAGTGAACTGACTGTCGTCAAAGGAATTTAAGATGTCATTAATAAAGGATAGCAGAGCACTTTCAGTCGACCTTCTAGCTCTAAATCCAAACTGGGTGTCTGTAAAGATGTTATTGGCATTGCAGAAGGAATTTAGTCTACTACATGCTAGCTTTTCCAGTATCTTACTCAAGGCTAGGAGGACTGATTTGGGGCGGTAATTCTTGAAGAGACCTTTGTCCCCAGATTTTTTATATGCTGGGTGAACTTTAGCAATTTTCAATTTATCCGGAAAGACACCACTAGTGAAGGAGGAGTTACAAATGTGTTGGAGAACAGGTAGTAATAAGTGGGCTACTTTTTTAATGATGCTCATTGGTATATTGTCTTTGCCTGCTGCTGCATCTCTGGACATTTTTATGATGGCCAGTAATTCAATGGCTGTGACAAGGGATAAGAACAGCTCATTTTGCTGTCTGTTTTGCAGGTAGGCTGTAAATTCCTCATGGTGATCAGGAATGCTCTCTGCAAGATTTTTGCCAACATTAATAAAATATTCATTGAAGCGGTTGTCAATGGGGGAGGGTTCCGTTACAACTGAATCATTCATCATAAAAGCTGAGTGGGGGGCCGAAGGCTGAGTGTTCCTGCTCTGAATAGAATTTATGACATTCCAGGTTTTCTTACTGTCGCCTTACTGTCGGAGTGACTTACCTTTCCTAATAGTAGAACATTCTTTCGTTAATCTGCAAATGGGTAGTAAAAACTTGCTTTTGTTATTGTGTGAATTCGTTCAAAGGATTAATGTTTATTGGGAACTTACTGTATAAATTTATTTGAGCACCTAGAACAATTAGTGCTAAACATGCTTTATGCGCCACTTCCAGTTGTAGTCACAGAAAGAAGAGAAAAGTGTTACATTTGAATTTAAATTAGATGTGGTAAAGACATTTGAAAGAGGACAGTGAGCTGTAGACATAGCAAGAGCTGTCGGTTTGCAACCTACAACGGTACAAACAATTTGTGGAAATGCAGAAAATATCAAATTATGTGCTAAAATTGTTACTCCATTATTTGCTACAAAGTTAACTCGTAACATAAGTGGCATTATGGATAATAAGGAAAGAATGATGAATAAATGGATCGAGGATCATTATCAACAAAACTTTCCATGTTCGTTGCTCCCCATACAGGCGAAAGCTTTTAAGTTTATTTGAAACTTTAAAACAAGATGAAGGTGATAATGCTGAAAGTGAAACATTTGTGGCAAGTTGTGAGAAAATTTTGACCAGAAATGTACCCATGGAACATAATCCCTATTTATATCATTGTGTCTATGGTAAAATCATTTTCGCTTAATGTTGTTTCACTTTAAGTTGTAGTTTTCAAGAACCTAACAAAATCATTAATGGGGAATAGCTACTGAATTTTGAACTTCTTGATCATGTGGAAGTCTTTGTAAAATGGAATACACAAGACAACCCCACACTCCTTGCACCAAGTCACCATATCTAAGCGCTGTGGTTCACGGTGGGAGGTGGAGGAGGAGGAAGCGTCAGTCTGTAGGCCTATCACTGTGCTCACTGTCTCAATAAATTTTAACATTATCTTGGTTCTGTATCCTCCCCATCATTATTTTCATCACCAGATACTACATCAGTGCCACTGAAATCAAACAACTCTGACTAACAGCACTACTGTCAAGCAAATGCCTTCGCTTGCATATGGGTGTAGAGGAGTGAGGTGGGTCATTCGAGAGGTCTAAGAAAGTGCATCCCTCACAATATGTGGTGGGTAACTGACCATGAGGCACGAATCTTGAGAAAAATACACACGAGTTGAGTTGCCAATTACACAAAAATCCCATGCAAAGTATTTCCTCCCGCCTGGACATTCAAAATATGCCGCAAAAATTAAGAAAGTTCAGGAACGTCACCCAGGGTTTAAGGGTTTACCGTATTTTGCATGTGTTTTTGTAAATCTTAAATGATAATTACTCTTTTTCAGAATGATCGTGAAGTAATGCTTGGAACAACATTGGCCTTAATTTATGCACATCGACACTGTCAAGTGGTGGATCGGGAGGCCGTCGCACAGTTGGATGGAAAACTCAAAGAGGAAAGAAAGAAGGCATCAGAAATGGTAAATTCTTGAATTTATATCTATTAACAGATTTTATTTCAACACTTTGAGTGTGTGGTATATAGTGAACCCTCGAAGATCCAAACTGAAAGGAGGGACCACCTGTCTGGAAAAGCCTATTGTCCAAATCTTCCGGTGAATGTACTAATGTATAAAAAAGATAAATAATGATATAAAAACACCAAAACTACAGTACAGTGGTCCCTTGGTTAATGAACACAATTCGTTCCACAGGCGTTCATTAACCGAAAATTTCGTTAAACGAATTAATTATTTCAATGGGATATTGGGTAATTGGTTCCATCTCACAGAAAAGTACATACAAAGTAAAGCTAAAAATGCATAAAGTCAGAAACATTCCTAAAATTCCCCTAAATCGCCCTTAAATCACAATACAGTGGTCCCTCCTCGGTTAACGAGCGTCTCGGTTAACAAGATTTCGGTTAACGAGTTACCTTCCATAAGATTCTTATCTTCAGTTAACGAGCAATCCCTCGATTAACGAGTTTCTTACGAGCTGATCTCAACATGTTTTCGCTTGCATTTGGCGGTCCACCAGCTGTAGTATTAGTCCGCCAATACAGTAATCGGTTCTAGGGCTTATATTCCTTACCATTTTAGTAAATATCAAGAAGTTTATACTATTCAATAATTTTAAAAGTTTACTATTAAATTTTTTAGTCATTTTAACAATTATTGAACATAATTGAAGGTAAGGAAACTAGTTTTATGTGCGCCATCCAGCCTGTCAACACACCAAACAGGCGCCAGTCTCTGTCTTTTCAGTGGAGGTAACATCTTGCTTGAGACTCTCTTCAACTAAACGCTTTTTTTCTGTGTTTGCAAGCATATTATTGGTCATTTTGAAATATATTTTACATATTAACAATATATAATGCAGTGCAGTGTTGATTTAAAGAAAATAATCTTGAAATACACCAAGAGAACTAAAATTTTATGGGTGAAATGGCGCCATGGGGTGACTTCTCTTCCACGCCAATGCCTTCTCTTCTCCCTTCTCCTCCACCCCCATTCTAATTCCCATCATCATCATGCAGGAGCCTTCTACATACACACCTCAAAGTAAGTGTACTTTTCTACCTTTTTTGTTGAATTTAGGCAATTGTCGGTGAGCTGGAACCAATTACCCAAAAACCCATTGAAACAATGGTTTCGGTTAACGAGCAACCTTCTAGTACGGATTGTGCTCGTTAACCGAGGGACCACTGTACAGTGGTCCCTTGGTTAACGAACGCCTCGGTTAACGAAATTTCTGTTAACAAATTACCTTCCATAAGAATCATCAATTCGGTTAACGAAAAAAAATTCGATTAGATAAATCCTGACGAAAATCACATTTTGTTTTGAACTCAGCTGATAAGCTGACGAGGTACTCAGCCAATTCAGTGATCTCTTCTATGTTTACATTCAAATTAATCACTATCTTATAAGAATTCCAGCAATGCAAATTAAATTCACCCCGGTCACTTCTATTAAATTTTATAAGCAAAAAACAAGAACTCAATCTAAAGAACATAAATTAACAATTAAATACAGTGGTCCGTCGGTTAACGAACACAATCCGTTCCAGCAGGTTGTTCGTTAACCGAAAAATTCGTTAACCGAAACCATTGTTTCAATGGGTTTTTGGGTAATTGGTTCCAGCTCACCGAAAATTGCCTAATTTCAACAAAAATGGTAGAAAAGTTCACTTACTTTGAGGTGTGTATGTAGAAGGCTCCTGGTTGATGATGATGATGATGGGAATTAGAATGGGGGTGGAGGAGAAGGAAGAAGAGAAGGCATTGGGGTGGAAGAGAAGTCACCCCATGGCACCATTTCACCCATAAAATTTTAGTTCTCTTGGTGTATTTCAAGATTATTTTCTTTAAATCAACACTGCACTGCATTATATATTGTCAATATGTAAAATATATTTCAAAATGACCAATAATTTGCTTGGAAACACACAGAAAAAGCGTTTAGTTGAAGAGCCTCAAGCAAGATGTTACCTCCAGTGAAAACAGAGAGACTAACGCCTGTTTGCTGTGTTAAGAGGCTGGATGCCGCGCATTAAACTAGTCACTTTACCTTCAATTATGTTCAATAATTGTTAAAATGATTAAAATATTGAATATTAAACTTTTAAAATTATTGAATAGTATAAACTTCTTGATATTTACTAAAATAGTAAGGAATTTAAGCCCTAGAACCGATTAATGTATTGGCGGACTAATACTAAAGCTGGTTGACCGGCCAGTGCAAGCGAAAACATGTTGAGGTCGGTTAGTAAGAAATTCGTTAACCGAATTTTTGTTCGTTAACTGAATTTAAGAATCTTATGGGAGGCAGTTCGTTAACCGAAATTTCGTTAACCGAGGCGTTCGTTAACCGAGGGACCACTGTACTTCACACCATAGGCGCCAACTGTCAAACATGTCACCCCTACCTCCCTCCCTCCCACCTTCCTGAGAGTAGTCCCCCCGACACCACACTTCCTCCGCGAGAGGCCCGCTCATGGCCTCCGCTCACACCGCTAATACGCTGTAGATGCCAGTCTCCTTTGTCCTCTAAGGTGGGTTACGCCTCCCAACCACCGCTGACTTCCTAGGAGTGCCAAGCAGTCCTCGGCCCTCTGACGTAGGCATATAAGTCGAGCCCTGTAACTCCACCATGTCTGAGTTGACTGGAGAACCAGCTACTCGCTTTAACTCTCCTGATGCACTGAGTGAGCCAGGCGACTGTGGTGTTGACCTTGACACCAACGGAGAAGATGGGTTTCAACTAGTTCACTCCAGGAACAAGCGGAAGGCCGAAAAGGCAGAAAGACTTAGAGACAATCAACTACAACCCCCCATGAGAGTAAGATTTACTTCCCTGAAGGTACATCACCTGAAGACAAGTATCTCTGGCTGAACGATGCGGAAGACAAATACCTTGAGGCTGAGTTTCAGTTCAGAGTCGGTACACAAGATCATGTTCTGATTAGAAACGACCCAGCAGTCATACAGGATCTCCTCACCAATAGCATAAGGGGAATAACCATGGAACAATCATCCCAACCATCGAGCAAGAAAACCATCTTAATCATAGGGCTCGACCAGTACCAGACCCCTACACTACTAGAAGCTCATCCCTACATCAGAAGGACGAAGCGACTCAGGGGCAAGAATGCAGTCATTGCAGACTGGGTTGGCTCGGAAGACCCACCCAAGACCATTCGAGTCCGTGGTGCCTATCGGACTCTGAAGGTAACTCTCTATCAGCCCCCTAACCGGAGGTGTTACAACTGTCAGCACTGGGGCCATGTGGCCCGGTTATGCCCCTCGACTAAGCCGTGGTGTGGTCTCTGCTCAAGGCAACATGCAACACAGGTTTGCAGAGATACAGTTGCTCAAGGGGGTGTCATCCAACAGAAGTGTATTAACTGCAAAACAGTTGGAGTTCCTGTATGGCACCCTAACTGTTCTAGAGCTCCTACACCCCTTCAGCGCCCAGACCCGCCACCCAGGCAGGTCTCAAGAAACACTAATGCTGCTAGGGTACTCCCTACGGCCAACCCCTGGCCTGCCCTCCCCACCAAAGCTCCAGGATCATCACCAGCAGTCATCGAAAGATCAGCATGGGGCAACACAGACGTACCGACACAACAGGTAGCTGCCAACACACTCCATGAACACGCACAACGTGAAGAGATCAATGATTTGAAAAATGAAATTAAAGAACTCAAAGCTCAGTTTACAGCTCAAACTGAAATGTTAAGGAGCCTCTGTGATACACTAAAGGAAAAAAACTCCACCAACACAGTGCAGCAGCTACGGAAAAATTACAGTCAAACTGAAGACATTCAGATGTCAGTACCAGATGAGGAAACTCAAGACCCACCAGGAACTAGTGTCCACGCAGAGGAAAATAGTGATACTGGTAACAGTTCTACTGATGCCTCTGTGGACATGGTCAGTGAAGATGAACAAGCACAAACAAAAAATGGTGGTGATGTCGAGTGTAACCAAAGTGTGTTGTTGTCTGCCACTGAAATACAACAATTGTTGAGCCGTACATGCTCCAGAAATGTTTCAAAAAGGTTAACTGGCCTACTGCCTGCCGAAGGGACAGGCAGCGCAGAAAAGAACAGTATCATACAGTGCCTTTTGCTTCTTTCCAAATACATTTCATAATGGCCAGTGTTAATACCAGACAAAATTCCTAATACATTTCATAATGGCCAGTGTTAATACCAGGCAAAGATACAGAGCGGTGAAGGTGATGAGTTGGAACATCTCATCCCTTAGAAAACGATACCCTGACCTACACCACAAAGTTGTGACTGAGGACATCGATATTGTGTGTCTGCAGGAGTGTCTCACACCTAATGGTAAGCCCCCACCCAGTCTGCCCAATTATGTGTATTATGATCCTAGTTCTACTCACACATGTTTGATGTATGTTAAGAAGTCACTCCCGCATGTACCTCTTGTATCCAAAAAGACTACCAACCTTCAGTACCATGGGATCACTATCCACCTGGGCAACTCCACACTCAACGTGCTAAACGCCTATGCTCCCTCAGATCAGTTTCAGTACACAGATCTCCCAGACTTTTTACACACTGAGCCCACTGTCCTGATGGGTGACCTGAATACTAGACACAAGAAATTAGGTGACTCCACCACTAACACCAATGGTAGGAGACTTATCTCACTTCTCAGCGCATATGAAGATGTTCAAATTATAGGTAATAATGAACCAACACACATCTATGGCGGGGGTCTAGACAAATGTATTGGCTTTAATCTATCATACACAACTCATAGCTCTGATGTTGTCACTGATCTTATGTCTGACCACAGCCCAATCCAAGCTAGTATACATGTAGCCAATGACACCCCCACTGGTGGTAAACTCAACAGAAGTAGAATCACAGTCAAGCAAGAACATGAAAGCCAGTTCATAGACTTCATCCATGACTGGTACAAGGACTACAAGCCTGACAACTACCAAAGTTTCCATGACGATCTGATAGATAGGACTTATGTATACTTCACCAACAATGCCTCCACCAAAAAAAGGAGAAAACGTGGTCAGCATAATGGGAACAGGCAACAGCAGTGCTATAATGACCCTGAGCTGAAAAAACTCAGGGCTAGGGTCAGGAGGGTGGGTAAGGGTTACAGACAATTTAGAACACCTCAAATGTTACAATTGTATCAAGCTTCCCTTGCTGCTGTCAGGGAACGTGTAAACGAACTCAGACAAAATGCATGGGAGACATATGCCAACAGCCTGAACCAACACACATCCCTCAGCAAAGCCTGGAAAGACATAAACATAATCAGAGGTAAAAACAGAAGACACGTCTCCCATCCAAACCCTCTGCAAAAGTCGAATGAGCTAATAACAAAGTGGGCTCATGTGTCGAGCTATGACATGTTACCAGCTAGGACTCAGGGACTCCTTGATGCGAAGTCTGTAGAGAGAAGTAATCTTATTAGCTTTATGCTGGGCAAACAGCACGATGAGTGTGATGTTCCATATACTGAGTGGGAGCTTGACGCCGCCCTCGCCAGGGGTAGGTCTACTTCCCCTGGAGAGGATGGAGTCACCTACAACATCATTAGACTACTAAGGCGCGTGCCAGGCAATCCATTGTTGGTATTGTACAATATGAGTCATGCCGAGGGCCAACTACCCACATCATGGACCAGCAGTATTGTTGTACCAATACCGAAACCAGGACAGCCTGATGCCTTTCGTCCCATATCACTAACCAGCTGCCTGTGTAAAACCTTTGAGAGGATGGTTCTTGGCAGACTCTTATATAGAATCAGAGAACACATGTCTCCTAACATAAATGGCTTCACCCATGGTAAAGGTGTACATGATTGCATCACCACATTCCTAACTGTGCATGGTGATGAAAGGCACAGATACACCACATTTCTTGACCTAAAAGCTGCATTTGATATTGCCAATAGGCAACTGATATTGTACGAACTAGCCAAAATGGATATAGTAGGTAGGCTGTTACACTGGATAAGTGGTTACCTAACCAACAGAAGGGCTGCTGCACTGTTTCAGGGTTACAAAAGTGAAGTTGAAGATATGCAACTTGGTACCCCTCAAGGTGGAGTACTTAGCCCCACTTTGTTCAATGTTCTTATGAATGCATTATTAAATTTAATACCAGACAACCCCAGCAATATCTCAATCAGCTATGCTGATGATATTCTTATACATACTAAAACTCATTGTGAAATGCAAACCACCCTGAACCATGTATACGCAGCCTGTGAACACCTCGGTCTTATTATCTCCACTGACAAAACTAAGGTGTTCAACAAACAAGCTGGTAACCGCAAACGCGGCCCCGCCAAGTTCAAGATAGGTAACAACACTATTGACTATGTTTCTTCCTTTAAATATCTTGGTGTTTCCGTCCCTTGTACCCTACCTGCCATACAACAGCTAACCCGCCAATGTACTGACAGACTGAGACCTCTTAGAAGTGTAGCGGGGTACAGCCAGCACTATGGTGCTAATATTAGAATTGTTAAAACAATGTACCTAGGCTATATAAGATCTCTGATAGATTACCACGCACCAGCCCTGGTCATTCGTGACGGGAAAGGCGTTGACAAGCTCGAGAAAATGCAAAATAAAGCCCTCAGAATTATCCTAGGATGTCCTATGAGCACTAAAGTACTTAATATGAGGAAAGAACTAGGTATACCCAGTGTTAAAGATAGAATAATTGAAGTCAACCTCATGATAGCCCTGAGGCTTCTGCGTGGTGATCCTGATAACATTGTTTCCTTAAAATTGCTAGAATGTATGAACCATGGGACTACTGAGTCTAAATGGATCCAAACTACAGCTACACATATGAAGATGTTTGGACTAGACCACTTGTACAAAGTTGAGACACAACAGCGCTTCCTGCCACCCTGGCGGACAGTTCCCTTCGATATCACAATACCGACGTATCCGCCTAAAAAATTAATTATACAAAGCATTTATCTCCAACACACTGCCAAATTGAGAGCTCTTGAACACATACACACTCTACAGACTGATGATAATATCACACAGACCATCTACACTGATGGATCTCTAAACACTGCCTGTGGGAGGGCTGGAAGTGCTATTGTTGTGACTCAACCTGACGGTAATATAATTGAGAAAGGAGTTAGAATTAACAACTGGGCATCCACTGTACAAACTGAATTAGTTGCCATACTCACAGCTATTAAATTCATTGAAACCACTGTTACTGACAGTCTCATCATCACTGACTCTCTATCCTCATTACTTGCCCTTGGTACCCTCGACTCAGGTTGTCACGCTCTTGTCTCTGAAGCCAGACACAAATATGCGTGCCTTGTTGACTGGGGTGTCAGGGTCAAACTGTTGTGGATCCCCTCTCACATAGGCCTCATAAAACATGACAGAATTGATGCCCTCGCCAAACTCGCGTCTAACAAAGACACCGTTGAATACAATTTGGGTCTGTCAAAAAGAACCCTTAAAACTGTAATTAGGAGAGAACTTATTGATGAGTTTGACGCAAGTAGACAAGTGCAAATAGGCACTAGTCGATCCATAGGTTACCATGATGAGATGTATCAAGTGAAACATGTATATGGAGCAAGTAACAAGATCACGAGATTACAAGATGTTGTAACCGCTAGATTAAGGTTAGGATATATGTACCTTTGGCAGTATGTTCCTCAAGCAGATGTAAACAAAACTAAATGTAAAGTGTGTGGCCATACATATGGCCACACACTTGAACACTACGTCCTCGACTGTGTGAAGATAGAACCTTTTAGGGACAGGTCCAAGCACACTGTGTGTGAAATGGCACAACAGTTCATCTCTAATGGCAAGATAGCCGACATATTAAGGTTGTATCCACTTTTTTGCACTTAGTAACTATATCAATTCTCATGTACAGAACCAAATACGCAATGTGCTTGAATACCTCCCACGTAAATGTGAATAACAAAGTGTGAGGCCAGACATACTGCCTCACACGCCTGTTCTCACGCATTTGTGAATAAGTTACCCTTTATGTATACAGTAGAACTAAACAAATAATGGAAATGAAATACTGTGTAACTTTCAGTGCCATAATATCCTGACAGCGGGGGTTAATTATTATGACCCTTTGTAAACCCTACTCTGTAATCCTTTTGCGCTACCGCTCACAGGATGAGTGTGGGGTGCACAATAAAGTAGCCGCTGCAAGCGGCAAAATCAAAATCAAAATCAAACCTTCCTGAGAAACGTTTGGGGAAAAGGACTAGGTTTACAGGTTTAAAAATAAATAATACCTCAGACTAAAGTTAGGATAATGTAATTTGCATTGCTGAAATCCTTGCAAGACAGGGATTAATTTGAATATAAACGTCATATATTTTGCACAAAAGATAAAATTTTTGCTCTCCGTAATAAAATTCTAAAATTAGATCTAAAATTTGTATGTCTAATGCAAATTTTAACTTGTTTATATTCAAATTAATTACCATCTTATAAGAATTCCGGCAATGTAAATTATATTCTGGCCGGGTAATTTCTATGAATTTTTTGAGCTAAAAACAAAAATCTCAAATAAATAAACAAACACCAGACACTGTCACCTCACCCGCCCCCTGCCTCCCTCTCCCACGCCTGGCTGCCTTCCTGCCTCCCTCCTTGTGTTCCCAGACAAAAGATTCATGTTTTCTTTATGCTTTAAGGTGTTTATTTTATATAATATCTCAGACTAAAGTTAGGATAATATAATTTGCATTGCTGAAACTCAAGACAGGGAATAATTTGAATATAAACGTCATATATTTTGCACAAGAGATAAAATTAATCACCTGTATCGCATTACAGTAGTGATTTGAGAGTTCTAGTGTATATGTACAATATATATAGTGATTAAGTGCGATTTAGGGGAATTTTAGGAGTGTTTCTGACTTTATGCATTTTTGGCTTTACTTTGTATATACTTTTCTGTGAGCTGGAACCAATTACCCAATATCCCATTGAAACAATGGTTTTGGTTAACGAAATTTTCAGTTAACGAACGATCTCGGTTAATGCTTTCGGTTAACGAATTACCTTCCGTAAGAATCTTCAATTTGGTTAACGAACAAAATTCAATTAACGAAATCCTTACGAAAATCAAGTTTTGTTGTGAGCATCAGGTGATCAGCTGATGGGCTATTCTGCCAATTCAGTAATCTGTTCTATGTTTACATTCGTTTCCAATGGAGTAAATATCAATAAAGTTGTTCTATTTAATATTTTTGCATGTTTTATATTAAAATTATTAGTCATTTCAACATTTATTTAACATATTGATAATATATGCAGTACAGGGAACTAGTTAAAACATGTGTTTACATTTGTTTCCAGTGAAGTAAATATCAAGAAGGTTATGCTCCTTAATATTTTTGCATTTTCTATATTTAAATTATTAGTCATTTTAACATTAATTTAACATTGATAATATATGCAGTACAGGGAACTAGTTACAAACATCATGTTTTGTTGTGAGCATCAGCTGATGGACTGGTCTGCCAATTCAGTAATCTGTTCTATGTTTAACATTTATTTAACATATTGATAATATATGCAGTACAGGGAACTAGTTTGTTGTGCGCCCATCAGATGCGTGAGTCGGTCACAAAGCGTCAGTTGAGACTTTGAAAACAGTGGAGAGAGCATCTATTTTGTTGGTGTCTTGAATATTTTTGCATTTTTCATTGAAATTATTGGTCATTCTGAACTTTAGTTAAATTTAAAAAAAAAAAAAAATATATATATATATATATATATATATATATATATATATATATATATATATATATATATATATATATATATATATATATATATATATATATATATATATATATATATATATATTTTTTTTAAAGGGGATTAGCCCACCTGGGCACAGGTCACTGACCCACATCGGGGCCTGGGGGCGAAAATTTAATAATAATAATAGTAATTCATAGTAAATAAAATTTATAATAAAAAGTAAAATAAAATAATAACAATAATAATAATAATAATAACACTGTAATAATGATAATAAAGAAAAAATAATAATAATCAATAGTGAGAAATGCTATATGTACAGTATGTTGTCTTGTCAATAGTGAGAGAAACAATTGAGATCCTGCAATTGTGTGTAAATAAGGCAGAAAGACAGATCAGCAACCTGGGACTTGGTCGCAATATTCGTGATGACATATGGCAGCAGGGTCTACCATTAGACAACACATTATGCTTCCAATATCTTCCCAGGCGGTAGTACCTCCGTGTTTGATAGCTGCCTACTACCTACTACCTGTGCAGTGTTGATTTAAAGAAAATAATCTTGATTTACATCTAGTGA
Source organism: Homarus americanus (assembly GCF_018991925.1). NCBI lineage: Eukaryota > Metazoa > Arthropoda > Malacostraca > Decapoda > Nephropidae > Homarus > Homarus americanus. The sequence goes on from NW_024739403.1 coordinate 9,170,980, forward strand.
ACTTAAAATTTTATTGGAAAATGACAGCATCAAGCATGGGTCCTCTGCAAGGTGATTTCTCCTCCATCCTCACTTCCTTCTCTTCTCCCTTCTCCTCCACCCTACTTCTAATTCCCATCATCATCATCAACCAGGAACCTTCTACATACACACCTCAAAGTAAGTGTACTTTACTGCATTTTTTTTTTAATTTGTTTGTACTTTTCGGTGAGCTGGAACCAATCACCCAATATCCCATTGAAACAATGGATTCGGTTAAAAAAATTTTCGGTTAACGAACGACCTTCTGGAACGAATTGTGTTCGTTAACCGAGGGACCACTGTACGTACATATACACTAGTACTGTACTCTTAAATCACTACTGTAATGTTATACAGGTGATTAATTTTTATCTCTTGTGCAAAATATATGACATTTATATTCAAATTATTCGCTGTCTTGCAAGGATTCCAGCAATGCAAATTATATTCTCCTAACTTTAGTCTGTGATATTATATAAGATAAAATCTGTAAGCCTGAAACCCTGGCTGGACAGATGGGGGAGAGGGACGGAGGGAGCGTAGGGGGGGGTGATATGTTTGTCAGTTGGCGCCGAAAGTCTAGTGTGTTTATTTATCAGTCCTTAAGAGTGACTAAGCTTTTCTATTATATAATGCCACTGAGATGATCTGGGAGAATATAATTTACATTGTTGGAATTCTTGTAAGATAGTGATTAATATGAATATAAACAAGCTATAATTTGCACTAGACATAAAAATTTCAGTACCGTAATCATTTAGTACAGTACAGTACAGGTTTGCACTTTTGGCGCAATCGTCAGGCCGAATGGCATCACTGTGAATTGATAACTGACATACCCCACTTTGAACACCAGAAACTTTCTGTACCTGGGGGCAACAGGAACGTGATTATAGGCATCTTCGAGATCCACTTTGAGATCCAAGCATTGGGCGGAAGTAGATGCCTCAGATGATCGTAAGTGAGCAACTGAGCATCTTGATTTTTTTTTTTTTTTTAAATAAATTTGTTTAGTACTGAAAGATCCAAAATCCATTATAATTTGGCTCTGCCTTTCTTGGGGACCGGGAATAGGCGAGACATGAAACATTTCTCTGACTGTAACAGTTCTATGACACCTCTGTTTAATAGTTGAATTACAAATTCTGTAAGTAAGGGGGTTGGTTCTTGACCCTTTTTTGGAAACGTTAAGGGAGGGAGCCTCAACGAAGTCCATGTGAGGCCCCCTTTGATTGTCTTGTAAGCCTATATGGAAGAAATCCATGTGTTTTCCCAACCCCCTAGACAACCCAGCTGTCTGGCTTCAATGGAAGAGAGTGGATGCTGATGTGGTGGAATAAGGTCTCCTTCCGCTTCTGTACAAACGGTAACCCCTATTACGTATTGATTATTTCCTCCTCTAAAGTTTTCTCCAGGTTGATAACTGAACCGAGCAGCTGGTCCTGCTCCCCTGTAAAACCTTCCTCTTTCAGATTTCCAAAAGGTCTGAGGACTCCTGGGAACACTAAGATTCATAGCTTGCTCAACAGCTGATCTATATTTAGCCAATGATTGTTCATCAAACAAAGCAGGAGAAAGAGGGTAAGAACGTAGTAATAAATAAGCGCTACCACTTGAAGCATTATTTGTGGCTTGCTTCCTTCGCTGGGCTTTAGTGTTAGGGCTTTCAACAACATATCAAAAATGAGTTGTACAGGGAATATGGGATTCCTTGTAAAGCAGCAGCAAAACATTTGTCCACTTCTGAATTTTCTTCATAGTCCAGCACAAACTTAGTTAATAACTGACACATCATAATTGTGGGAATGAATGTTAAGTCTTTCAATACATTAGCCCAGACTTTGTCTATTTCAGAGATCATCTTTGGGCAAATATCAGGCCAAGAAAGTGAAGTATCACCTACCAAAAACAATGAATGATGACCCACAGTTGCTTGTCCTTCCTGTCTCTTTGTAAGTGCTGAGAAACCAGGAAGTTTAGAAACATTTTCATAAAATACCTTGAATAAGAAATCCACAGATTCAGATGTAGTAGAAAACAAAGAAGACTTAGATCTTACCAATGTTATCCAAGACCTGCTGGGATCATCCTTACACTCAATGTTATCCATCAGCTGCGTGGCAGTTAACAGCAGCCTGTTTCCACTCATAGCAACCAACACTCTTACCCCAGGTGGAAGTTGTTGCCAAAATGTGAATTGGATGAAGTCAGTCTCAACAGGTTCTTCCTGCTCAAGAGACTGAATACTATGATTAGAACCAGCCTATCGTCCTGATCCTGGCATCCACTGAAATCAGACTGAGTTGATAGAGGTTTTTGTAGACTTCCTACTGCCCCATTGTCTGGAAAGTCCAATAACTTTTTTATATATTTATTTATTTTTTTATAAGCAGAAGCAGGCTTCTCTAAGTGGGGATTAAGTCTCTTACTTAACACCAATAAACCTAAACTTTCTGCCAACTTGGGATCTTTCCATTGTTTTACATTTAAAAATTTACTCTTCAAGGCCTTATTCCACCTATTTTTAATTTGTAATTGCAATAAATATTTCTTATCACCTGTAGCTTGATGAAATTGAAAAATTTTATCATAACAAACTGAACAACCCATTAGTGAAAATAGGTTATTTGAGACACAACTGCAATGAATTATGCAAGCCACATGAGGATATCTTAGTAATCCAAGTGGCTCTACATTTTTTATAATTACATGTAGTATGGCCCCCTTAGGTCTTGGGTGAAACTACTACTAATGAATTCAATTTCACTACTGACAGGCCTGTATGACAGACCCTGTATGTAGTGCCTGAGCTAAACTTTCTGGTCCTTGTAGCTCATCACTCAATACTATCAATTCCTTGTATGTAGTGTATGAGCTCAACTTTCTAGTTCTTGTAGCTCATCACTTAATACTATCAATTCCTTGTATGTAGTGTATGAGCTGAACTTTCTAGTTCTTGTAGCTCATCACTCAATACTATCAATTCCTTGTATGTATTGTATGAGCTGAACTTTCTAGTTCTTGTAGCTCATCACTCAATACTATCAATTCCTTGTATGTATTGTATGAGCTGAACTTTCTAGTTCTTGTAGCTCATCACTCAATACTATCTAGGAGGACACCATGAGTCACATTACATCATTATAAAAATATAAGGGAGAAAACATTTTCTCCCAAACTTAATCAATATGACTCAAAATTATCATATTATTAGTGAGTTACAGTTAACCCTCACTTTACGCAGTTAATTCAACCCACGGCGGCCCGCTTAAAGTGAGAAACGCGTAAAGTGAACTACATAACATATGGGATTAATTGAAATAGAGACCGGGCTGACCCCCAAACTCCACTTTTTCCCAACACAATACGTACGTTTTACTAAAAATAACATCTTAACTTTATGATGGTATTCACCCACACATAATATAGAAGGGAACAGTCAATAAGAGAAGAATAAACTGAAGGTTAGGTTAGGAAAAAACAAGGTTGGGGTTAACACTTACATTAGTAGAAGAGATGGGTTGGCGTAGGGGAATGGAGGCTGGTTCCGAGGCAGAGGGCAGACTACTGGCCCTCAGGTGAGTCTTCATCGGTGTCATCCACACTTACTAGTGCCTCCCTGACAAATCCCTCAAAGTCATCATCACTGTCTCTGCCTCTGTCACTATCACTGGCTTGGGCTGGCTGTGGTGGGTTGCAGGCGAAGAACTCTGTTATGCTTTGCTGACGGCTGGTGTTTATGTTGTCGTGATAAACCTTGATGTAGGGCTCCATAGTCTGCAACAGCTGGGTAGTGAAGATTTCATACCTGTTTGCGTCAGGGTCGTCGGAAAGGAGGAGCTTGACTTTCTCGATACACTTGATGGCAACCCTAACATTACTATGGGATAAGCGGCGTTCTTCTTGGGATGACGCACCACCTGCCTCTTCACTGACGTCATCATCATCTACCATCTCGTCGGTAGTCACATCAAGATCCCTTATCACCTCCAGGATGTCGTCGTTGGTGGTCTCGGAGAAGCCTGCAACTGTAACACTCTGCGCAGCTTCTCTGGCAAGGTCCACTGCTACTGCAACAGTCTGAACCTCACCAGTCACAGATTTACTCTGCCTAACACCCGGAATGCCTTGCAACACATGTCTCCATGCGTGACGAACAGTTGCTACAGACACCTGATCCCATGCCTCCACCAAGAAGTCCACAGCTTTCTTGACGTTGAATGTTCTCCAGAATTGTTTTAAAAGTACTTCTTGCTCTGCCAACTGTTGATTCTCGTCGTCTTCGCTCTTGCTATCGGTGTTGGTGTCACTCAGGTTACGCAACTCTTCCTTGGTGTTGGTGTAGTCGTTCAGGAGGTTGAATTTTTTAGCAGAGAATGCAGCTTTTACATTACAGATCAATTCTTGGTCCATTTGGCTGTAATATAGATGTAGTGTTGGGAGGAAGGTAGACCACTTTTACATTGGGGTGACGATCTAACAGTAGGGACGAGTGTCCTGGTGCGTTGTCCAGCAGCAACAAATTCTTGAATTGCACATTATGTTGCTCACAGAATTTCTTCACATCGGGAACGAAACAGTCATCAAACCAGGAGAGGGACAGTGTAGAGAACATCCATGCCGTACATGCGGTCAGCCAGTGGACATTTAGCTTGGTCATGTCCATGCTCTTGTAGGCGTGCGGCTTGCGTGCTGTGTGGATCACCGATAACTTGAGCTTACAGGTACCGGAGGCATTGGTGGTAAACAGGACGGTGATGTGCTCCTTCTGCAACTTCCGGCCCCGACACTTGCTGGCATTCTTCACAACGAAGGTCTTGGAAGGTAGCTTTTTCCAAAAATGACCAGATTCGTCCATGTTAAACACCTGGTCGTCGGTGTACTGTCCTTCCTCCATAATCTCACGTAAAAACGGAGGAAATTCCCTAGCCGCAACACGGTCAGCACTAGCTTCTTCACCACCAATGTTGATATTGGTGATCTTGTTTCTCTTCTTAAACCTCTGTAACCACCCAGAGGAAGCATTAAAGGGTTTGGGCTCTGTAATTCCCATCTTTCGTGACACTGCAGCATACAGTTCACATGCGTACTCCTTAACTGAGCGCGTGTCCACCGCCATGTTCCGTCGCGCCTGACGCACCAAGTAGCTCACAAGTAATTTTTGTGTCTTGAGAAGCACCTGGTTATGGCAATACTTGATCATAGAAGCACCTGTAGACTTTGTGATGTTCATGTGCTCCTTTATCTTGGCTGCATCCATCTTAATTGTTCTGATCGTAGACTCGTTAACACCATGGTGGCGCGTGAGATCAACCTGTCTTGTTCCTTTCTCCAACTCTTGTGTGATCTTATATTTAATTTCGTAGCTTAAGGAACATCGTGTCTTCTTTGGCTTAGGGCGGCTGGGTCCAGGTAATGCAAGGTTTCTTTGTGGTGGTGGTCCGGTGGAAGCCATTCTTATGGAACAATGGATACCGATATACACGGTGTAGCCTGGAGGGGTGTAACTGACGCGGTAGGTCGAGGGGCTTGAACGTTCCCGCGGCGGGGCATGTCATAGTACTACATTAAACCAATCACAGCTAGCAGGGAGGGAGGTAAGGATGCTTTGCCCAATCACAGTCTGCTACGCCATATGACGTCACCGATAACACAACAAAGACATACACGGTTCAACCTACTCGCGCCTCTTACACAACATGGCGGAGGCGGGAGAGATGGCAGGAGGTTTGGATCCAAAAATGGCGCGGCGCGAGAGGACCGCCACAGCCGCTCTCCGCGTAAAGGGGTACACGCACCGCGGATAGTGAGCATTCCGGTTTCGGCAGGGTACCGCATAAACGTGGAAACGCGTAAAGTGGGACCGCGTAAAGCGAGGGTTGACTGTAATTCATTAAGATCTCTTATTGTTATATAAGTCACTCATTTGACAATTTTAAACAATTAACTCACCATGACGTATCTCTTTCCCGACTCTTATATCAAGTATCCCTTAGCTCAATGAATTTTTTTTTTTTTTTTACATAAAATAATTTCATTTTGAACATTTTATTTAGAGGGATCATCAAGATCTCTATTTGTTGCCAATCAGGAGCACAGACATTATCCCCCAAGTAATAACTTAAGCGAGAATTTCTACGTGCGCACTATCACCCGGCAGGGTTGACAGTGCTGAGTCGCTAACATAGCGCTCTATTGGCAACAGCGTTCACTATTACTCTAGCAGTACTTATTGGGTTGAGAATTCCACCATGAATTGTTCTCATATAACCCATAAATCGGAAAATCGGACGAAATCTGAACTGTCCGTATCAAATTTCTGGTTCTGGGATTGTCTCAGTTGCAATTTGGGATGTATTTTCAAATTCTGTGTCACTACTAAGGAATAATGAAGTCTCAGGTGCACTGCACTCTAAGATTAAGAGAAAACAGACGACTCAGGAGTCCTGAAGTGAGAGAAAACGGACTCCTATGACGGGGTACTCAAATAAAGAGACATGGCTACATGTTTTGTGGACTACCCACTGTACAGTATTGATCGTATAATTTTCATCACTTTGTAATAAACCTAGTCATGCCTATGTGTGTTTCTGATAATTACCATAACATTATATACAGTCAACCCTCACTTTACGCGGTTAATTCAACCCACAGGGTACCGTGGAAAGTGAGAAATGCGTAAAGTGAAGAACATAACATATGGGATTAATTGAAATAGAGACCGGGCCGACCCCCAAACTCCACTTTTTGACGACACACAACTATGTTGTAGTAAAAATATTATCTTAACTTTATGATGGTATGCACACACAATTAATATAGAAGAGGTTAGGTTAGGAAAATAAACGTTAGGTTAGGAAAAATAAAGGTTAAGTTAGGAAAAGTAAAGGTTGGGGTTAACACTTATGTTAGTAGAAGAGATGGGTCGGCGTACGGGAATGGAGGCTGGTTCCGAGGCAGAGGGCCTCCCTGACAAATCCCTCGAAGTCATCATCACTGTCTCTACCTCTGTCACTATCACTGGCTTGGGCTGGCTGTGGTGGGTTGCGGGCGAAGAACTCTGTTATGCTTTTCTGACGGCTGGTGTTTATGTTGTCGTGATAAACCTTGAAGTAGGGCTCCATAGTCTGCAACAGCTGGGTAGTGAAGATTTCATACCTGTTTGCGTCAGGGTCATCGGAAAGGAGGAGCTTGACTTTCTCGATACACTTGATGGCACCCCTAACATTACTATGGGATAAGCGGCGTTCTTCTTGGGATGACGCACCACCTGCCTCTTCACTGACGTCATCATCATCTACCATCTCGTCGGTAGTCACATGAGGATCCCTTATCACCTCCAGGATGTCGTCCTTGGTGGTCTCGGAGAAGCCTGCAGCTGTACCACTCTGCGTAGCTTCCCTGGCAAGGTCCACTGCTTCTGCAACAGTCTGAACCTCACCAGTCACAGATTGACTCTGCCTAACGGCCGGAATGCCTTGCAACACATGTCTCCATGCATGACGAACAGTTGCTACAGACAGCTGATCCCATGCCTCCACCAAGAAGTCCACAGCTTTCTTGCTGTTGAATATTCTCTAGAATTGTTTTAAAAGTACTTGTTGCTCTGCCAACTGTTGATCCTCGCCGTCTTCGCTCTTGCTATCGATGGTGGTGTCACTCAGGTTACGCAACTCTTCCCTGGTGTTGGTGTAGTCGTTCAGGAGCTTGAATTTTTTAGTAGAGAATGCAGCTTTTACATTACAGATTAACTCTTGGTCCAGGAGCTGTAATATAGACGTAGTGTTGGGAGGAAGGAAGACCACTTTTACGTTGGGGTGACGATCTAACAGTAGGGGCGAGTGTCCTGGTGCGTTGTCCAGCAGCAACAAAATCTTGAATTGCACATTCTGTTGCTCACAGAATTTCTTCACATCGGGAACGAAACAGTCATCAAACCAGGAGAGGGACAGTGCAGAGAACATCCACGCCTTACGTGCGGTCAGCCAGTGGACATTTAGCTTGGTCATGTCCATGTTCTTGTAGGCGTGCGGCTTGCGTGCTGTGTGGATCACCGATAACTTGAGCTTACAGGTACCGGAGACATTGGTGGTAAACAGGACGGTGATGCGCTCCTTCTGCAACTTCCAGCCCCGGATCTTGCTGGCATTCTTCACAACGAAGGTCTTGGAAGGTAGCTTTTTCCAAAAAAGACCAGATTCGTCCATGTTAAACACCTGGTCGTCGGTGTACTGTCCTTCCTCCATAATCTCACGTAAAAACGGAGGAAATTCCCTAGCCGCAACACGGTCAGCACTAGCTTCTTCACCACCAATGTTGATATTGGTGATCTTTTTCCTCTTCTTAAACCTCTGTAACCACCCAGAGGAAGCATTAAAGGGTTTGGGCTCTGTAATTCCCATCTTTCGTGACACTGCAGCATACAGCTTACGTGCGTACTCCTTAACAGAGCGCGTGTCCACCGCCATGTTCCGTCGCGCCTGACGCACCAAGTAGCTCACAAGTAATTTTTCCGTCCTGAGAAGCACCTGGTTGTGGAAATACTTGATCATAGAAGCACCTGTAGACTTTGTGATGTTCATGTGCTCCTTTATCTTGGCTGCATCCTTCTTTATCGTCCGGATCGTAGATTCGTTCACACCCTGCTGGCGCGCCAAATCAACCTGTCTTGTTCCTTTCTCCAACTCTTGGATGATCTTGTACTTCATCTCGTAGCTTAAGGAACGTCATGTCTTCTTTGGCTTAGGGCGGCTGGGTCCAGGTAAGGAAAGGTTTCTCTCTGGGGGCGGTGGTCCAGCGGAAGCCATTTTACAGAACAATGGATGCACGATTACACGGTGTGGCCTGGAGGGATGAAACTGCCGCGGCTAGGTCAAGCGTCTTTCCTCTCTCCCTCCCTCCCTCCCCCGGGTGGACACATCATATTACTTTAAACCAATTACAGCTAGCAGCGGAGGGAGGTAGGGATGCATGGCCAATCACAGTTCGATACGTCATATGGCATCACTGATAACGCAACAGAGACATGCACTGCGCAACCTTACCACGCAGCTTGCCCAGGCGGAGGCGGGAGCAGGCGGGAGGGGCGAATCCTTCGCCGACTCAAGTCCCTCGGAGTTCCTGCACCCGAGCTCCTCAGTGTTTACACAACATTCATACTTCCCAAGCTCACCTATGCCTCCCCCACCTGGTCTTCCTCCCTAAATGCCACACAACGTAAACACCTAGAAAAAGTGCAAAAGAGGGCATGCAAGATTATTCTCTCCCCTTCCTACTCCACATATCAAGAAGCGCTCAACACATTGACCCTTTCGACTCTCACTGACCATCACCACGACCTCATCTGCAAATTTGGTAAGTAGCTTCTACACCATCCTCGACACCGGCTCCTACTACCACCTGAGATCCCTAGCCCGAGAATTGCTGTTCGACACCACAACCGCATCCAGCCCATACGTGCACGAACTGATCGCTATAAGAACAGCCCAGTCCCAACCATTGTAAAAATTATTAATAACTTGTAATAAACCAGTGTACTCACTCCCAGTAAACACTACTCCTTGCACTGTCACTATGTTGAAATGAACTGTAGTTTGTGCTTTTCCCCATCTAATTATTATATGTCTTATTTGTGTCACTTATGTTACTTGTATATTATTTGTAATTCGAAACCCATTCCCCAAATATGTAACTGTATATTTTCAGCCTTCTGGCTGCCAAGCTCTTTCAATAAACCGTTAATTATTATTATTATTATTATTATTATTAATCTAAAAATAGCGTCGAGCCAGACACTCTCCGCGTAAAGGGGTACACGCACCGCGGAATGTGAGCATCCTGGTTTCGGCAGGGTACAGCGTAAACGTGGAAACGCGGAATGTGGGACCGCGTAAAGCGAGGGTTGACTGTATTTATATATTTAGCGGTTGTACAAACACAAGGCCTCACACATGCCACTCAGACTGACAGACATGACAAGTTTTACCAACCATAAATACAGTTGAAGCTTTAAACATCACTCACAATGGATCTTGCAAATTCCAACTGTAATCAGACATACCTAAGTTGCCTCAACAATTGCAACCCCTGTTGCAATATCAAATTCTGTGTCATTACTAAGGAATAACGAAATCTCTGGTGCACTGCACTCCAAGATTCAGAGAAAACGGAGGACTCAGGCGTCCTGAAATGAGAGAAAACGGACTCCTATGACGGGGCACTCAAATAAACATACACATAGCTGTATAATGGAAATTAACCCCTAAATCGGTAAATTCGGACAATCGGCTAAAACGAACACCCCCCATTAGTGCGTTTTAACGAGGGTCGACTGTATAAAATCCTCGCGGAGCTTAGTATTTCTGCAATTACAACACAAATTCGTGGAGCTCTCCATTGTGTGTACTTATAGCTGAATCGCCAGGCAAGAGATAAAGGTGGCAATGTGTGCGATGGGGGGCGAAGGGCGGGGGTTTCAACAATTGCAATTAAATGCCAGGTAGTGACATGTCCTCCTAATATTACTTATGAAGTAATTATTAGATGTTTTAATTGCCTGAATGTTGGCCTGGCGAGTTATTGCTTGGCATTAACATACCTAGGTTAAAAGCTAAGCGTCGCATTCTGGGTTGAAAAAAACATAATGTAAAAAAAAGTGATGGGTGGTTAACGAAACGAGAGCGACGCTGTATATTTTCAGCCTTCTGGCTGCCAAGCTCTTTCAATAAACCGTTAATTATTATTTTTATTATTATTATGTGTCACCAAATCATCAAATTGGGACTTAAAATAATTTGTGTTTTTACAACTAATAAATCGCGAATATCGCGTTTAATTTTGGAATGTGCCGCTTAATTCTGGTATATTCTTAAGTTACTCGATGAGATCTACTAAATGATAAGAAAAAAAATCGTAAAAAGGTGTTGGGTTGATAAAGAAAAATAACCTCTTTTTGTCTTTATTATTCAGTAAAGCCCTCAAGTGGCCATTCAATATTAACTTTTCTCTTCAATGGCATCTACCAATAATAAAGTCTTCAAAAACACAACCCCTGATTAACCCACAGAAGAGAGTTGTGAGGACAATGACCTACTTAAAAACTGATAACTCTAACGAACAATTTGCTAAATTGAAATGTTAAAATTCGAAGGTATTAACACTACTACTATGCCCTATTTGTATACAAATCTGTTAGTCACTCGATTGAAAATAATTATTTCCAGTTCTGGAATAATCAGAGATACAACTTAAGACACCCAGAGCTACTAAGACAACCCCCCATGCGCTCCTCTCAGTCCCAGACTTCCATAAAATATCATGGTGCGAAGGTGTGGAACAACTTACCCCCACCCATCCGAGCAAAGACTTTACTCTTCCTTCCTTAAAAAAAATCTTTTGTCTAGGTATTAATATTTTTGTAATACCTACTTTATATTCCTACTTCTATTGTACCACCAAAACCATTATATCAGAAATTGTGCAGATAGAAAGAAATTACCATTGCAATAATTATATATTTGCCGACAAGGTATGATTCTGACAGCTTTTGTCCTTTTGTTTCACCTTAATACAACCCATGTTGTATTACTTCCTTACCGTAAAATATGTATACTATACATTATTTAAAATATAATTGCAAAAAAAAATATATAAATAAATAATGAAGTGATAAACCCGGTAACATTCTACTATGTTCTTACAACCATCATGTTATGTATACTAGTCCAGATGACATTAAATGTTAGATAATACTTCCTTGAGATAAATGTTTAGTATATATCAGGTGCCTGCAAGAGTGCTCAGGCTCTTAGCTGGTTCAGCCATATCAATATTATTATTGACACTGTATCTGCATTTTTCTGGCTAAATAAACTGTTTCAATATCAATACTCAAACTTTCCCTTCCTTTTGGAAGCATGCCTCGGTTCAACCCATCCTGAAGAAGGGTGACCATTCTAATCCCTCTTAACTATCACCCATTGCCTTAACTTCATCCCTAAAATTTTCAAAATTTTCTTAAACTGTTATTTTCTCCGTTACCTTGAACGCCTTTCTCTTTTGTCGGATCACCAGTATGACTTTTGCCAGGCAAGATCTACTGGTGATCTGCTCTCTTACTGCACCCATCTTTGGTCATCCTCTCCTAGGATTATAAGGAAACTTTCATCGTGGCCCTCAACATTTCCAAAGCATTTAACAGGGTATGGCACAAGTTTTTGCTTTCTAACTTCCCTCTTGTTGTTTCTCTCCCCCACTTTGTTCTCTAATTTCTAACTTCCTTGAGAACCGATCCATGACAGTTATTGTTGAGAGATTGAGCTCTCGTTTTTCTCTGCCAGTAGTGGTGTTCCACGGGGTTCTCTTCTTTCACCTACTCTTTTCCTTCTTTTTATCAATGATTTATGTCAAACTACTACTAAATCTATCCATTCTTGCACTGATGATTCTACTTTTCAATCTTCTCCTTTTTCCCTTCCACCTAATTCTTAAGCTAGATCTCTTTCTTGGGCTTATATCGTTTCATTTATCAATAATGATCTGTGCAGCATCTCCAAATGGGGAGGTAGAAATTTAGTTAAATCCAATACGTAGTATTTCCCAATTACACTTTCCAGAATTGAAGATCTCCCACAGATTACATTTCAGGACAAATTTTAAAATAGATATGCTAGGCCTCACCATTTCTGTTAATAATAAATATCATGGAAGGCACACATCCACAACATTGCTAAAACTGCCTCCCAAAAGCTGGGAATGTTCTACAGATGCTATAGCTACTTCATTCCTGATCATTTGCTTCAAGTTTATAAGGGATTTGTTCGTTCTAACTTGAAGTAATGCTCTCATATCTGGGGTGGCTCTTTTTCTGTCCAACTGTCTCTTTGCCACAATGTTGCTACACTTTCTCTCTTTTACATGTACAGTCAGTCCCAGACTTACGACAGGGTTAGGGACCGACCACCAAGTCATAAGTCGAATTGGTTAAGTCGAAAATGCGAAAATAACGCCTGTACAGTGGTCCCTCGAATAACGAACACATTTGGTTCCAACTCACAGAAAAAGTATACACAAAGTAAAGCCAAAAAATGCTTTAAGTCAGAAACACTCCTAAAAATCACCGAAATCGCCCTTAAATCACTATACAGTGGTCCCTCGGTTAACGAACACAATTCGTTCCACACAGTCGTTCGTTAACCGAAAAATTGTAAACCGAATCTATTATTTCAATGGGACACTGGGTAATTGGTTCCAGCTCACAGAAAAGTACATACAAAGTACAGCTAGACCCTGACTTACGACGGGGTTAGGGACCCAAATCCAGGTCGTAAGTCCAACATGGTCGTAAGTCCGACATGGTCGTAAGTCCGACATAGATAAAAAAAAAAAAAAAAAAAATTTAAAAAAAAAATTCAAATTTTTTTTTTCAAAAAAAAATTAAAAATCTACAATGAAATACAGTACACTAAACGTAAAAAATAATGAGGAATGGATACAGTACAGTAAAAGTAATAAATAATGAGGAATGGATACAGTGTGACTGAGCACTTACCTTAAATGTAGTCAGCTGAATGCACACAGAGCCCCCATAATTTTCTATTTACAGGATACATGGAGACTATATTAATTGGAAGAAGCAGAAGAGGAGACAGGGCTGGGTGGGTCATCAATGTCGCTTTCTTCAGACAGGTTTATGTACAGGGGTAACTTGCTGGTTGAAGGTATTGGATCATCTTGAGGGAGTGAAGAGGCAGCACTGGTGGGGCGTGAGGAGCCAGTACTGGGGGACTTCTTGAAATAGATGTCCAATTTAGACTGCACAGTTTGCTTTTTCTTTTCATTATAAATTTCTCTGTAGCAAGCAAGTGCATCTTGGATCATTCTGTCAACTTTGGCATAACGCTCATAATTTTGATCCATGTCATCAAACATTTGCATTCCTTTATTAATTGTAGCAAATGCCTCTGCCATATGTTTCACTGAAAACTTTTTGGGGGTGCAGGCTCTTCTTCTACATTTTGTCTCTCTTCTTCCTCTGCAACTTTCTGTGCATCTAGTTCAATAAGATCCTCGTTACTGAGCTCTTCTGCTACACTTTCAACCAACTGTCCAACATCTTCAGTATCAATTTCTAACTCCAGCTGTTTACCTAACTCCACTATCTTGTTACTAATATCCAAAATAACTTCATTTTCATTAAATCCTTTGAAACTGTGCACATATCTTTTCAGGATTTTCTTCCATATTCCATTCATGCAATGTTTTGTAACCTGATCCCATGCTGCACTAATGTTCTTTATACATGACAAAATGTTGTACTCCTTCCAAAACTGTCTGAGCGTTTTCTCACCTTCAGTAGCAGCAACAGCCTGAGCGAAGGTCGTGCGTAAATAATACGCTTTAAAGGCAGCAATAGCACCTTGATCCATGGGTTGGATGATAGAGGTAGTGTTAGGTGGCATGTACACTACCTTAACATCAGGGTGCATGTCGTCCAGGTGTGGTGGGTGTCCCGGAGCATTATCCAAAATCAGTAAAATCTTGAATGGAATCCTTTGTTGCAGACAATACTCCTTGGCTCGTGGAATGAAACAAGTCATGAACCAATCCTCAAACAGTACTAGGGTCATCCAGGCTTTCTTGTTACTGCGATAAAACACTGGCAGTGTGTGCTTGCTGACATGTTTAAATGCCCTGGGGTTCTCTGAATGATAGATCATGAAGGGCTTTAGCTTGAAACCAGCAACATTCCCCCCCAACAGAAGTGTAATTCTGTCCTTGAATGCCTTGAATCCGGGCATTTTTTTTGCCTCTTTGTGGATGTATGTCCGCTCAGGCATGCGTTTCCACAATAATCCAGTCTCATCCACATTGAATATTTGCTCAGGCAAATAATTCCCTTCCACAATCACATCATCTAACTCCTCCTTAAAAGCTTCGGCAGCACCAACATCGGCACTAGCTGCCTCTCCACTCACCTTAACACTGTGTAGACTGTAGCGTTTTTTAAATCTATCAAACCACCCTTGACTTCCTGTAAAGGTTTGATCACATTCATCTCCTGCCTGCTCCTTCAGGCTTTGGAACAGGCTTCTTGCTTTAGCCTGTATGGTTAGAACACTTAAGGGTACACGCTTCTGTATCTGGTCTTCTATCCATATCACCAATAATTTTTCCATATCGTGGATAGGACCTTGTCTTTTCTTTGATATTATAGTTCCCTTTATAGGTGTTGTTCCTTTCACTACTTCACGAATACGTTCCTTGTCCTTCAGAATAGTGGATATAGTCGAGTGTGAGAAACCTAGGTCGCGTGAGATTGTTGCTACTGTTTTTCCATTCTCATACTGTGTTATTATCTTCAGTTTCATCTCAAAAGTAATTGCCTGTCTCCTTTTCCTTGGAGCACCACCAGCACTCTCACTTTTACGCTTTCCAGTCATTATAAAGTCAATTAAATACGATAATAACGAAAGTTCACAGCGCGATCAGTATAGGATACGATAGCCAAACACAAACAAAGCGCTCCACTGAGTGAGTGTACCCACGAGGCGACCCAAGACACCCCTCCCTCTCGCCCGGGACGGAAACGTTTCGGTATAGAAAATGCGCGCGTCATTTGAAAAAATTTTTGGTCACGACGGTCGCAGTTGTATGTCCCGTATGGACGTACGGTCAAAGCAGGTCGTAAGTACCAATGGACGTAAGTCCACGTAGTCGTAAGTCGGGCTCTAGCTGTATAGCCAAATAATGCATAAAGTCAGAAACACTCCTAAAATTCCCCTAAATGGCCCGAAATCACTATGCAGTACTGTATATATACGTACATATACACTAGAACTCTTAAATCAATCCTGTAATGTGATACAGGTGATTAATTTTTATCTCTTGTGCAAAATATATGACGTTTATATTCAAATTATTCGCTGTCTTGCAAAGATTCCAGCAATGCAAATTATATTTTCCTAACCGTAGTCTGTGATATTATATAAGATAAAAACTGTAAGCCTAAAACCCTGGCTGGGCAGATGGGGGAGAGGGAGGGAGGGGGAGGTGAGGTGATATGTTTGACAGTTGGCGCCGAATGTCTAATGTGTGTTTATTTATCAGTCCTTAAGAGTGACTAAGCTTTTCTCTTATAAAATGCCACTGAAATGACCTGGGATAATATAATTTACATTGCTGAAATTCTTGTAAGATAGTGAATAATTTGAATATAAACAAGCTATAATTTACATTCGACATAAAAATGTTAGTTCCGTAATCATTTCGTACATGTACAGTACAGATTGGCACTTAGGTCATTTATTTCTTTTACTTTTCTTTTAGTATGGTGTGTGCATGTAAATGAATAAAAATAAATGAAGAAATTTATGTAAATCTACCCAAAAATACAGTTGCAAAACTGTATACAGTTGTACCCCACTTAACGCGGTCAATTGAACCCAGAGGGTCCCGTGTTAAGTGAAATCCGCGTTAAGTGAACAACAGAACATATGGGATTAATTCCAATAGAAACCGGCCCGACCCCCAAACTCCACTTTTTGAAGGCACATACCTATGTTGTAGTAAAAATAACATCTTAATTTTATGATGGTACATGCACACAATTAATACTTAAGAGAAATAGAGAAATACAGTCGCCAAGTTAATGTCCATTCAAGTAATGGACTCAACTCCCTCCCCCTCTTCTCACACTACACTCGCTGGCTCTTCCCTCTCAGAGAAATTTTTGGGGGAAAACCACTAAATTTTAATAAATAATACCTCAAACTAAAGTTAGGATAATACAATTGACATTGCTGGATTCCTTGTAAGACCAGGAATATTTTGAATATAAATGTCATATATTTTGCACAAAAGATAACATAGTTACCTAGAGAAAAATTTTTATCTAAAATTTGTATGTTTAATGCAAAATATATGATGTTTATATTCAAAATGATCACCAAATTATAAGAATTCCAGCAATGTAAATTATATTCTGACCGGGTAATTTGTATGAATTTTATGAGCTAAAACAAATATCTTCAGTTAATAAAAAAATAATAATTCTTCACAGGGTAACAGATGGTCGGTCGGTCCCTCCCTCCCCCCCACCCCCCCACCAACCGTCCCAAGGAGATGTGTGGGATAACCACTAAATTTTAATAAATGATACCTCAAACTAAAGTTAGGATAATATAATTGACATTGCTGGATTCCTTGTAAGACCAGGAATATTTTGAATATAAATGTCATATATTTTGCACAAAAGATAACATAGTTACTCTGAGAAAATTTTTTATCTAAATTTGTATGTCTAATGGAAAATATATGATGTTTATTTTCAAAATGATCACCAAATTATAAGAATTCCAGCAATGTAAATTATATTCTGGCCGGGTAATTTGTATGAATTTTATGAGCTAAAACAGGCAGTCAGGCAGGGTGGCGGGTGGGGCAAATCTAAAAATAGCGTCTCGAGCCGGACACTCACCGCGTATATGTGGAAAAAATCCGTGTTAAGTGAAAGTTCAGCTCTGGCGAGGCACCGCGTATATGATAAAACGCGTTAAGTGAAACCGCGTTAGGCGGGGTAATACTGTAATTGGATGAAGCAGAGGGGGAGACAGGGCTGGGTGGGTCATCAATGTCGCTTTCTTCAGATAGGTTAACATACAGGGGATACTTGCTTGTTGAAGGGATTGGATCATCTTTAGGGAGTGAAGAGGCAGCACTGGTGGGGCGTGAGGAGACAGCAATGGGGGACTTCTTAAAATATACAGTATGTCCAATTTAGACTGCACAGTTTGCCTTTTCTTTTCATTGTAAATTTCCCTGTGGCAAGCAAGTGCATCTTGGATCATTCTGTCAACTTTTGCAAAACGCTCAACATTTTGATCCATTTCGTCAAACATTTGCATCCCCTTATTAATTGTAGCAAATGCCTCTGCCATTTGTTTCACTGAAAATTTTTTGGGGGGTGCAGGTTCTTCTACATTTTGACTCTCTTCTTCCTCTGCAATTTTCTGTGCATCCAGTTCAATAAGATCCTCATTACTTAGCTCTTCTGCTACACTTTCAACCAACTGCTCAACATCTTCATTATCAATTTCTAACTCCAGATGTTTACCCAACTGCACTATCGTGTTACTAATCTCAGAAATAGCTTCATCTTCATTAAATCCTTCGAAACTGTTCACATATCTTTTCAGGACTTTCTTCCATATTCCATTCATGCACTGACCTGTAACCTCATCCCATGCTGCAGCAATGTTCTTTATACATTTCAAAATATTGTAGTCCTTCCAAAACTCTCTGAGCGTTTTCTTGCCTTCAGTAGCAGCAACAGCTTGAGCGAAGGTCGTGCGTAAATAATGCGCTTTAAAAGCAGCAATAGCACCTTGATCCATGGGTTGAATGATAGAGGTAGTGTTAGGTGGAATGTAGACTGCCTCAACATGAGGGTGCAGGTCGTTCAGGTGTGGTGGGTGTCCTGGAGCATTATCCAAAATTAAACAAATCTTGAATGCAATCCCTTGCTGCAGACAATACTCCTTGGCTCGTGGAATGAAACAAGTCAGGAACCAATCCTCAAACAGTACTAGGGTCATCCATGCTTTCTTATTGTACTGCGATAAAACACTGGCAGTGTGTGCTTGCTGACATTTTTAAAAGCCCTGGGGTTCTTTGAATTGAATGATATACCCTGTATCATGAAGGGCTTTATCTTGAAACCAGCTACATTCCACCAACAGAAGTGTGATTCGGTCCTTGAATGCCTTAAATCCCGGCATGGTTTTCTCCTCTTTGTGGATGTATGTCCATTCTGGCATGCGCTTCCAGAATAAGCCAGTTTCATCCACATTAAATATTTGCTCAGGCAAATAATTTCCCTCCACGATAACACAATCGAGCTCCTCCTTAAAAGCTTTGGCAGCACCCACATCAGCACTTGCTGCCTCTCCACTCACCTTTACACTTTGCAAACTGTAACGGTTCTTAAACCTTTGGAACCACCCATGACTTGCTGTTAAGTTTTGGTCGCACTCATCTCCTTCCGGCTCCTTCAGGCCTTCGAAAAGGCTTTTTGCTTTAGCCTGTAGGGTTAGAAGGCTTAAGGGTACATACTTTGGTATCTGATCTTCCATCCATATCACAAGTAATTTTTCCATCTCATGAATAGGACCTTGTCTTTTTTATTTTAGTATTGTTCCCTTTATAGATGCTGATCATTTCACTACTTCACGAATTCGTTACTTGTCCTTCAAAATTGTAGATATCGTCAAGTGAGAGACGCCAAGGTCGCATGAAATGGTTGCTACCGTTTTTCCATTTTCATATTGCATTATTAATATTTCATTTTCATCTCAAAAGTAATTGACTGTCTCCTTTTCTTCTGAGCAGCACCAGAACTCTCACTTCTACGCTTGCCAGTCATTCTAAAGTGAATTACAAACGAAAATATTGTCAGTACACAGCGCGATCACTACCGACAACAATGACAGCCAAACACCAACTGAGCACTCTACGGCGTGGGTGCTGTAGCCACGAGGCGACCCAGCTCATGCGACGCTCTCGTACGGGACGGAAACGTTTTGGTCCTAGAAAATACGCGTGTCATTAGAAAAATTTTTGGTACCGACAGCGGCGGTTGTATGCGTGTGTGGTCGTATGTCGAGTAGGTCGTAAGTCGAGGATTAGCTGTATATAAGATAAAAACTTAAAGCCTACTGTATAACCACCAAACACTGGCTGGGAGGGAGGGAGGGGGGAAGGGTAGGTGACAGTGTCATGTTTGACAGTTGGCGCCGAAGGTCGAGTGAAGTACAGCTGCTCCCTGACTTACGATGGGGGTTAGGGACCCAAGTCCAGGACGTAAGTCAAAATGGTCGTAAGTCGAAAATATTTGAATAATACATAGAAAATCTAAAATGGGTGTCTCTTTTTTATCTCAGCACCACAAAACTCTCACTTTTAAGCATGCCAGCCATTTTAAAGTGAATTACAAACTAAAATTTTGTCAGTTCACAGCTCAATCACTGATGTTGGGACTCGAAAATACGTAATTTGACAAAATTTTGGTACGACTGAGGCGGTCATATGTCTGGGTGGTTGTAATTCAAGTAGGTCGTAAGTTGGGGGGTAGCTGTATTTATTTGTTTTTTTGTGTCCTTTAGATTGAGTTTTTGTTTTTTATTATAAAATGTCATAGAAGTGACCGGGGAAAATATAATTTACATTGCTGGAATTCTTATAAGATAGTGATTAATTTGAATGTAAACATGCTATTGTTTGTATTCGACAAAAAATTTTGTACCGGTAATGGTACTGTATGTTAACATTCCAATCCCTTCATATGATGATCCTCAAGTACTTACATGCCAGATACTGTACTATCAAGTGTGCAGGAGTTTTGTGTAGCAGTCTATATTGTACTTACCATTACTTATCTTTGATTTTCTATACCTTTCAGCCTCTGTATTATGCTGGTATGTTCCTTCTTTTCTCTGGAAAAGTTGACAAGTCTCGAGAGTATGTGGATCGTATGTTGAAAATGAATCCTGAGCATGAAGATGGTTTGGTGCTGAAAGGCTGGGTTGAGCTTACTGCTGGTCGTGAGAGTAAGACTAGGAACACAATGCAGTACTTTGATAAGGTCCTACAGCGGTAAGTGTTCCCATGGAATGTTTAGAAGTTCTGGTTTTACAAGTTAAACTTTAACTATCATGACAGAAGCATATTTATAAATGCACTACATATTTATTCCTTTTTATAACGTGGTGCCTGTGAGGATATTCCTTTAAGGAACCCCCAGATTTTGATTTCTCTGCTATTATGTGAAATTTGAGGCTGTTTTCATGTATTGAATGTAAGACCCACGAAAAATTAGACAAGCAATTTTCCATATAATTTTAATAAAGCAATCTAATATAATTTAACATGATGCATTAATCTTCACGTGTAATACAAGTGACAGAATGTCACCCTTTCTTCACTGTCGTCTTCTAACCACTATAATCCTGCAGACATCACGATTGTCTTACAATCCACCATCACGTAATCACCATTAGACCACACTTCCTCATAAACAGGTTCATCACTATAACACTGCAGACGTCACCTTTGTCTCACAATCCACCGTCACATAATCACCATCAGTCTACAGTTACATAATTACCACAGTCATGTAATTACCATCAGTCCACACTTCCTCATAGACACTGTCAATATCTGTTGTGGTCTGGTGGTGAGAAGTTACGTACAGTTCCTTGGTGTTGGTAACAATTGCATGTTGGGCTAGAGTGATGACCACGTGGTGTGTGGTGGGGCTAGTGATGACTCCTTCCATTCCTCGTGAAATTGGTGTTGCTCCAGCCATCAGTTCTCCCTTTCTCTCCTCTCCCTTGTCCTTTTATACCACATTCTGGGACATGAATGACCAATCAGCTGAAGTTCCACAGAGCAGGAACCAATAGAAAATTTAAGTTATAATTTGGGACAGTATCAACTCAATGTTCACATTATGGTGAATCCTTTCTGTTTAAGTTGAAACATTAAATCCCAAATTTCAGTCTCAAATCCCCAAACTTCAGGTATTACATAATGCACAACCCTTTGAGATGAAGCACCCTTATCCACAAGATCCTGAACCCCAGTGAATATTGAAATTAATGTGATACAGTAGGTTTTCGCTTAACGTCTGGGTTACGTTCCTGAAAATACGACGTTATATGAAACAACGTTAAGCGGATCGATTTTCCCCATAAGAAATATAGATCAAATCCGGGAGTTACGTTCCTCAGCCTCCCTTTGCCCCATGAAATACATTACATATACAGAAAATCATTGCCATTTCTATAGAAAACAGTGCATGCATATACAACTACCAAGTTGGTATTGTACTCACCAATGGGGGGAGATGGTAGAGCGAGTGTGTGGTGGGTACTGAAGCGGTGGAGGCGGATGGTGGGAGGGGAGGAGTATGGCGTGAGCCAGGAGGGTGGCGATTCACTGAGACCCGGCGGGTAGCTCCTCCACCCTCTCAAAACAGTTTAAAACCTCCATTTTCGTAGCAAGGCTTATGGTCTTGCTTTGCTTTTTCACAACACTAGCATCAGTAGCACTTGATGGGTGCTTGGAAGCCATTTCGAATGGTTACAGTGCAGTATTAAGAGCAAAAACACTAAAACACGCACGAACACTGTGGAAGCCTAATAAAGACTTGCGTCGCTTGGGGACGCCGTGACGTTCCACGGCCAGATGAGAGAGGGTGATGCGCCGTAAAAAGTAGTCCATGACGATGCAAAACGACGTTGTGCCGAGTCACCGGGAAATTAAACGAATATTTGGTCTCTAAAGTTTAGTGACGTAGTAATGAAACAACGTTAGGCGGGCCAACGTTAAGCAAGGACATACTGTATCATCACAGTGCCAAAACAGAGTGGACCTGAAATGTGTACTGTACCCAGTCTTTTCTGGACTCCATCAATAAACTCCTAAATCATGGTGAATGCGCTTATTGTAATCTCCATAATAATAATGACGATAATAATAAGTTAAACTATTGTCGTTTTTTTTTTTTTTATGGTGATAAACTAAAAAACCCTGGGCACCTCATTTGCAGCTCAATGGCTCACACGAATGTTCGATTAATAATGATATATCGCAAATAAATCCATAAATACAGTGATCCTTTGGTTAACGAATTACCTTTCATAAGATTCTTCACTTTGGTTAACGAGCAAACCCTCGGTTAACGAATTCCTTACGAATTTTTCCCAGTACAGTTACCACCTGGACAATTTGGCTGCCCATCCAACGCTTCGTAACGACAGTTAGTCGCTTGCACAAGCTACAGTAATACGGTTTTAGGGAACTTTCAAAATTCCTTTTAACACATTTTTGTAAATATCAAGAAGGTTGTACTATTCAGATAATTTTAAAAGTTTTGTATTAATATTTTTTAGTAATTTTACAATTATTGAACATAATTGAAGTAAGGAAACTAGTTTTTTGCGCGCCATCCAGCCACTCAACACACCAATCAGGCGTCAGTTTGTTTACCAGTTCAGAGGAAGGAACATCTTGTTTGAGACTCTTCAACATAAACACTTTTTTTCTGTGTTTCCAGTCAAATTATTAGACATTTTGAAATATATTTTACATATTGACAATATATAATGCAGTGCAGTGTTGATTTAAAGAAAATAATCTTGAATTGCACCAAGTGAACTAAAATTTTATGGGTGAAATGGCGGCATGGGGTGACTTCTCTTCCACCCCAATGCCTTCTCTTCTCCCTTCTCCTCCACCCCCATTCTAATTCCCACCATCATCATCATCATCAACCAGGAGCCTTCTACATGCACACCTCAAAGTAAGTGTACTTTACAGCATTTATTTTTAGTTTGTATGTAATTTTCGGTGAGCTGGAACCAATTACCCAAAATCCCATTGAAACAATGGTTTCTGGAATGAATTGTGTTCGTTAACCGAGGGACCACTGTAGTCTCATTAGGAAAGAAAAAATACTGCACATTATGCAGATGAGCGTGAAGCACAGTTTTTCCACTAACTGGCCTAAAGCTACATTGTGTTAGCGCTGTGCATACTTTAGTTTGTATGACTGCCAATTCACATATCCCTTCTGCAGCAGGAATAAATGCGAAGACATAGGCTGGACATACGTGTAAATGTAAATATGACGACTTACACCGCGATAATACCCTAGGATCATCTAATGCTAACAAGGAATATTCTTCATCTACAAGCAAAAGTTCTTTTGACCTATCCAGAGTATACAGTGTGTCATTTAATGTACATACCAAGGGAAGGGTTCTAAATGCCTTGCATTAAATTTATGCTGCCCTAGCATAGGTATGTGGATAAGGATAGCATTGTGCGTGAGAGTTGACTCCAACAGAGTATAATAGTATTCCACCTCATGATCCTTGAAAATTGGAGTTAAATGATAGGTCAACTTGGCAATCTGCAATGCTTCAAGAAGAGTCTTCACAGGCACAAGTTTTGCATCCACACGCCCTAACCCTGCATCCACGATGCTGTCTATTAGTTCATTTTTATTCGTAACTATATCCGCAGCATGCAAATATTCAGAGAAATAAGGGATCCACTCCAACGTAGGGACTGAATTCTGTAACTTATACACAACCCTAGGTATATGGTTAGACTCCAAAATTATCGCATTAACTTTCAATTCCAAAGCACTAATTGCATGGAACGTTTGAGATATAACATGATTTTGCTTAGATACAGCTTGATCGACAATGTTCATGCGGTCCCCTAACTTAGCTACATCATCGGCAGTCGCTGTGCCAAACAGAGTGCTTTGGATAAGACTGACAAAATTAAACAATCCTCACTTTCTTCTTGTTTGAGAACACACTTCCTTTGCAAGTTCATCCTGAGACGCTGGTATTGTTTTTCCGACAGCGACGAGAAGCTTGTGAAGGGTTTTGAGACGAAGCAGCTGAAGCTTAACAGTTTGTGAAACCATTGTCGAAATATTAGGAGTAGAACGGAGATCATCAAGGACTGTCAGTGCTGTCTGTAGTTGAGCGTCGACGGTTTCCATCTGACGGGGAAGCTTGAGCAGTCCTTGCAACTCATGCTTTATGTTCACCACGTCCTCTACAATGAGAACGCGTCCAAGGGGTGCAACAAGCGCACCAGGCTTGAGGACTTCTGTGGACATATCTGTCAACACAACGGTGCCACAAAGCATTAGGAGCAGCACACTGATGATCCAAGCCATTCTGTAAGAAATTTTTATTCGTTTTAATATTTGCTTGCAGGACGAAGTTTTATACAATACTCATTAGGCACACTCTGCTTCTGTACTGTCTGCAAAGAGGTGTCTATAACATTATTACCATCTGTGGGTAGTAAATGTTCATGGGTCTTCTTAAGATGATCCGCATGCACGACATCTGCGATCTGTGCATTAGGCTTCCAAATTTTAAATTTGTGGCCTGCTTCTTTGGCAATAATGCGGAATGGACCCGAAAATTTTGCCGAAAGTTTGGAGTTCCGTTCAGGTTCTCTCACCATAACAGCATCGCCTATCTGTAACATGACAGGTTTAGCTTGTTGATGTTGCTTCATAATCATTTCAGCACGAGACGCCGCTAAATGTGTTCTTACTTGGCCATGAATATCCGTAAAAACACGGATTTGTTTTGCCGCGAAATCATCCATATTATAAACAGGGCCAGGCTTATCTGTAAGTACATCATAAGGCAGACGCTTATCTGTACCATAGACAATGTAGTAGGGTGATTTGCCTGTAGAGCTATTAATCGACTCATTAATAGATGCTGCAACTTGCGGTAACCAATCCTCCCATGTGTATTGCAAATCACACACAATCGGGCGAAGTATCTCTAGGATCTTGCGATTGGCTCTCTCAACAAGGCCATTAGCCTGTGGATGATAGGCTGTCACAAAACTTTTTTGTATTCCATATTGGGGCACATATTTGTGCTACTAGCTGATTCTTGAACTCTGTTCCATTGTCTGAGAGAAGAACTTTAGGTGTAGTATATGGACATATTAGATTCATCACTAAGGCATAGGCCACAGATTCGGCTGTTTTATCCTTTAGTGGGACTAAACCACAAATCTAGAAAAATGATCCACACACACAAGGACGCACGAGGACCCCTGATGACTCCTCGGAAGTTGTAACAAGTCTATGGCGACTGTGTCAAGTGGACGGTCTGGTGTAGGATATTGTAGAATCGGAGCCAGTGACCTTGTAGTACCCTTATGCTGAGCACATGACAAACACTTAGCAATGTGTAATTCTATATCTTTCTTCATTGTTTTCCAGAAATATTTATTTCTGATTTCCGCCAGGCTCTTGTCACGTCCTTGGTGACCTGCCTGAGGAACATCATGGAACAACGTTATAATCGTTTTACACAACGTGTCAGGTACGACTATTTGAGTAACAATACCCTCAGACGTCTTTTTCCATCGATGGAGTATGATATGTCGTAATTCAAACTGACTGAGTGGAAGAATTAATTTGGGAAGCTTAACATCCTCTCCCGATTCTAAAGCAAAAATTACTGCTGACCATAACGGGTCGCGTCGTTGCTCATCCTCTAGTTGTGAAAGAGTGAATGTTGATACAGGCATCACTGGTGCTATATTTCTAGACAAAGCGTCGGCGACTACATTCGCCCTTCCCGGTAAATACCTAAACTCGGGGTCAAATTCCTGAATTGTCAGATACCAGCGTGCTCATCTGCTTGATTGATTTCTGCCATGGAACAGTTCTGTTACTGCCGCATGATCCGTAAACACAGTTATCGTATTACCAAAGATAATGTCTTTAAACTTCTTCAGTGCTCACACAACAGCTAACGTCTCCAAATGCGTTACTGAATAACGTGTTTCAGCATTATTAAGTTTACTGCTTGCAAAAGCTACCACTCTAAACTTTCCTCTCGAATCCACTTGCATGAGTACAGCTCCGATTCCTTGTCCAAAAGCGTCAGTACACAGAGTGAAAGCTTGAGTGTAATCAGGGAATGCCAGAACAGGGGCATTGGTAAGTGCCGTCTTCAATGCCACAAAACTATTTTCGTGTTCAGCATCCCACGCAAACATTGCATCTTTCTTTAGTACAGTAACCTTGTTAAGGGTGACGCCAATGTTGCATAGTTCTTAATAAAAGAACGATAATATCCAGATAAACCAAGAAAGCTAGGACGTGGAAACTGAGATACAGCTTTTACTTTATCATCAACTGTATGAATGCCGTCACCATCAACTACATGACCAAGGAAATGGATTCTGGATTTTAAAAACTCACATTTCGAAAGTTTAATCTTAAGACCTGCTGTGGAAAGTTTTTCTAACACTTCACGCAGTTTAATCAGATGGGTATCAACATCCTTACTGACCACTATGAGATAATCCAAATAAGCGCAGACTGTGGTACCTATCAATCCGGCAAACAGGGTGTTGATTATCCTTTGAAACATCAGTGGGGCATTTCTGAGACCAAAAGGCATTCGTAGGAACTCAAAGTGGCCCAGAGGAGTGATAAACGCCATGACCTCTCGTGATTTCTCATCGAGTGGTATTTGCCAATACCCACTAAACAAATCTAAGTTGCTAAACACAGCATTATCCTTGCCTAGGGACTGCAATATATCACTCAAGACAGGCATAGGGTACCTACCCGGGATCGTACTTTCATTGACGCGCCTAAAATCAATAACTAGGCGCCAACTGCCATCCTTCTTTGGGACTAAGAATAAAGGGCTATTGAAAGGAGATTTAGAATGTGTGATAACCTTCTCCTCCAACATATCTTGGACCATACCCTCAACTACAGCGCGCTGGCTATGTGGTAGTCGGTAGGCTGGTATGTAGATAGGATTTGTGCCCTCCTTTTATGATATGTGATGGGAAGTTAAATCTGTGTGTCCTAGCTGTTCCCCTGGCAAGGCTACAATGTTTCTGTAGTCGGCAAGCAGCTCTAAGAGTCGTGTCTTGCCTTGAGGATGATCAATCACCTTAACATATGGCACTATTCGATCAACCCTCTCCTGCCTAGTTTGTTGGGATTGAGAAACAATACTACCAACTGGGAATTGCGTAGGCCGTAATACAACATTGTTGTGATTTACTAGAAAATCACACAAGTAACATCCCTCTTTCAATATCCTAGGAACGCCTGTTCTGTTGAGAACTAGAACGTCTGGTAAACCACCAGGTCTAATCGTGCTCAACGTCGATTCGCACGACAAACCCTTAACCTTGCACCTTTCCGGGACACATACTACATCAGTCCCCTTATACACGTCAGGTAATTCTACAGTGGCCTTGGTGAATTCCTCATTCTGATAATGGAGAAAACTCTTTAATACTGCAGGCACAATCTTCCAACTCTTGCTGCTATAATCACGCTGGGAAAGTGAGTGTGTGAGGTCTGGGGCTTGCTTCGACACATTATCCGCCTTCCTCCGAATGGGAATGGTGGACAACACTTTCGACCTTGCGGAGAGCAATGGTGCAGAATGACGCATAGCGTTGTAGGAAAAACCCTTAAACGTACTAGCATTATTACGCGGACGAACATCTATAGAATTCATCCTTAGTGTTGGTAGACCAATCAATCCGTCAGCTGGCAAATTAAATTGCTGGACTACATAAAAGTCTGCATAGAAGGGAATACCACGTCTTGAAAATTGTAGTGGTAAAGTCACCATTCCTGCAATGCTCAGCTGCATGCCGGATACTCCTTCGAGATCGGCGTCAGGAGGTCTCCATAAGAAATCTCAGTGAGGAATCTACGTTGTAACTCCTGATAGGATGTCAAGGCTAAAACATTTGCACATGCACCCGTATCAATATCAAGAGCCAATCTGATATCTCCAACTCTCACCGGAACGGACAACACTTCCGCCTTACTGAGTGCCGCTATTAAGGAGGCTGCTACAGAAGTGTTGTTGGAAGTAGGTACCAATGTACCTACCCTTCCTCATTTTTTGACATTTGCTGGCCTTCCCCCGACTTCTTGTACTGATAACGACGCGCTTTACGCTGCTGTGTTACCGGGGGTACCTCTGAGTCCACGCTCCTAGCCTTGAGCATTATGTCACACTCATCCGTGTTGTGAGTTGCTGATCGATGGAATACACACCACAAACCTGTTGACTGTCCAGGTGGAGACGTAGTCTTGGCCGCCTCTGTTTATGTCTTGGGTGCTCCCTGTTTCTGCTGAGAGTCGGTGGGGGGGATGGATTCTCTCCTTTACTCTAACACCACCACCCTGGAGCTGGTAACAATCATCGACTCTATGACCCCTCTTATTACAATGGGTACACCTCAAAAGACCGTCGATGTTTGTAACCTGCATCGTAATTACCCTGATGTTGAGCTTTGTGCTGAACCAATGGCTGCATTGGCGCTACCCATGTAGGTGTCGTAGCTCGGTAATTACGTTCTATCAGAGGTCTAGACGTCTTTGGTGCAAGTTTGTTAGTGTAATCTATAAACAGGGTAGGCGGTATAAACTCCACTTCCTGGGTTCGACAATAGATGGGGTCACAAGCTGCCAACAGAAAACTAATCAGTTCTATCAAAGTTTCCATGTTGTCCGGGGACATCTTTCCATCGTCATCGTACCACTGCGATCCCCAGAAAGCTGCTTCCATATCTTGTATGACCTCTCCAGCAAGGAGACAGCCCCCATCGGTGTTTCTGCGTGAACCACAGGTGCTAAATGATCAAGCCGGCGAAAGACCCAATGCAGCTGGCCCAAGTGGGACCCAGACTACAATTTACCAATTAGAGCCTGTTTAAAATTTTCATAATTTGGGTCCGCCAATCCGTACGCATTTAGGTGCTTACTCGCAAAGCAATTCTGCGAGATGTGGGAACGAACGAACGCTTTTTTATCATAAGCATCTGTAATATGTATGTTGCGCATCGTATCTTCACATGCCCTTATGAAATGCGTTATTCTGTAATCATCCTGACCCGTGAAATCACGTACTTGATCCCCACGTGGTATCACGTGAACAACATTTGCGGGGTTAGTCGACATATTATTGTCAGAAGCGGCCATGCCAACAAGCCTACTCCTAACTGAAGGCTCTGTCAATGGGGTAGGTAATGTTAATGGATTTGACACACTGCAACCCGGAAAAGGAGGAGGAACAGCCTGTGTATAATCAGGCGAGGTACTATACTGTTTACCTGATCGTAGGGTTCGACGGTTTAATTCGTCAGATGAATGGTCTATGATATCCCCACTACCTTTTACAGAACTGTCTAACTGGCTCATCTACTAACTTAATATCTGTAGTAGAAACCTGAACCTTATCATCTACACATGAATCGTCAATATAACGCTCCGTCACGTCAGCAATGTCCCAAGACGATGACTTTAAAAGTTTATCCATTAAGCGTCTATCGGGTCACACTAAGACTTACATAAATATCAACACACTTGCCTCTCATTTACAGTAACTGAAATTACATACTAAAAAATATATTAAGTCAGTACGTATGAAAATAAGTAAGGTACTTATAACAATTGATATAACTTACACGATGTCCTATCAGTGTGAAGATATGTCGTTGAATATGCAAATGTGTGTATATATTTAATGAATTACTAAATACCTATTGACTGAGTTGGATGTATTCATAGAAAACGTGATCCGTCTGCTACAGCTGGTCTCCTCACAGCTGGCCCGCCCAAGGTCAAGGCGGGTGTGTGGGTACTTCAGTCTCTGCCTGGTTGTGTATCAACCAAGATGCTTCAAGATGGCGACGGGCGAGTCCACTTCACGATGGGGAATCCACTTCCAGTTGAATTGCTGACTGCTGGTGTCGAAGTCTCAGGTCACCTGCTCACTGATGAGATGTAGCTGCTTCTGAGTGCTAAACCTTCTGTAGCCTTCTATAAAGGCACTGGGAGAGTGTACAGTCTTCAATCACGACAGCCAAAACACTCTTTTTAAACAATGGTGAAAGGTCCCGTGTTGCTAAACCTTGAAACTTGTAGGTATGTGGCAACACTGTAAGCGCCGGGCACAGGATACTCAATACTGACTACAGGAATTCTTTGCTGCCACTCCTTGTTGCCAGACAGGTGTTGCCAACTTTCCATAAGATAGAAAGTCATCAATAACTCAGAATCGGTTATGGGAAACAATTCTGTACACCTCTTTGGGCGACAGAATGAAAGTCACTCATCTATAACGTTTCACTACTGGATATATCACTACACTTGGATATTTCATGTAACACGTCACTGTTTTCTTGTTTTCTTGTTTAGTAAAACACTGACGACTTGTTATGTCTTGTACCGATTTAGTCTCAATCCGTACACAAACACTGCCACCTTAATGTTCCAGGCCTTTAATTAGGCCGGAACGTTTATATTATATTGGGTTTTAGTAGCGAAACCCAATTGTCTGTTATCCATTTATTTAGGAACTGCTATTAATACAATTCCAAAGTGTAAATCAACCGTAACTTATCACGATAACTATGATTGTTAAGAGAAGGACGGAGGCTCTGTAAATAGACCTGCTTAAATACGTCCGACTTGTGTGAGTCGTTGAGGAACAATGCCCCCAGGGCGCCGGCTTCTTAATGCTGCTCTAAGCAGTCACTGGCCGCACCTTAAGGAAGCTGCCAATCACGTGATATGAACATGACACCTCAGAGCCAGTGGAAAGTTACAGGGGGTTATTATGTATATAAATCAATATGTAATTAACCCATTTATATAATCATTCTGTTTATGAAACGGGCTATTACGCGCACATACAAAACACATACTGTACAAATAAAAAATAATGGGAAAATCCTCTCACAAATATCAGAAGCAAGACAACAAAATGTAGATAAAATGTGAGTCTTCCCTCAAGTTAACTCCGTGCTTTGTTACTAACAAAGCACGGAGTTAACTTGAGGGAAGACTCACATCTTTTAGAAATTTTGTTGTCTCGTTTTTGATTACTTGTGAGAGGATTTTCCCATTATTATTTATTTGTATGTGTGTGTGTGTAGACACAAACACACACATATACTGTAAGATACAGGTAAAAGAAATAACTGTCTCTAGAACGAATGACTCCCTGTCCTGGCCACGAAAATGTCAGTAACTTTAAAACTATCAGCAGACATTCTCGGGTACAGCCAGGGTGTCATCCGCAAATAATTGAGGTCCACAAATTGTCAGGGCATGCTGTATTGGACACTACCACAGCAGCTACTTCCCCTCATTTGCTGTTGCAGTATTGATTGTGTGATTTATTCAATTTTTATAAAGAATTCATATTAGAATTCATAAAAATGTCATAGCCATCACTAATGTTATTCCTCATTCATGTTTCTTCTCAGTCAAAGGTTTTACTACTGATAAGAGGTGAAAATATCTTTCTGTGTTCATTCAAAGAAAAGATAGTTTTACCATACCAGTCTTTAGTCTTCAGTTGTAATTTTGCTGACCAGTGTAGTCCTCTTCCCAAGTGCATTTACAGGGGCTTGTCAGGCTTTATGCAGTGTGGCAGCCTTGTGTTTGTTTACATTCGACAGAAGGAAACTCTCAATAGTAATCATATTATGGAATCAAAGAAAAACAGTATTAAAATAAATATCTCAATGTAATGATTTGTGGAATGTTTATATGACAAGCCCCTGAAAACGCACAAGTACATGAGAAAGTTGGTTTTGTTAATCTATTTTTTCACTGCATTTTCCAGAGAAGAAATTGATAGCATTGTCCTCTTCAGTGAACATAACTGGATATTGTGGAGGAAAAACACACATTTCATGCTTGTTTGTGCAGAAAAAAAATATGAAAAAAACTTGAGTGTGTGTAGTAGGCTTTAGTTCAACTAAGACCTCCCATTTTGCATCATATGTTGGTATTAATTGTAATTTATTTTCCTTTATAGTTCACCTCGACACATGGATGCTCTCTTTGGCAAAGCTAAACACCATGAAAATCGTAATGCCTATAAGGAAGCCATGGAGACTTTAAACCTCTTGGTTGTTTCATACCCTGGGTTCACTGCCCCACTGATTGAGAAGATGAAGGTTTATCTTGCTGAACAGGATTGGGACCAGTGTTATGAGTCTGCTAACAGGTAATTTATATACAGTATACCATACAGTGAACTCTCGAAGATTTGGACCCTGTAAATCCGGATTTCGGAAGATTCGGACAAAAACTTTGGGGGTTCTGAGCTAAGAAGTCTCTCTAAGAAGCATTCCCAAAACAAGGTGAAGGTAGTTTTAGGCTTAAAGTTTTTATCTTATAAAATGTCACCGACTAAAGTTAGCAGAATGTAACTTGCATTGCTGGAATCCTTGCAAGAGAACTAATAATTTGAGTATAAACTTCTCCTAGTTTGCATAAGAGATAAAAATTTTAGTCCTTTAGTGTAGTACATTTGAGTACAGAGTGAGTACTTACTGTAATATGTTGCTAAAAATTAGGGCTTTTTCACAGGAAAAAGTCTGTATAACTAACCCCAGTGGTCAGGATAATATGTACAGTATTTTTGGTGTTTTTTTTTATATCATTATTTATCGTTTTCATACATTAAGTTTCATTCGGCGGAAGATTTGGACAAACAGCTTTTTCGGACACGTGGTCCGATTTTCCGAATCTTCTGGCTGATGTACTAATGTATAAAAACGATAAATAATGATATAAAAAACACCAAAAATACTGTACATATTATCCCGACCACTGGGGGTTAGTTATAGAGACTTTTTCCTGTGAAAAAGCCATAATTTTGAGCAACATATTACAGTACGTACTCACTTTGTACTAAATGTACTACACTAAAGGACTTTTTTTTTATCTCTTATGCAAAATATATAATGTCTATACTCAAATTATTCGCTGTCTTGCAAGGGTTCCAGCAATGCAATTTATAATCTGCTAACTTTAGTCAGACATTTTATAAGATCAAAACTTTAAGCCTAAAACTACCTTCACCTTGTTTTGGGAATGCTTCTTAGGGAGGCTTCTTAGTCCAGAACCACCAATTTTTTTCCGAATCTTCTGAAATCTGGATTTACCAGGTCCGAATCTTCGAGGGTTTACTGTACAGCAGTAATTTAGTGATTTTTTGCTTGTTTAGTTAATGTGACAAAAAGGGGGTTCTGGGATACTTGATTTACTGAAAAATCCAGTACTTGAGAGATGGTGAGTGCTGGCAATATTGTTAGGGAGAGCAGGAATGATCAGCTGATACTGTTCTGTACAGTAAACAAGAGTCTGCAATAGCCCATCTGGGATTGAGTGTTGGATTTTTTGGGGGAAAATTGATTATATTTTGATACTGTAATCTTTTATTAACCCTGCACCAAATGAACCTAAATACAGTGGGGTATGCTATAACGAACGGATCCTACTACGAATATTCCTATAACGAACGGTTTTACCTATAAAATTGAGAATGCTATAACGAACGCAACTCCTACAACGAACGCGGATGAATACGGGACTATTTCGCCTGGCCCATGAATATTGTTGTACCGCGACCCACAACAAGAGCGTCAGGCGCCATCTTTGTCTCATTGTGTAGCCAGTGCACCACTGTTATTGTTGAAATTTCGTCTTTTGATGTGGAAATTCGCGTTATTTGTATAACTATTTTGTTATACAAGTATACAATTGTAACAATGAGTCGTCCAAAGCGAGTGAGAAAGCTAATAACCCTTGAAACTAAGAAAGAAATTATAAAGAAACGTGAGAATGGAAGAAGCATTGCGAAACTTAGTGATGAATATGGGATGGCTAAATCGACTATATGTACGATTTTGAAGAATAAAGAGGAGTTAAAAACTGTGCAAGTGGCTAAGGGAATCTTTAGACTTAGCAAAGCAAAGTGTAATGTGATTGAAGAGATGGAAAATTTACTCTTAGTGTGGATAAAGGAGAAAGAAATGGCAGGTGGTAACATTAGTGAAGCTATAATTTGTGAGAAGGCCAGACAATTGTTTGAGGACCTTAAAGCCAAGACTCCCAGTGGAAGTGATAGTGATGTGCCAGTGTTTAGGGGTACCTGCATGCTGAATAACACTAAGGTAAGATAAAGTACCGTATTTTTTACATTTTCCACAGAATTTTTTCAGTGTTAGGTGGTTGTATTTGGGGGCCTGGAACGGATTAATCCTATAACGAACGAATGCTATAACGAACGAGGTTCTGGAACCAATTACGCTCGTTATAACATACCCCACTGTAATATGGGAATTATGATGAAATTACTTGCTGTCGTTAGAAAGGGATCGTGGGCTACTGAGTGGGAGGTGCTGAATTGTCCTCCCTTCCTCCCTCCTCTGCCACTCCTCACCTCTGCCCCCAAACTTAGTTTTGTATCTTAATATAATTCATATTTTATTCCTATAAATCAGTCATCTTAATCTATTTCATAATACATCATGCCCTGACAATTCGCAGATTTTTAATTTCTGATCTTCAATTATTTGCTGATGACACCCTGGATGTACCCAAGAATGTCTAAGGATGGTTTTAAGTTGCCGCCATTTTTGCGGCCGGGACAGGGAGCCATTCGTTCTGGAGAAAGTAATTTCTTTTACCTGTACAGTGGTCCCTCGACTAACGAGTGGTTCAATGTACGAGATTTCAGTTAACGACTTAGCTCCCATAAGGATTTTCAGTTCGACTAACAAGTTCAACTTCTAATAACGACAGCTTTACGAGAAACAAGCTTTGGTGCGCCTAGTCTGTTGGAATTGTGTAACAATACTGCCAATTGGGAAGTTTTTAGGCTGTACTTCGACATTGTTATATCGAAAATCACAATGGCGTAATAGTATTGTGATTGGATGAACATTAGGGTGACAATAGTGCATAGGGGTGAATTTCTAAAATTGATTAAATGGAATGGCCATTGGTCCAATACTGCGTACCATGAAGAACACAGGCGAAATCCTGGGTCATTTGGACAATATTTAGAGGTAGCTCAAGTCAATTGAAGTTTTATCCTTTTGGCAAAAAATACGAATATTCATAATATGCGGTTTATTTTAAAATTTACATATTGAGCAAGTTTATGTGTACACTGTACATATAAATGATTAATTCCTTTAAATGAAACTGCAGTGAACACGCTTACATCAATGGGTGGGAGAGGTGTGGACAACCCATTCATTGTTTTCACTTTTTGCTTGGGACCTTTTTGATGTCCTAGTTGTGACCGCCTCTGCTCTTCAACAACCTGCAGCAGATGTTGACGCTGGTCTTCACTCTTCGTGATCTTGCTGTTGAATGCCTGTATAAGGCAATCCTCTCTGCAGTGTGGTTGATGACTCAGAGACCACCCACAACTGCGACGCCAGTTTTGAAGTCTTCATCATCAGACCATGTGTCAGGTTCCTTGGACTAAAAGAAGTCTTCATTTGAGACTTTCAAATAGAAAGTTTGATCCTCTAGAAGCAAAGTCTGAGAGCTGCTTTGTGGGAAGGGAAGATGTGGCAGGGAAGAGCATGCGTTTGGTGAATCCTCGTTCGCCTTCCTCTCAACGATTGCCCGAACTATGTTTGTCTTCATTGTTGCATTAACTTGTGGATCGAAGGTGCAAGACCCACCAAGCCTTCACTGAGGGTACCACAGGTGACGACCGAAGACTGTGAGACATGTTCTTGATATTTTGACGTCGTGGTACTCTGACAGGTCTTGGAGGAGCCGCAGTCATTAGCAGAGGCGGAGGATGGAGCGAGGCGTGAACCATGCACTGACATACACCTCTAGCACAAAGAATGTGAATCGTTCAAGCCTAATGTCTCACGAGCAGTTAGTTTAAACTGATTAGCAAAAATCAGGATCTTCATGACATAAATGAGTCAGCCATCCACCGTTCCGTTGAAGTGCTCGGGCGTCGAGATTAAACTTGGGTAGAGCTCCATCGAGACACCTGATTGCTAGCTCAGTACCTCACGGTAATCATCACCGTGGCTGCTGCTTCTTGCCCAGATGATGTTTCCAGCAACAGATGAGGTCATCTCGTTTCGCGTACAAACTTGGAGGGAGGTCTGAGAGAGGGCTGTAGTCATCTTGACTGATGTCCTTCCACTTATGCTTGAGAGAGAGTATTATCTGGTCAGAGGAAGGCCCCATGCATTCACATACGCTTTCTCGGCAACAAGCTCAAGGATGTGATGACGACACGCGAGATGCAGAAGACGGCGGCCAGTTTCTGCTCCAGAATGACACATGCCCCGACAAGTGCCCAGTGTTTGAAGCTGTTGTGTCAAAACTGAGTGCTGAAACATTCTCTGATATTTTCCACTCTTCCAGCGTCGTCTCACACAACTGATGCTACTGTACCAGTCAGACACTGGCACACAACCTCTTCCCCTACCCGGACTGACACCGCCTCTCCCTCCCTCTGCATTGCCAATAGCTGCACCAGCCAAAATACTCATTACTCATTTTTAGAAAAAATGTTAGGAACAACTTTAGTTTGAATTTGCATTCTACATATATGCAAAGTTTCATAGTAATCGGTTCATAAATAAAGAAATTAGAAAAATCAATAATAATTTCAGTAGTGTTAACTTCAAATGGCTTGAGCCACCTCTAAATATTGTCCAAATGACCCAGGATTTCGCCTGTGTTCTTTTTCATGGGGTACGCAGTATTGGACAAACATCTAAAAATAAAAACTTTCACTTTTATTGTCACCCTAATGAACATCTATTTTATGAGTTCTAAAGTTGCGGAGACCAAGTAACCCGTCAGCTGGCAAATTAACTGCTGAACCACATAAAAGTCTAGCATTAGAAGAGAACACCCGCGTCTTGAGAATCTGAGTGGTAATGTCACCATTCGTTAATGCTCAACTACTGGCCAGAATGTCAAGGCCAAAACATTGGCGCAACACCCATATCTATATAAAGAGCCAATCTTGTACTAACCACTCTCACGGTACTGACAACACTTCCCACTTTGCTTGGCGCGCTACTAGCGAGCTGCTATAGAAGTGTTTATGAGAGATACAGAAACAATGTACTTATCCTCTCCTTGTTGTGGCGGGCACTGGTCTTCCCCGGCCGACTTACTGTCTTGGGAAGCGATTCTGTTTCAGCATTAGCCACATGTGTTTCACCAAAATCCTAAATTCCCTGACTTTCCAACACTAAGCTGCAGTCTTGTGTGTTGTGAGATGTTGTCTTGTGGAGTGCACACCACATCGCGGTTTCTGGATGGGTGAAGGTGTTGCCTTAACTGCCTCCGTGGATGACCTTGTATGCTGCTTGGCACCTGATGTCTCCTTTAATTTAACACCATTACCTTGGAGCTGAAACAGTCGTCAATTACATGGCCTCTTTGTACAATGGGCGCATCGTAAAACGGCGTTGTTTGTGGCATGTCGGTGTGGGCGTGCAATTGGAGTCAATGTGTGGTGTGGTATATGAGATTTGGGGTGGTGCCGTGGAGGGGCGGGGCCATCCAGGGGTCCGTGGCCGTGGGACACAGTTTGTTTTGCGTGGTCTACCAGATCAACGGGTGAACAAACTCAGCCTTCTGTGCCCGGCTGTATAAAGGACAAACGAGGCAACTAACAGGAAACTAATTAATTCTATCAGCGTTTCCACATTGATTACGCTGACATTTTGTATCTGAAATTAGTACCAATCTGAATTCGAATTGGCTTCCATATCTTGTGAACCTCCCCAGCAATATCTACTGCAACCACGGTGTTTCAGCGTGAACCACTGGAGTACCATGATCAGCCACCTGAAAATCAGCTGCAATTGGCAACTGGGACCTGCCCCAAAAAATTCCAGCGAGGGTTAAGCGAGATTTCTCACGCTAGGAATCCGTTAAACCACTCGCATTTAAATGATTTTGACTTATGATCCCTGCGTAATGTGGGAATGCACAAATGCCTTTTTCTCTTCATCACTGTAGTAATTCTTGCAGTGCGCCAGATGTCTTCACATGCACGAATAAAATAAGCTACTTCGA
Source organism: Homarus americanus (assembly GCF_018991925.1). Lineage (NCBI taxonomy): Eukaryota > Metazoa > Arthropoda > Malacostraca > Decapoda > Nephropidae > Homarus > Homarus americanus. The sequence continues at coordinate 9,209,495 of NW_024739403.1, forward strand.
AAATCATCTTCACCGTAAAATTACAAAGCGTAGTAAGCCGCGCTGCCTTATATGAACAACATTTTCAGGTTTAGTTGATGTTGTAGCGTTAGTGGGTAAGAGTGTTAGGGGAAACCATTTAAGCATTAGCAGTTAGTAAGCCAGTATGTTTTACTCCTAACAGAAAAGGTTCCGGTTAATAATGAATTTACGTAGTAATGATAAATCAAGACACACTGTCACGAACAGGTTAGAAGCTACCTGTGTAAATCTAGGTGAGTGCTATATTGATTCCCCGACCGTAAAACCACGGCCGGTTTAAGTCGTCAAGCGATTCTCAATTAACTGTTCACTACTTTCTACGAAATGTCTGAATGTGTTTCCGGCTTAAGTCCAAACTCAATCTGCAGTTGAAACTTGATGTTTAATACTTTCTAATTGTAAGCCGTCAGCTAATAATTGTGCAAGGTGAGTAATGTCTTGGATTTATACATTGGAAACTTTGAAAATTTATCCAATAAGAAGTTTGGTTTTAGCCAGACAATAATTAATGGTAAAAAGCAAAATACTTGCCTATCATTTTACAGGAAATAATAAAGATCATAGCTAAAATAATTAACATATGAATGATTAAACAGATAAGAATAACTACCAGAATTTTATTACGTCGAGTACACATGAATACCGTAAGACACAGATTTCCAATGACATACCCTATCCGATGACCTATGTCGTTGTGAAGTTGTTTATGTCTCGAAGCGTGTTAATATTGTATGACTTATGTATACTTTGAAATACCTAATACAGGAGCTATAAGCGTCTGTATAGAAAACTTATGATCAGATCCAGCTGTGTTGTTGGGTATTAAGAAGGCGGGGCCTCCTCAATCGTCAGCTTCAATGCAGCCAGCGCGTAGCTGGTGTCCCTGGCAGCAGTAGGCGTAGGATGGCGGCGCTGCAATCACTTGGCGTCGAGGCGGAGTCCGCCCGAAAGATGAGGGAATACTTCCACTGGAGAACAAATGCTGACCTAAAGCGGGGAAAGGTTCTTGCTTCTGCTGAGTGGGTATGCTTCCTGCAGGTGTGCCCAAACTACCAGCAGTCTGTGTATATGGAGAACTGTCTGATGACACGGAACTACTGCAATCAGCATTTCATGACTTACACAACAGTCCAGCTACTTGTAATGTCACTTGTTAATTACAAAGTTTATGAAACCATCACAACTACTGTACTATGGGCCACACATTCGTAAATCGCTGACAGTATTCTTTCTTGGGGCTTCCTTACTTGTTACTAGCAGCGATTACACCAGGCTGTTTTATTTAATAACTCAGTTGCTGTTATTTTTTAATAATTCTGCACCCTTTTCTTGGCTACAGAATGAGAAACACTCACGAAATATCGTCTCAAAACGGTATATAGTCTCAACACTCGGATTCGTTATGTAATACAGTATTACCCCGCCTAACGCGGTTTCACTTAACGCGTTTTATCATATACGCGGTGCCTCGCCAGAGCTGAACTTTCACTTAACGCGGAATTTTTCATCATATACGCGGGAAGCGGCGCGGGCACGATGCGCACAAGGTCGCCCAGTCATCAAAACATTACCGAGTTCTTCACCCGCCACCCACCACAGCCGGCCCAAGTCAGTGATAGTGATAATTATAGTGAGGATATGGACTTATATGGCCTTTGAGGGGTTTGACAAAGATGCCCTGCAAGCCTCTGTGGTGGATAGTGATACAATTGATACAAGTGATACAGGTGAGGGCCAATAATCTGCCCTCTGCCTCGGAACCAACCCCCCATCCCCGTGTGCCCAGCCATCTTTTCTACTAATGCAAGTGTTAAAAAACCTAATATTATTGATATTTCTCTTAATTATTAATTGTGTGTGCATACCATCATAAAGTTAAGATAAAATTTTTACTACAACATAGTTGTGTGTCGTCAAAAAGTGGAGTTTGGGGGTCGGGCCAGTCTCTATTGGAATTAATCCCATATGTTCTGTTGTTCACTTTACGCGGTTTTCACTTAATGCGGTACCCTGTGGGTTCAATTGACCGCGTTAAGCGGGGTACTACTGTACGTCACTGTTTTTTTGTTATTCTTGTTTCACAAAACACTGATGTCTTGGTATGTAGACTGGTAATAATCCGTCACCACCGTGCTGCCACCTATATGAAACGGTTGGTTAATTTCCAATTAACCAGGTTGGTTCACATATATTATACTGTATTGGGCTTTAGTAACGAAACCCAATTGAAGTTTCTTGTTTTATTAGAAAAGTATTATGTTTATATAATTCCTGAGTGTAGGTCAACCATAAGTTCCACTATTTATGAGTGTGATGAGAAAGGGACGGCGTTTATGTAATATAAACGTGGATCAACCTCCGATCGATATTAGTTGGTGTGAGTGACTGTTTGAAGGCGTCGCCTTGGTGTGCGCTTACATAGATGCTGACATATGGGCTTCTCCCTCTTGGGAAAGCTACCGTTTACGTGTTCAGTTCATGTCCTCACAGATAGTGGAAAATTACAGGGGGTGAATCTGAATATAAATCAGATGTAAATAACCCATTTATATAATACTTCTGTTGATGAGACAGGGGCCATTACAGACTAGTCTGCCAATATAATAATCGGTGCTATGTTTGCATTTATTTCCAGTGGCGTAAATATCAAGAAAGTTGTGCTCTTGAATATTTTTGCATTTTTTATAATAAAATTATTGGTCATTCTGAAATTTAGTTTACATATTGATAATATGTACAGTGCAGTTTTGATGCGCGCATCAGCTGATCAGCTCGACTCGCCCGCCAAGGCGCCAACAATTCTCAGTTTACCTTCGTTTCCAGTGGGGTAAACATGGAGTTTGTTGTGCTCTGGAATAATTTTATTGGTTATTCTGAAATTTAGCTAACAAATTGATAATATACAGTGCAGAAATTATTAAGAAATACGAAGAAGGCATTAGAACCAATGCACTCTGTAAAGAATATGGCATGTCATAATCGACTGTGTCTACAGATAGCTGTTTGCGCTGCTGCTATGTAAACAAAGCCACCAGGAATTCTACATACTGTATACACCTCAAATTAAATGTTAAAATATTTTATTGTTTTCTATTTATTATTGTAGAGTATACTGTAAAGTACTGTATTTTGTTTATATTTAATGTTTTGTTAATTCTATTACCAATATACTGTATCTGTACTTTATGTGTACTTTTCTCTGAGTTGGAACCAATTACCCAATATCCCATTGAAATAATAGATTCAGTTAACGACTGACTCTGTGGAACCAGAGGGACCACTGTATTGTATGTGTGTGTGCGAACGCACACACACACACACACACACGCACACATAACAGTCTTTGTGATTATTATATAACAGCCTTGGAGTTGTTTTGTTTGTTGGGTTAAGTTGTCAAACCCAACTGGTTGTTTTCTCCTTTTATTTAGTAAAATATACTTTGTACACTTCAATAAGGTGAACACCGTAATTATCACTGAAAGTTGTGATGGCTTGAGGACGGCAAGCTTATCTGGGAGCTTGGAAATCAATGTCCGATTATAGTGAGTGGTGAGCGTATTCTGCTGTTGGGTCCAGCCCAAGATAACTGACCTAGGATATACTGGGGCCATGCCTTGTGGGTGGAAGTAACCCATCATGTGCTCTGAACATGCTACCTCACAGCTTATGGAAAACCACAAGGGTGAATAATTATATAACACCAATGTATTAACACATATTTATATAAATGCTGCTGTCTAGTAGACAGGGCTAAAACACACACACACACACACACACACTTACTTTTATGTAACAGAGAGACAGCGCTTTTTATCTCAATGACGACAACTACTACAGGTCCCTTCACAACCAAGTCATCCGTGAAATACGCACCGCAAAGAAGTACCACTACCCAACCAACTTGCAACACCTGAAGCAGACCAACAACAGTCAGTGGTATGGAAAGCTTAAAGAACTCTGTGGACTAAACAATAAGACACACCCCCTCCCCTTCCTAAGCCATCTCACTAATGGTGACGTAGCTGAGCAGTCAAACAACCATTTCACAACTATAGGCTTCACACAACCAGTCTCCCTGCTTACCTACCAGCCCCCTTTTGCCACTGACTTAGTAGAAGAATTTGAAGTAGCAAAACGTCTGGACAAACTGAAGTTAAAGCACTCCATCACCCCCACTGACTTAACATTGAAACTCTACAAGGAGTTCTCCCCGGAACTATCTAAACCCCTCTGCTCCATCATCAATGCTTCTTTCAGCCAAGCAAGATGCCCAGCTGACTGGAAGACCTCATATGTATCACCAGTGCCCAAATCAACCAGCCCACAATCCTTAAATGAGCTACAACCCATTGCAATCACCCTAATACCCAGCTTAATCTGTGAAAATTTCATGTTTGACTGGGCTTATGCTGATATTGCAGGAACCATAGATCCTCAGCAATTTGGCACCACTCCATCACTCACTGTCTTGTCAGCTTTCTCGACTACATTTACCGCCATCTGGAAAAACGAAAAACGTCTATGGATGTCACCTTCATTGACTTCACCAAAGCATTTGACCTAGTCGACCACAATTTAATCATCAATAAAGCTATCTACCTCGGGTTTTGAAGAAGTCTTATAGACTTCCTCAGTGCTTAGATTAGTAGGGTCATTACCTAATACCTGACCATTGTGGACTTGATCTCACCCTCCTCTGTATATATATACCTTGTTTTGTACTTCTCCTTAGTCTGTACTCACCCCTGAAGATGTGAATTACACGAAAGCGCTTGGGAACTTCGTGTTTTCTTCTTTCCTTGTGGTTATCAGCATATATATATACAGTATTACCCCGCCTAACGCGGTTTCACTTAACGCGTTTTATCATATACGCGGTGCCTCGCCAGAGCTGAACTTTCACTTAACACGGATTTTTTCCACATATATGCGGTGAGTGTCCGGCTCGAGATGCTATTTTTAGATTTGCCCCACCCTGCCTGACTGCCTGTTTTAGCTCATAAAATTCATACAAATTACCCGGCCAGAATATAATTTACATTGCTGGAATTCTTATAATTTGGTGATCATTTTGAATATAAACATCATATTTTTGCATTAGACATACAAATTTTAGATACAAATTTTTCTCAAATTAACTATGTTATCTGTTGTGCAAAATATATGACATTTATATTCAAAATATTCCTGGTCTTACAAGGAATCCAGCAATGTCAATTATATTATCCTAACTTTAGTTTGAGGTATTATTTATTAAAATTTAGTGGTTATCCCACACATCTCCTTGGGACGGTTGGTGGGGGGTGGGGGGGAGGGAGGGACCGACCGACCATCTGTTACCCTGTGAAGAATTATTATTTTTTTTATTAACTGAAGATATTTGTTTTAGCTCATAAAATTCATACAAATTACCCGGTCTGAATATAATTTACATTGCTGGAATTCTTATAATTTGATGATCATTTTGAATATAAACATCATATTTTTGCATTAGACATACAAATTTTAGATAAAAATTTTTCTCAAATTAACTATGTTATCTTTTGTGCAAAATATATGACATTTATATTCAAAATATTCCTGGTCTTACAAGGAATCCAGCAATGTCAATTATATTATCCTAACTTTAATCTGAGGTATTATTTAATACTAAATGTTAAAAACCCTGGAAGGGAGGATTGGTGGGGGGTGGGGGGGAGGGTTGGGACTGACCGCGCGGTTGGAAGAGGGGGGGAGGCAAGGTGGGGTACTTTGATTGACAGATAGTGTGTGAAGATTTTTTTTTTTTTATTAACTGAAGA